>NC_137873.1:14789744-15067244 GCF_963924005.1 Protomyctophum bolini | reverse complement strand
AGACTTCCCTTCCCACAGACATATTAGTAACTACATTCTGGGGGATCCCGAGGCATTCCTGCAGATTTTGGAAATATAATTCCTCTATCTCATTCTTGGTTTTCCCGCGGGTCTCCTTCCAGGGGGGCGTGCATTGAGGACCTCCCTAGGGACACTCGAGAGGCATCCTAACCAGATGCATCTCTAGTCTATTCTGTAAAAATGTGTTTTAGTGACTGTTAAAGATGTTACAGTATATACACTGTAGTTGTGGCTTCATGTCACATGGGGGGACCACATAAGAATTTAGAATGGTGGACCTCTTCTTGGAGGGCTTCCAAAGGTCACAGACAAGGTCAGAGAGAGAAGGATGAGGCTAGCAGAGCACAGTTGTCAAGACACACGGAACTGGTAGCAAGCAAACTGAGCCAGCCAGCCCAAGGCACAGCTAGGAGGAGGAGAAAGAGGTGCACTGCCATACGTAGACACACTGCATGAACAACACTGGACAGGAGAGCGCGGAGGGCGTCGTTGTCTAGATGAGATGCATTTGGGCAGGAAGAAAAGTATTTTCTACAAATATTTTAATCACGCTCATTCATAGAAGGTCTAATCTGCCGTGGTTCAGTTTAATTAAGTGAGTGTGGTTGAGGCAGGTCTAATCTGCCATTGTGAAGCTCTGAGCCCCTTCACACCCTGTCAGAGGGGCTTTCAAATGAAAAGAACACCTGCATACTTTAAATAGTATTGTATAGTCAGGTCCTATATAGTAGTAGAAGTGATAGTAGAGGTAGCAGCAGCAGCAGTAGTGCTAGTTGTAGCAGTAGTAGTAGTAGACGACTAGTAGTAATATTAAATAAACTGGGCCACCAAACTTTTAGAGCAAGACCCAAAAGAGAAATACCTCCATGGGGCACAAACTACTGTAGTGAAAATAGCAGATCTACAAGCTCACAATACGTCGCTATGTGACGCATTGTGAGCTTGTAGATCTGCTATTTTCTAGAAGCCCTAGTAGTAGTAGAAAATCTAGAAGCCCTAGTAGTAGTAGATAGTTGTAATAAATAGTAGTGATATATGGATGTTTGTACTAAGAGTAGTAGTAGTAAAATAGCAGTGAAGACACTAGTGTGAGGAGGGGGAGGGGAAGTCAGACAGCACTGGATGGAATGTGCTTCCTCTGGGCTGGTTGACACAGAGAGAGAAAGACATAGGGAGGGAGGGAGAGATGAAGAGAGGGGTAGGGGAGAGGAGACAGCCAGGCCATGTCAAGACAGGAGTGTGTGTTCGGGAGTTTTTTTTCCTGTGAGATGTAGGAGGTGGAAGGTCAAGGTCATCCAGTTTAGATATGAACTTGATGAATTGAAGTCAATGTACGCACAAACTGAACGTCTAAAACGTACAGCAGGAGCTTAAGCTTAAGTACAAGATCTACAGGCTATTTTCAAATAGCTGATGTATACAGGGGTTAAACTTATTTGCTGGAGAACCCCCTCAAGGACCCAATTGAGAAGAACCACCGAATTATGGAACCAATGGTGTGTATGCCTGAGCATCAGACAGCACAGCACTATGTTGTGTCCTGTCATTACAGCACAGTTTTCTCACTCACACACACACACACACACACACACACACACACACACATGCCCCAGCTCGTCCCAAACCTCACAGGAACACAGTTATTCAAACAACGGGACGAACAGTTTTCCACAACTAGATCTCGACCCCAGGCCCAGGACACATATTGGTGTCTGATCGATGCAGTTCCCAGTTCTGTAGTCCTAGACTGCCACCGATTAGTAATGTTTGGACCCATATTTTGAAAAAAAGAAAAAGTGGAACATTTTCAGATCATTTAGAAAAACTTTGATTAATTTGATTTGATTAAAGTTTCTAATTGAGACATGTTTAAGTTATAAGCAAAACACAAACTGAACTTTATATGAGCCCTATCAAAGTATTTCAAAAGTAGCCGACATAGAGCTCACAACGGTCCATGTTGTGAGCTTGTAGATCAGCTACTTGTGCTGATCTACAGTATCTATGGGCCTGGCTCTATCCACAACACAATAAAAAGTGCACTGCATTCCACGGTGATCAACAGGAGGTCTCTACTGGGTTCAGAACGGCCGCAAATAGTCATGTTTACTGCGAAATCATTGGACCCGAAAAATCTGGCAGCAGTCAGGCTTTGAGTAAAACACAGAAAAAAACAGCAGATCGCTTGACAGGTTGTGAACTTGTAGATCAGCTATGTCTGGTGCATGACGACGCGCAACCACGTATAAATCAGGCCATAGACATTTTGGGACCGTGCCGTCGTCACGTGAACAGTTTCTTGACAAGGCCGGCTGCCTGGCTCTGAGATGATGATGGGGATTAATAAACAGATGTTCATTTTCCCAGAGGATGAAGTCATCGTCTGTGGTAAACGAAGGGCGATAAATATGTCTCCACCGCCTGTCCTGTCCTGTCTGTCCTGCCAAGTCTGACCCAGCCTTCATTAACCTAGGCTTCATTTACGCTCTATAGCTGCAATGGTTCATGTAACTCATGTTCAAGTACGACACTTTGGTAGAGGTTTGGGGTAGAGGTCACCGGTTCACATCCCGGGCCCCGGTCTATGTGCCTGAGCAAGACTCTTAGTCTCGGGGTCCCATTTGTGGATCGTGGAAACATTTTTATGTGTCCCTTTATTTTTTTTCTAAACTAATTCAATTATTTATTTCACATCACATTTTTCTTTTGGGTCACGGTCTAAAAGGTTTTGACCTCAGCCATCAGATGGGTGAAGCTGAAATACCTACTTTGAATTTCCTCCTGATTAACAATGGTCTCCCTCCCTTTCCATTAACAAACTGATTTAACTCAAATGGGGACACAGCAGGACAAACGAACCCTGGGGGGCGACAGACGGAGACATCTAAAACAACTGTACGTGACATTCTCACTGTGTTGGATTCAAGGAAAACTGTGCATCTCTCTCTATCTCTCTATACGTATGTGCCTCTGTCTCTCAGCTCATTGAAATGGGAGGTTTGAACACAATGAACAGTTAAAGGGGCCGTGTCCACTCCACACTCTACAGAAAGTGTTTGAGCTACCAGCATCTTTCAGTCATGCATTTCTATGGTAAAGACCGTGTCTCACTTCTGTGTTAAAGACCCGCTGCCTGGGACGCTCCTCTTCCCAGTGCCCATCATTGCATTTTTGCGGGGGGCGGGGATATGTTTTTTATGTACTATGCATGAACTAATCAACATGAACAGATTTTTCATGACCAATTCAACCTGAGTCTGATTAACCAATGAATCAGTTATACTGACAATAGCTGATCTACAAGCTCACAACACAAGCTCACGTCGACCACTTGACCAAACTGACCCAGTAACAAGAATCCACAGAGTCAAAGCCCACCGTACCGTCAGACAGAGAAGCAGATTGGGCTCATTTCCATCCATGGAGACGGAGAGTCAACAAACAAAGCTGATTGCTTCTCTAGGGCGTTGCACCGCACCACCTGAGCGCAGTCGCAGTATCTGTCTGCAGTCTGCAGACACTGATCAGAACACATTGGTGGAAAGTAAATATTAAATAAATACATTTACACATTTTTTTACTACACTTATTTGACAGTTTTAGTTACTTACTTACTTTGTAGATTTAGATTTTGTTCGATCTAGCCGATCGATAAGCTGTTGTAGATCTACAAATCTTTGAGTACTTTTGTACTCGTGTACTTTAACTGACCTACATTATAAAGACTCCTCTATTTAGTACTTCTACAATACATTGTGTTATAGCTACTTTTACTCAAGTAAGGAATATGACTACTTCTACCAATGATCAAATGTCATCCTTTACGCATGCAAAGCCTGAATGCACATTATTTAGACTGAACGTAACCCGTTTAGTCTGCTGTCAAAAACACAGGACGAGTTCAGACGTTTAAGAATACAGTGGAACCACAAGACCAAGCCGTATCTAAACAGCAATGAACTTAAACCCCCGACCATTTCAAAGCCAGGGTCCTTATTCTGTGGCAAAAATAGCAGATCTACAGGCTTGTAGATACACAGATTCCACGCCATTTTATAATTTTCTTGTTATGCTTCGCCTATGACAAGAAATGCCCAAAACAGGGAGGCCAGGTCGAAAGTGGTTAAGCGACCCTCAAGGGTCCTGGAGGGGTTTCAAGGGTGTCCCCCAGCTAAGAGTACAGCTATGAGGGTCCATGACAAAATATTTTTAGATGGGGGTCTGCGGCCAAATAAAAATAATACTAATAACACTTTAATCGCCCGGGGTTATTTAATCCATTACATTATAGCGCCCATTCGATTTATAAACACGGACCCCTTTTCCGGACGGACCGGATGTTGTTGTGAATGTGTGTGTAGCAGCTAACAATAGCCACACCACTCTAGAGTCGATCGACAACAACGGGAGGTAAGAATAAATCTATCGCGACTGGACCGCGGAGCGCCGTCTACTAATTTGGGAGTCCTTGACATGAACATTTTTAGTTTTGAAGTACAGGCCTGCGTCGGGGAGTGACAGGGGTTAACTTAGGGTAGGGGTTAGTACAGGCCTGCGTCGGGGAGTGACAGGGGTTAGGGTAGGGGTTAGTACAGGCCTGCGTCGGGGAGTGACAGGGGTTAGGGTAGGGGTTAGTACAGGCCTGCGTCGGGGAGTGACAGGGGTTAGGGTAGGGGTTAGTACAGGCCTGCGTCGGGGAGTGACAGGGGTTAGGGTAGGGGTTAGTACAGGCCTGCGTCGGGGAGTGACAGGGGTTAGGGTAGGGGTTAGTACAGGCCTGCGTCGGGGAGGGACAGGGGTTAGGGTAGGGGTTAGTACAGGCCTGCGTCGGGGAGTGACAGGGGTTAGGGTAGGGGTTAGTACAGGCCTGCGTCGGGGAGTGACAGGGGTTAGGGTAGGGGTTAGTACAGGCCTGCGTCGGGGAGTGACAGGGGTTGGGGTAGGGGTTAGTACAGGCCTGCGTCGGGGAGTGACAGGGGTTAGGGTAGGGGTTAGTACAGGCCTGCGTCGGGGAGTGACAGGGGTTAGGGTAGGGGTTAGTACAGGCCTGCGTCGGGGAGTGACAGGGGTTAGGGTAGGGGTTAGTACAGGCCTGCGTCGGGGAGTGACAGGGGTTAGGGTAGGGGTTAGTACAGGCCTGCGTCGGGGAGTGACAGGGGTTAGGGTAGGGGTTAGTACAGGCCTGCGTCGGGGAGTGACAGGGGTTAGGGTAGGGGTTAGTACAGGCCTGCGTCGGGGAGTGACAGGGGTTAGGGTAGGGGTTAGTACAGGCCTGCGTCGGGGAGTGACAGGGGTTAGGGTAGGGGTTAGTACAGGCCTGCGTCGGGGAGTGACAGGGGTTAGGGTAGGGGTTAGGGAATGTCCAGCTAGGGACGGCAGGCCGGTCCAATTAAATTTCCTCCCATGACATCATCACATTCTTCCACGGAGAAATGAACAATGACCGCTTTGACTTTTAACGTGTGGGCATGACCGCTCGCTCTCTCCCTTTCTCTCTGTCTCTCACCCCCCATCCCTCTCTCTCCACATTTGTCCCCCCATAATCGTCTCTTCCATCTGCAGAGAGGAGATATGTAAAACATCTGCAGTGTTGTGACACACACACACACACACACACACACACAAACACACACACACACACAATGTTCAGCTTGAATTTACATCATACATTAAGACATGCAGCCTGGAAGCCATCAGTTACAAGTATCAAACTTGCAACTGAATATCATCTGGAAATATCAGCCTTTTCCCTGCAACAGACATGAGGAATGTAGAAGCATTCCGGACCCATTTCATTTCTAACCATCATCATTAATATCGTCAAGGCGATACAATGTCTGTCTCCAGTACTATATGCCTTTTCAGAGATATCGCATACATTGTGATACAGTGAAAGCACATTCTATGATTTTCAGTTCAATACCTTCATTTATGCTTCTGTAGACGGTTTCGTTCGCCCAACAAGTATTTCAGTCTAAATGGTCTGTTACTGTGATAATATTGTGGATTGTGATACTGCTTGAAAAATAGCATAAAAAAATGCATGGGTACTGTAAAAGGAACCCGTTACAATACAACTCCACTACTGTAACTATGATGGTTGTGTCCAGCTGCTATTGAGGCAGCTCTCAGAATCCACAGGGAGGGGAAGCAGTCTGCTTCCACCCATTTTGAACACCCACTCCATAGGGCTGGGTAATATGATTCCATTACAGCGATTAATGTTTATTTTTGTTAAAAAGAAATGTGTGAAAATAGAAGATCTACAAGATTACAACGTGTTGCGATGTGTTGTGAGCCATTTGAACCTTTGTATGAACCCATTACTCTGCACATGCTCTGAACAGAACCCACACGGAGTCACAGTAGCAGAACCTGCGAACATGTGTAGTTTGCGTTCGTCCAGGGTGGGGGAGGAGCGCTGCAATAATGGAAGGAATGTTCCAAAGTTCATCATCATCTGCATTATCATCAACTATTCAACTCTCCACCTACCCTCACCAACAACTAACATTAACTCACCCGACAACCATCGCCAAGAAAGAAAGAAAGAACGTGGAGCAAATTCAGTTCTTAAATCTTTACACACGCCTCCCCGTCTGCCAAATCTTTTTTTTTTCTTCTCTTCTTCAAAATACTACTGTTGGTCTATGAAGCTTTGATTGGTTTAGGGCCAAAAAATACATTTCTGATCTTGCGACAACATGAAAAAAAAAAACCCAGAAAGGTCTGCTCTCTGTACCTAGAATCAGAACTAAACGTGAAGAAGCAGTGTTTAGGTTTTTACACGCAACATATCTGGAACAAACTCAGAGGAAACTGCAGGTCTGCTATAGGGCTGACCTTCAATCATTCTTTTGAAGTCTCAAGCTCAAGCACATGGATTTGAAGGGTAGCAGATCTACAAGCTCTCAGCATGTTATGTGGCAATGCGTTGTGGGCTTGTAGATCAGCTATTTGAATTAAATAAATAAAAATTAACTGAGATTTTTTTTAACTCGATTTTTCGTGCCATCGAACGAAGCTTCGAATATTCAATATTTTTGGGTCAGCCCTAATCTGCTACAACTCTGTTCTTTTAATCACAGCACTGACCCATTTACCACTACTCTCAGTACAGTATGCCCAATACCACCAACACCACCACCAGTACAACAATAGAGAGTATGCGCGTGACATCATCAAACCCGGAAGTTATGCAGGAACGCCCACCGAGTGGCAAAAACTACTTTCTGGCCTTGACAGCCCATTCATCCAAACAGAAAAGTCCTATTTTATTGCATTAAACAACGTTAAACAATGTTAAACTCAGTTTGCATGTTGCTTTGCCACTCGATGTGCCACTCACTTGAAGCATGCGCATACCCTCTATTCGAACATGACCACAACTGCTCCCATCACAATCACTGTTATTTGTTTATTTAAATCAAACTTCACATGTGCCGCTGGTATGAATGTAAAATGGCTGTGTCCCTAAGACTCTCTGGTTAAGGTTTGAGAGTAGAACGTGCAGGTATAAGACTCTCAGGTTAAGGTTTGAGAGTAGAACGTGCAGGTATAAGGCGGTCAGAAAGTTATACATTAAAAGCACTGTGAATGGATAACTACATTCTACGGTGTAGGAATGCCTTTGCTTAATGGTCCTGTTTGTTTTACACACACACACACACACACAGTCACACACACACACACACACAGTCACACACACACACACACACACAGTCACACACGATAGAATTCAGTAGCTCACATCGAAAGCCACCAGGGAGGTTTAAGGAAGGACGCGTTATCTGAAGGAAACCTGCATCGATACGGTTGTTTGCTTGTCATGTTGTCAAGTGTACCAATTACTAAACAGTTAACCTCATCCCTGAATCAGTCCATAAAACAATATATAGTCCTGTTCAGTGGTACCCAATGAATGAGAACCACTGATCACCTGTAATCACTCTTATCACCGTCATGATTTATGTACTAATGCAGAATAAAACCGACCAGCCTGATTTCATACGAGGTATAGCCAATCTATACACTCACAGAGCTTGTAGATCTGCCATTTCCCACCAAGTGGGCAGAGGAAGTGAGGTTAACGATTGTGTTCCTCATCAATATTCATGAGGGAGCCTGGGAGTTCAGATGAGGCAAAAATTTACAAGAATGAAGAAACCAGCCTCCAAATGACACCAGATGTAACTTGAGAACATCTGACACACACACACACACACACACAAGGGGTGTGAATTTTCATCGTCGTCATTCCATTACAATTCTTTGGGAATGTGAATTCTCTCCTTTCACGGTCACCACAATTCCACTTGATTATTTCGATATGATTGTGGGAGTTTTACTCTGCCTTGGCAAATAAGACAAAAATGAGAGCTTCAGAGCTTCAAGGTCTGTTTTGTTAATAATAGTCCCTTCATGAAATGACATCACACTTTCAATCAACACACCAGCGCGTTCACATGCACACAGAGCCAGCACAGATCTCTACGTTGATATGTTTTAAGATAAAACAAGCTAATCTGTCAAATATTTGCTAGTTTCAAAAAAATCATGAAACATGTAGACAAATCCACTCTGGGTCCATGGAACAACATTTCAAAAGTGGTCCGAAATATGTTTCAATTTGGGGGTCCTTGACATAAAAATGTTTTGAGAATCGCTGAGCTAACAAGCCAGAACAAATCAGCTGAAGAAAACGGCACTAAGTTCTCCTTGTTCTTTGTTATCATGCATACAGACCTTGAGTCCCCAAAACAATGGTGTGTTTGGCTAAGTTTTAATTGCCTGGGCCACCAAAGATGCAGCCGGCCGGCCCACAGGTGTTAGAACACACAACTGTCAGGAACAAACAGAACTGCCCCCCTGCCCCCCCAGCGAGCACACGTTAAGCCTAACAATGAGTCTAGCGCTACAAAAGCCCGCCTAGCATGCCTCTCTCTCTCCCTCGGTCAAGTCAAGACAAAGCCAAGTCAGCCTTCTACATTGAAGCCCACGTTTTCTTTGAAAGATATTTTTGGGGCTTTTTTTTGCCTTTATTGGTACAGTAGGTAGACAGGAAACGGGGAGAAAGATGGGGGGGGAAGCCCCCAGCAAAGTTCGTCGGGATCGGGACTCGAACCCGCGACACACTGTCATGCTGGATTACCAGCGAAGGTGCCTGGACCGCTAAGCCGGCCCAGGGCGAAGCCCACGTTTAATAACGACTTGAACCCTAGTGTGTCCATAACCTGATTCAAACATTAAGAATCAAGGTGGTGTGTTTGTCGGCAGCCAAATGACAGTGTGCCAATTCCACAAAAATACTGTGAAACATCAACATAATAACCATTAAATAAAACAGACAGCTGCCTCATGAAGAATTCCTATAGCAAAAACCAGGGGGACTAGTATCGACCTTAAGAGGATCCTGCTAGGTTCCGTATATACGTTTAACCCTGTTCATTGTCTCACACACACACACACACACACACACTTTCTATCGTTTGCAGAGGGGGACAACATTTGATCATATTTCTATTTTCTACGTATATAATGGTCTAAATGAGGGACAAAGCGAGAGCAGCAGCATGCTGGCAGTCACAGAACATGTAGGATTCCAACAATGAGCTGCTTCATTACTTCTGCTATCTTGCCGTCACCTGATATACATGAAGGAAAAATATATCTATGGAGATCTGAGCTAAACACGTCTGGCTCACCAACGTTTGATGTTCAGAGTTTGCACGCGTGTGTGCGTGCGTGTGCAGCTTGTGTATATGAAGGAGAGAGAGAAATGATGAAAAGAAAGTTAAAGAGTTTTGATTGCAAAATGAGATAAACCAGTCTTTAGAATCACGTGGATCATCATGTGGGTACTCTTTAGCGAGGATATTAATTCTCTTCTACAAATCAGCATCATTCTAGAGATTTAAACGAGTACAAAAGTACATATGGGTCGCTGTCAGGCAGAAACATCTTATCTCCATATTTGATTTTCATAAATGAATGCTCTACTACTTGATCACACAGTGTCACTCACAACAAAACAAAAGTACCAAAAATAGCAGCTGTAGAGTAATATAAATGTCTCAATCTTTGTCTCAAACTCAATCTGAGCTCAATTCCAATGCAAAGAGTTTTTTTGATCGGCCTAGGCCGGGACCTGGATGGAATATAACCGGTGTGTTCATACGCTAATTCATCTGCATAAAAGCCCAATGTCATCCTTGGCGGTCTGTGATCATAAATTAAAGTCATCCAATGTCATCCTTGGCGGTCTGTGATCATAAATTAAAGTCGTCCAATGCTGTCCTTGGCAGAAAAGGAATTTTAAAAGAGGATATGCGTGAGATCCCCAAGCAAAGATATCCACAGCTGAGGGGCCCGCACAGCAAAGGTCCAGTCACCCTTCGTCAGAAGTCCAAATTGCGGAACCATCAGCCAGGCTCATAGGGAGTTAAATGATCACAAATACAGGCAGGATGCAGGAGCCTGACCGGGATGAAGCCATCGACGACATGAATAGTTTTGATGGGAAATACATTTCTGAAAATGGCAGATTTACAAGCTTACAGTGTGACGCGCTGTGAGCTTATAGATCATCCGTCTCCTGTATGCCGCACTGTACGTTTGTAGATCATCCGTTTCCGGTATAAGTAAATCTGTGGCTTAAGTGGCCTCAGCGCCCAGGTTGTTTATAGAAAGGTCAAGTGAAACGCATTGGGTGTCGACTTGGAAATGAAAATCAACACAATAACTCAATTAAAAAAAGTAATAGTTGAGCAGGTCTCGCTCTGACACCAGGCTTGATGGGGACGGATGGGAGACACACACACAACAGCTGCATAAACAGTTACTCAAGTCATGTCCGGATGCTCCTCCTCAAATAGCACACCTCCTCCTCACCCCTGCAGAGCAGAGCGGAAAGGAGGACACCATCTTATCTCTCTCCAGTTAGCTGCAGTCAAGGAGACACGAGTCTGCTGCTGCCCATCGGAGTGACATGTCACTAAGTGTACTGAACAATGATATGTGCTCTTGAGTCTTACCCAATCACATTGGGTAAGACACAGTGTGTGTGTGTGTGTGTGTGTGTGTGTCCTCGTGCGCGCGCACGGGTAGGATAGAGAGTTCATTATCTACACAGCAGTAGTTCTCAATAATCAGTTTAACTACTTTAACCGTGTTTATAGATCAACAAATGTTGTATGGAGGTCTGTACATATTAAGGTCCTTGACATGAAAACGTTTGGGAAACACGGTTCTTCTGTCTGTCTGCACATGTTAGCAGCACAACAAATGGAAGAGGTGAATTTGATTGCAAAATTAGACGTTGACCGTTTTGCTAAACTGTGACACCAAGAATTCCCAGAATAACACAAATACACAATAGCGCCAAAGTGATATTTAAGAATGAATCAAATTAATCAAGAATTGACTGATGCCGCTCACATGCACATTTTGTATTGCCATGATTTGTAATTTCATTGCCATATTGCTGAATCTGTTTTTCAGTATTGTAGGCCACTTCAAAAGTGAGGAGATACACATTACAAAGCATCATTAAAATCACAGCCATCATCTAACAGGCTTTTGATTAACTTAAATATTTAATTAAGATTTAACTCCAATTAAAAAGGAAAACAGTTGATCCGGCAGGGGAAATTGGAGGTTTTATCAAGCAACAGTGTCTATCAACTATGCAATTATCAAACTCAGGTGGAAAAAGATGAAACAAAGGTATCCTGATGCTCGCATTTCAAACCCGTCGCAACGTAAATCAGTCGGCATGTCTGCCACATTCCCCATAATTATCTGTTTACCGCTCTGAGCACGTCGGCTTTGAAAAGCAAGTCACTTTTTTAGCCCGTCTTTTCTCCTCGACCGCAAGAGGATCATTCCAGCCCGAGAGGTACCAGGGCTAAAATTACACCAGCATGCATCTGCATGTCTGTGTGCAAGACTGCCTCTCTCCTGTTTCTCTCTCACACACACACACACACACACACACACACACACACACAATACACTATACTTGCAAGGACGTCAACATTTTAGAACAGCGATTTTTATGAATGACATTTTTACAATTCTTTTGCCATTTTAAACTTAAACCTAAAGCCACTGTGATCTTGTAGATCGACATAACTCCAAACCTATCTCCTCTAAATGTCTAATGCCAACACTGAAAAAAAGTAATCTGAATTGTAAGACCAACTTTACTCCTTTTCTCCTGTGAGGATCAGGAGCCTCATTATTGTCCACTGTCTTCTACAGTACTTATGGGGACATTTGGCCCTCACAAGTATAATAATACAAGTACACACACAGCACGCTGCCGGCTGCCTGTAATAATAGAACCCTGCTCTCTCCCTCTCTCTCTCTCTCTCTCTCTCCCTGAGGCGTTTCATCACTTCCTGGGCTAAATAGCAAATCACCACTTCTCAGCCGACACACACACACACACACACACACACACACAACCCCACCCACCGAGCCGGGAAACACTTCCGATTGGCTTTTCTTGGAGGGTCAGAGGGGCTTCTTCTTCTCTTGTAAAGTCGATCTGCTGGGATAAAATTCCCACGTTTCTCTCTGCTCTGCCAGGACGGATGGACGGAAGGAAGGAAGGAAGTGGTTCCTTTTGGTGGGTTCAGACTTCAGAGTAGTGGTGGAAGTAGTACTCAGGTTTTTTACTAACAATAGCACCATGTAGAAATATAGTATAATAGTAAAGTCCTGTATTAAACATTTTACTTGCGTAACATACAAAAGGTTTGGCTCCAAATATACTATTTCGAAAACATTTCAGAATAGCCCGAGATCCACATTAGACTTGCACACATTCCCATGCCGATCCAGAGATCCACATGATTCGCCATGTCATTACAAAATTGGCCTTAAGCATGTTTAGCATTTTGAATCCAAGTCTGTAATTAGTCATTAAACTGTCAAATCATTGCAGTGGAGACTGGAGTAAATACTAGTAGAATGTTACCTAGAGTTTTAAAGAAACGCAAAATGTTACCGGTAATACTCAAGTAAAGTAAAAAGTAAACAAAGTACTTGAGTAAATGTAACTTTCCTAAACTGGTTCAGAGGGTGGTGAAAGGTACAGGTTTCAGGTGGCACAGTAGGTTCATCGGCATGCAGGGTTTAGGTGGCGCGGCTCGTATCTTATGTCAATACTGGAAGTTATTATTTGAAACAGAAATGCATGCTGGGACGGCGTCTCTGGGCTGGCAAACAGAAACACTATCTGGATCAGGATTCAGGATCACACTCTAGGGAGTCGGGACTCATTCACACCACTAACAGAATCAACTAGGGGTGCAACAACTAATAAGTCCATTATTCACGATATAATCAGACATAAAAAAGCCATATGGGCATCAAACCGATCTAAAAATAATCCTGATTATTTTCACAGATATTGATGACGCAATGAATAATAATGTGACTGTCAATGGCTTTGTACTCACAGTACAAAGTGGGGAGGGGTGCTTACCATCTACTTTTATCAGTAAAATAAAATCAGCAATCAGTTCAATATAAATGGAATAATGTAACATATCGGTATCGGAAGACTGGTTATTTTTGCAGCTTCAGTGCATACAGAGTCCATTCACAGAGCTCTATAAAGAATGCCAGCTGCAAACTGCAGATGAACAGAACTGCACAAAATGTTCTTCGCTATGGTGAGAAATGATTCAATTTGATTTATTCAACAGTCCATTCATAGAGCTGAGACTACGGCATGTCTGTCTGCTCTGAAGTAGGAACACAAACACAGGACAACATACACACACCTCTGAGCAGAAACATTGCAGAAGAACAGCGACGAAACCAAAGATCAAAGCGCCGATCCCCTAACAACTAATTCAGCTACATTTACACAGCAAAGCCTTAAATAGTCGTAGTTTGCAAAGGCTGTGGAACTGTAGGTTGCAAAGCCTGGTTTAAGCGAGATAAGCAGGGAAGACAGCATCTCTCTAGCAGACAAATCAGACGCCTTAAGCTCCAGAATCTCTGAGCAGGAGGAGGAAGAATTTTTTTTGGTCTGTTTGACTGTTTAGAAGACAGATTGTATCTGTCTGTGCAGCTTTTCAATGTGAATGTGTTTAGTCTCAACCAGCATGATGATGAGAGCAGAAGAGCAGCAGTTATTTTATCACAGCATGAAAACAGCCACATCACAGCTTGTCCACGTGTTCTGAAGAACACCGTGATTTCTACCAAGAAGACAATGATGAAATGACTAAAAATGTCGTGTGTTGTCCCAGAGTCTGGACAAATATCTGTAAAACATTAAAATGTTCTGGACATTTTCAATATTCACTATCAGATTGTAGCAGACAGTTCTCACCACAATTAATATTATACTTGTTTTCAGTGCTTAGATATTTCTCATGTTAAGTCACACTCATTATTGCTACTGTCACTATTCTGGGCATGTAGGATGTAGCTTGGATATTTGTGGCAAAGAAATGTGTAGAGGGGGAAAAGATAGCGCCAAGTACAGTGCCAAGTCTGCCGACCCAGGTCAAGTATTAGTTGACTACATGTAAGTAAGGTTTAAGAGATTAACTTGAACCCTAGTGTCCCTATTCCGGGGCAACCATTTGGTGAAACTTGCCAATCACCACGTCACTGTGCACTCGTAGATGTTCTATTTTTGGTGCTCGGCACCAGCGCGGAACCAAGTATTAAATCAGTAGTTAAGGCTGGCCCGGGTTTGAAAATGTGGTCACCCGGGAATAAACTCCCAAAGAAATGACACCTAGTCTATAAAATAAAAGACTCAAGACTGTGGTGGAGTCGAGGATGTCAGAGATTTAACGGTTGAACTGGCAGCATCCAGCGTGAGCACACCCACAGGGCTCATACAAGAGGCCCCGCCGTGGAAAAGTGTGGGGACCATTCAACTATTAAACTTTTCCATGCCATGATTTACGAACACGTAACTGGACACGATGCGGATCCCATAATTTAAACCCCCTCAGTGGAATTGTACTTATGTTATGAAACACTGCAACCAACTCTCAACAAAGTCCTGCCTGCATTCCTTAACCACTTAAACGCACCATTCTTCATCAGTTCACCAGTCATAACAGCCTAGTTCACCAGTCAAACAGACTAGTTCACCTTCACCAGCCTAGTTTATCAGTCAAACAGCCTAGTTCAGCAATTCCCGACCTCTTGGTCACAGCCCAATGGTGGGTCGTGAGGATATTATTGCAAGTGGGCCCTCAAATAATTGGCAAAAAACTACGATTTTAATAAGAGTAACAAAAAGTCAAAAACATGCATAAAGAAATCGTGGTAATGTTTTTGTATTCAAAACCATGAAAACAGCTTTCATTACGATACGAACAAAAGGGAACTTTTTGTATGGTTCCATCGATCCAAGACGGAACACAATCGATTGATTGATCAAATAAACATGGTCTGGAAATGCAGACCCCATCCATCGAACCTCGTACCCCGCGTTCGGATGGGTGGTCTGTGAAAGCTAGTTTTAGAGAAATGTTCAAGTAGGCTCTGATCCAGAAAAGCCACTGTCCTAGATCTTATCAACGGCAGAGATTTGACTACAATACATTTAGCCCCGAGTTGCAGCAGAAACACCTACACGCAGATTAGAAACCCCTTCGTTAAAAGTCCTTCCAGTTGTTCAGACACAGTAATGAGCAGCTTCAGCAGGGAGCTCAGAGAGGGGCCCACCATTGTTGGGGCCTGTTCCCGTTGATCACACTGCATATAGTTGAAGCCTGTGATTAAAGCTTAAATCCCAATGTTTATGTGTGAGTTAGCTGATTAGTCAGAAGAACCAGACTTATTGTTCTGATTTATTTATGTTTTCATTGACCCGACGGCCGACAGTGGATAAAGGTTTGTTACATTCACAGAACAAGAGTTCATTAGACCATTAAGAACACATTGTATTCTTAATGTAAAACTGAAAAGGCAGTTGGCTCGCCCCTGACCACTTAACACTGCATATGACCCTATCATAAGCCGTGTTAAGTGGTCAGATGGGCGGGCCGCGAACCATTTTGAGGTTTTCAAGAGGGCCCTGATCCATAAAATATTGAGAAGAGAAACACTCCATTATGGTCTGTGTGAAACCACAGTTGTTCATTTCTGACCACTCTTTCCACAAACATAGAATTTAGGCCAACCAATGATGATCTGGCCTGGATTGCAGCACAGCACATAATCTCCTAAATCATGAGTTTTCAACTGGTGGTCCGGAGGTATTGCAGGTAGTCCCCGACTCCCTCGCCATGCAGTCAGAAAATCATATATATTTCTATATATAATCAACTTTTCCTTTTTTGAGTGGTGCAACCACTCCAAGGAACAGCAATGTCCGTGTTCACCTACCTATGTGTCCACTTATGTGACAACAAGCACCAGTAGGGGCGCTGTTGTGCCAGAAACAGAGAGAGATAGTGCTGCACTGTCTGCTAATATGAGAGAGAGAGAGAGAGAGGGGGGGGGGTGATTTTACGCAACAGAAATGTTGTGCTTCTTGCCAAATGATTATATCCCTGCTCTTTACTGGTAATAAAATGCTTTGAAAACTAGATTTATTTGGTGTGAAAATATAGCCTGTGATAGTGATAGTTCAAGGTTGTCTTTATTTGTCTTGACGACAGAGTCACAGCTGCATACAAATAACATACACGTTCACATAAGAAAAGGAAAAACACCATGAAACACCCAACATACAAAACAGAGATATTGCACACTTTCCCTTGTGCAACTAGTCAAGGGAATGTGTGCAATATCTCTGTTTTGTATGTGTGATTAGTGAGTGACAAGAGGGAAAAAAATCATTGGAATGGTGCATGAACCCCAGGTTGCTCAAAATTAGTTGAAAACCCCTGTCCTAAATGATGCTTGATTCCTGCAAAAGCTGTTACAGTGGCTCAGGAGGTAGAGCGGCCGCATGGGAATCGGGAGGTTCCCGGCTTGGATCCCTGGCTCCCCTTGGGTTAGGATCAAAAGTGTCCTTGAGCATGCTCCCGCTGAGCAGTATAAATGCACAATTTTCTTTCTTTCTTCTTTTCTTAAAAAACAAAACCCTTGCAGTGGAAACCAAGTACCCCACATTCACCGACTGTGACGAACTGTCAGAACACAACAGCTACATTCACACTGCCAGGCCAGATCCATTTGCTGGCCTGTGTAGATTGGAATCAGAATGGTTTAATGAAGTCAACTCAAAACAGTATGGAAACAGATTTGGTCAGATTTAAACCTCGAGTCATTATAGGAATCTGAATCAACTCTGATTTCCAAAGATGTCTCAGTCCGTCCCGATCACTCGCCAAAAACAGCCGTTCTACAAGCTCGACAGCAGGTGCGATGCAACGCCTTGTGAGCTCATAGATGGGCTATTTTCGGCGACGTCAGAGAGAATATACAAATCTGATCCCATCGCTTCTTGCCAATAACATGGACAAGACAGTCCTAAAGATCACATTTGAGAAACAAATAAGGTTTGCCTTCGGTTTCGAACAAAGCCTGGGTTACCTGACTGGTACAGACAGTAGATAACTGTAATTTCCACCCTGTGCAGGTCTAGTGGAACATGCGTCTCCTCTCTGCACTGCCTTAAGCATATTGCCTCGTTCTCGCTCTCTCTCTCTCTCTCTCTCTCTCTGCTGCTCTGCAGTCATACTATAAATCCATGTCAACATACAGAACGCATCCGGTAGAAAGCACACCGTTGTTCCACGAATATTTTGATTTTATTTGCAGAGATGAGCTGGTAATTACAGTCATTCGCCTGAGAAACATGAGTTACAACTCTGAGACGTCTTGTATGAATGGTGTCAATTACTTCACGGTGTGGTTGTAGTTCCTGAATAGCCAGAAGCAGGGTTTAAGTAATGCTGCCGACAGGAATCCAGATGTTAGGGACAATACACCTACATTCAAATGTTTATAAGGGAAGGAACAAAGGGCAAAGTTTCCACACGACAAATGTAAAAAAATATTCCACATCCTCTCCTACGTGGTTCAAACCAACATTTGAACTGAAACTACAGTCTGACCGATATGCCGTTTGCATTATTTGACTTTTTAGAGACGACACTGGAATCGGCAATCAGGCCACCGATGTGTCCCAAATTTTAACCACCAGACCTACAAGCTTGTACTTTTGCTCCTTTAGTGTGACACAGCAGTATGAAGAGGTAGGGCATTAATCTACGAAAAAACACAACAAAGTATAAAATACAGAGATAAGAGGTTTCCGCCCAGACATAGACGACATGCAGCTTTGAGCAGGTCACGCAGTAAGAACAGTGTAATAACTCCTGGGTGGCCAACAGCCTAATGAGCTTATAGATGACAGCCAGCTTAACGATGTGCTTCCTGCCTGGGCTCCAATTAACATCACTTGTCCAACCTGCTCTCTTTTACTAAAGTCACTGGTTCCCGACAAGACAAACCGTATTGTTCTTTAGAACTGCTGGCTTCTGATGACAGCCATGAGACAAGTTACTTTGATTCTAACTGCTGCTACGGCAAACGAGGGCTTTTTAATTAGCACCACGAGACAAGAATGTGAAGGATGGACTTCAAAGTAAACACTGATGAATGGAACAGCAAACAGCGGAGAGAAAGAGAGATGAGACACACAAAGAGAGAAAACTATATAATGACAACCATTTCTAACAAATGCTCATTTTTTTGTGGTTTTGTAAGTTAGTTCCTGTAAGTTGCAATGTGCCACCGGCTCTGTTTACAGATTTATTTATGGCCTTTTAAGTCTACATACCTTTCTTAGCTTTGATTGTTTTATGATCTTTGCGTTATAAACGTGTTGTATCATGCCAACAAAACCCCTTTGAATTGAAATTAACTGAATTGAGAGACTGTGTGACGGAACAGAATGGATACCAAGGTGAAAGAAAGGCAGGTAAGTGAGAGAACTGAGATATTCTGACTGAGAGACAAGAAAGGGTCGAGGAGATGGATGAAAGATAAAGTATAAGGAAGGAAGCACAAGATGGAGTGAAAGAGAGAGGGTGAAGAAAAGCAGATGAGAGAGAGAGAGAGAGAGAGAGAGAGAGGATGAGAGGGGGGTTCAGACGTTAAGGAATGAATGAGCACAAAGCCCCCCCACCCCCAAATCCTACAACCTCTCACTAAAGTCTTTGTCTTTGGTTGGGGGTGAGGGGGGGTAAAGATGTCCGCTGTCCACGCCTCTGCCTGAGGACCTTTGATGGGGAGTGGGGGGGGGGGGGGGGGGGGGGGGTAACAGAGGTACCACTACCAGGACTCCTGGAATGACCCCCACCCACACACACACAACAAAGTCATCCACAGTCACACGAACCACATGAACCTTAGCGTCCCTGTCCTGGGCACAGTGTATACTGTAAAGGTTTAATTTGGTCATTTCAGAACAAGATTTGGAGTGAATGAATAGACAGAAACAGTGCTGTTTTTTATAATGAGCATTAGAGAGGACCAAGGAGGATGATAAAGTTGAAAATTGGTGAAGTGCTCCTTTAAGTGGATAAAGGGGGTTAATTTACATTTGAGACAAACCTGGATAGTCACAATGATTACATAATCACAATTATTTGAGATAATCGCAATTATTTTTGCATAATCGTCAATAGTTTCCATGTCCATACATTTTCAAACTTTTTTCAAAAATAGCAGATCTGCTATTTCCTGTTGATCTACAAGTTTACAACACATTGTGTGTTGTAAGCTTGTAGATCTGCAAATTCTGCTATCTTGTAAATGTTTTGGAAAGAAACTACAAAATATTAAATGCGCCAGTGATTTAGTTTTATTTTAAAGTTATGTCTCATCTGCCCTGTGCAATTTGTGATTACGAAGCCAAGAAGGCAAACAGAAATACAAATTGTAATGTTCCAATTTTCAATGCAAAAAAACAATTAAATCACTAATTGCAATAATTTGTGTGACAATTAATCGTCAAATTCAATTTGTAATCGTGACAGCCATAAGTGCATCAACCACATAATGACAACACCACCGGCCAGTTTGATTCCAACTAGAGACCTGTTGCATGGCTCCAATTCATTATAATAATAGCTCAATTTTATATAGCGCTTTCCTAAATACCCAAAGCGCTTAATATGTAAATGTATGAGGTTGCTGTAACCTCATACTCACCCATTAATGGCTTTCTGATTCTAATTGTACTTAAAATGTAATCAACATTAATCAAAGACTAATGCAATCAGCAGCTAACAGCCGTTGATTCCCCAGGACAGAGTGAGTCATGTGGCTTGGCTGAGGAGGTGGACACTAGACAGTCAGGGTTTGATTCACAGTCCAAGAAGGAATTTAAATTACTTGAACTGCTTTTAGCAAACATGAAAATACTGAAATCCCATTCTACACTTACATGAGTCTTCTAATGGGAATGATGCACGCTGCGTCCAACCCTTCCTACACTGACAGGATGTTGGTTAACTTGGTTGTAGTTCTATCTATCATACCGTGTTCGGGTAGCTCGTCAGTAGAGCAGTGGCCTTTGCACAATAAGGTCATGGGTTCGATCCAGGGCACCACCAACTCTGCATATGAAACTTGACTTGACTTAAGCCCTTTTGCTCCTCTAGGGTGCATAGTCCGTTGACAAATGGCCTCCACTTCACTTGGCTTTCAGCAGTTCTTCCGAGATCTCCCCAGTTGAGCCCACTCTCTGCCATTTCTGTCTCGATACTTCTTCTCCAGCTGTTTCTGGAGTGTATGAAAGATGTGCAGTAAGTACTGAGAGCTGGTGGTAGGTGTTGCACTCCACCTCAGCAATCCATCCCCCAGGGGTCTACTGCATTGAAATAGGGATAGACTAGACTCCCACGTTCTCAGCTGAAACGGACAATTAGCCTCTCCGACCCTGTCATCTCTCATACTCTCATTTCTAATAGTCTATCCACAGTGGTTGACAAACGTGCCAAAGACACACCAATGAGCAAGTTACAATCTCAAGGCACACCTGTATTCTGTGCAAAGTAGCCTCTAAAAACAATAGCCACTTTCACCACTTAAGCATGCCCTATTTCATACTTTCACAAAGCTTCTAAAAAAGCTAAAGTGGTGTCGCTGGCTTCTAGATAGCTCAACTCTGGCGGTGGACAGGGTTTTCCACAGCTTACTCCATGAGTCACACTGTGGCTGGCTGCGCAGGTGGACAAGTTTCCACAATTTATTAGTCACACTCTCAGGAGGATTTTAGCAAACATGAAATGATTTAGAAATGATTGATACTTAGGAAACAAATGGAACATTTTTTTTTGCCCTTTATTTATACAGTCCCATTGAGAAACAAGATCTATTTTGAGGGACCTACGTTTAGGGGCAGCAGAACAAAAAGTTACAATTTAAAACATAAAATAAGCATTTACATAAAATGGAAACTAAGTTTAGAATTCAAACAAAGTCCTCAAATTAAAGTTTGAAAATCACCACTATGGTTCTATTAAGACAGAGTGAGTATTCTGTGTGAAGAGAAGACAGAGTGAGTATTCTGTGTGAAGACAGAGTGAGTATTCTGTGTGAAGAGAAGACAGAGTGAGTATTCTGTGTAAAGACAGAGTGAGTATTATGTGTGAAGAGAAGACAGAGTGAGTATTCTGTGTGAAGACAGAGTGAGTATTCTGTGTGAAGAGAAGACAGAGTGAGTATTCTGTGTAAAGACAGAGTGAGTATTATGTGTGAAGAGAAGACAGAGTGAGTATTCTGTGTGAAGAGAAGACAGAGTGAGTATTCTGTGTGAAGAGTAAAGACAGAGTGAGTATTCTGTGTAAAGACAGAGTGAGTATTCTGTGTGAAGAGAAGACAGAGTGAGTATTCTGTGTGAAGAGTAAAGACAGAGTGAGTATTCTGTGTAAAGACAGAGTGAGTATTCTGTGTAAAGACAGAGTGAGTATTATGTGTGTAGAGAAGACAGAGTGAGTATTCTGTGTGAAGAGAAGACAGAGTGAGTATTCTGTGTGAAGAGTAAAGACAGAGTGAGTATTCTGTGTAAAGACAGAGTGAGTATTCCGTGTCTGTTTCAGATGGTAAGAGCTGACAAAGGCCTACAGCGGATGTAGAAGGGACCTGGTCATTTCACAGGAAGACTGTTAGGAAGACAAGCCGAGCCAAATAACCTCACGACACTCCTGGATCGGCTGCTCTCGCCTCAACGCCCAAATCCTTTCACATCAACACCAGGCCAGGTCCCCAACTGATGATTATCAATAGAATTAAGTTATTCATTATTCTATCGATTACTTTTTAGTAGCCTAAAGTAGCCTAAAGGTCATTTCAAACAGGCAGCGATTAACACGCCTTAGTAATACATTTTCAATGAGACCTGTAATTTTTGTGTACACGCAGAGAAGTCAAGCATATTTACAATTTCACGCTGTCCCGTGAAATTGTCGCGTGCGTGCTCGTTTCGTGCATACGCCCGTGACTGACCAGACTTGGATTCTATTTAGCTTTTTTTTACGTTTGAGTTGTCATGCCCCGCATGAGCAGATCTGGAGCAGACTTGCCGTTGATCCAGGCAACAACATGTGCGTTAATCGGACAACAAATGAATTCAACGCCATTAATTCAGATTTTTAAAATGAACTTACTAAATCAATTTGTCTGATTAACCATTTTAGACGCCTTCTAAATCTAAGTTCCGAAAATAAAGAACATTCCTTTTGCTTTCCTGGTCGCAAAAAAATGAAAAAAGCCAGTCTACAACTAAGCTCACACAACGTATTGCACCCCTAGCTATTCCACCATGGCTGGAGAGTGGAGACTCAAATGATGATCACAATCAGATGGTTTGATACAGTTTGTTTTCATGTCTGACAAGAGTGACCAGACAACACACAAACAGACTGGACTGTTCCCCTAAAGAAAAGCCTGACCGACATCCACTGCCAAGGTGAATGACACACACAAACCAACAGGATGTTGAGCTTGAATCTTCTTTTAGATGAGAACAATAGCAGAGCTTAACGTTTAAATAAAGTGCAGACAGAACCTGTCTTATCTGTCCCTGAGGAGGCAGGCCGCCGTATAACCTTGTGATGAAGCAGCAGCCGTGACGCCAACCCAGTCATGTGACCTTCCAAGAGGCCATGACAAACTACAAGGTCACACCAACCCCTGGGTCCCACTTACAGCTTCTACAGCCCAACATTCCTCAACAAATAAAACAAAAATAAAATGGTTTGGAGATGGACTACATTTTGTCAAATGCAATGAGTTTCCGTTGTCTCCGCTTTGCAGATGCCTGCTTGGTCAAGTTAAAGGTAGTGCAAGTGATATTTGGTTAAAACAAGTTGTGCCTCCTTTCTGCCTGCATTACGTGCCAGGATACTTTTTCAGACTCAAAACTACTAAAATAATATATATAGCTATAAAATAATATGAACTAGAGTTTTGTTTTGCCAACATCATCCAGCCCCACTTCAGTGGAGAAGACGATCCAGGTCAGTAATTTCTGACAGAGTCACGTGACGCCACGTGGAACACAACACACAAGTAGGACAGGCATCGGTTACACACTTCACTTAGTTCACTACTGACAGAACTTTGAAGTCATTCACACAAGACAAGCTTTCATTTCACACTTGATGTGCAGCACACATCCAAGCCTGGTATCTTAAGGGTCAACGAGATAATGAAGTTAGACATTATATAGCACAAAGTAGGAGCTGAAACGTCTCTCCAGTGTCCATTTTATACTTGGAGACGCCATCATGGCACATATAGAGGCAACTGGCCAGGATGTGTAATAATGGCAACATGTCTAGATTATTATCGAGTGATGACAGGCCAACATACAAAGCATTGTTAACAACTTTCAACCGGGTATCTATTTGGGGCACGTCATCAAAATAGATGAAGATACATTGTCAATGTAAATTAATGGACAAGGAAGTATAGGTCTGAAGTGGTTATTACTAGGTGTGTAAACACAACAAACAAAGAAATATGATATATGATTAACCTTGAAGGCAATGACGATGAGCAGGTTAAATTCCACATCTGATTCGAGCAGAGCAGCAGCGGCAACTCCCATCCATCCCCTCATCCTAAACGTGTTTAAATGTCATTCATTCATGTGTGTGTCATCAGCTGGTCTGAGGCCAGCCTCTCCAGCTGTGAGACCACGATGTTTAACATGACTGTAAGTTCAGTTCCCACGCTTCACATCACTCCTTAACAAGCAAAACAATGGCTGTTAGCAGATAACTCCCACCCACCTCCCCTCCCTCCCTCCCTCCATCCCTCTCTCTCTCAGAATGGTATAATTTTCAACAGCTGGCCACTCCACAAGTTGAACGAAGGGGGGAAAATGGCCTCGGTTTTTTTGTTTTTTTTATGGTGTTTGGGAAAGCCTGCAAGGAGGAGGCTGACCAGACCGGGACCCCTGGGGCTAGAGAAACAGCCCTCTTTTCTTTCCCACCAGTGGTGGAAAGTACATTTACTTAAGTATTGTCACTACAAAATACAGTACACTAACAGTATGTCAATTTTTATATGCGTTCAGTATTGTCATTTCTTTTTACTACTTGTTAATAAGCACAATATGTCAGAAACAGCTTGTCTCTTTTCTAAAGATTTTTTGAAATTTTGGGGGGGAAAACTAAATTGTGAAATGGGATATTCTGCATAATGAGCACCTTTTTAGTATAGTATATAAGTATATTAATGATGCCAATACTTTTGTCATTTTAGTCATTTTTATACAGACCTTTTACTTGTAACTGAACATATTACCACATTGTGGTATTACTACTTTTACTTAAAGTAAAGAAATACATCCGAGTACTTCTTCCGGCAGCATTTCCCACACTACCCTGCTGCACGTCACCCTGGGACAGGCCTGATCTCTTCCTGTCTCGCGGCCAGAACTCTGATTCGTCCTGGAAGTCGTGTTTCAGAGCAGCGGAACAGCAGATGAGTGGATTGTTGGCTCCGGGAGCTCGCTGCACCACATGGCAGCTCTCCGACACACACACACACACACACACACACACACACACACACACACACACACAAGACTTCTAATTCGATCCAGAAGTCTATTACTACGTCGTCGACGATGACGACTACTACTACTGCTGCTGCACTGAATGAATGAAAGCTTTTTGGACACGTTTTGCGGTGCTCTTAAGCAAGCGATGTTTGCCACAAAAGCCAGGCATGGGAAGGGGAGACACGGTCCAACACAAATCCAGAGTGTTATTAAACAACATTCCCATTGTTATCTGGCTTCACATAGCGGATGTTGGGGCTGCAGGTGTTCATTTCAACTGTGTGGGAGAGAGCGTGTTCACTGTGTTTATAACTCACTATTCACTCACCGATACGCCAGTGTGGGGTGGATACTAGTGCAAACAGAGAGGGGGGAGAGAGTCAGTGGCTAACCAGCTTGGCCTAGAGTTTGCATGAGTACTGTCTTCAAATGACTATGCCGACGGAGTTGGCCGATGGTGTCGTGTACCAAACATAGCTGAAATACAAGCTTATATAACACGTTGCATCATGACCTTGTAGATTGTATGTTTTTGGTACTCAACATGGTGTGCAGCGGCAACCAAATACAAATCAGGTATTACAAGTAGACTGCAACGGAGACATAGTGGCTAGAGTGGCCACTTCCAGGGGAATGTCTCCTTCTCCCCCATAATCTAATTCAGCCTGACTGACACACACAGTCGCACACACCTCTCAGTCTCAAAGCACAAGGACACGGTTGATGAATATTAATTCCTCTTCAGCGGAGGAGAGGAGAAGAGGAGAGTAGCTTTTGTGATTGTGAAGAAGACGATTTTGGCTCCAACAAGAGCGACAGGAAACACCCTCTTTCAGAGAAATGAAAACAAAACCAAGGATTTTCTGAATGATACTTGAACATATGCTAGGATTGTATTTCTTAGGACAGTGAAGGACTCATGGGGTTCTAGTAAAACGTCTCAATATTTCAACCTCTGTAGCTTTTGTTCAAGGAGAAGATTCAAGGAGAACTTTACAGTGAGTTTGTTCACGGTATGTGGGGTGTGTGTGTGTGTGTGTTGTCCATCTGCCTAGCTGCAGAGTCACATCTCTCTCTCACGTCTCTCTTTGTGTGCTTTCATGTTCTCAACATCAACAGAGCTGCCAGCCAGTGCAGTGCAGGGCGTCCTCCTCAGCCCTCTTCTTAAAGAGTCCCGTCCTGTTGGGACTTGCCCGTTTCCTGCCCGGACCAGCCGTCCACGGCTACATAGAGATGAAAGTCTCTCCCCACCACCAAGCCCTGAGCACACCTCACAGCACTACAAACAAGCCCAATAAATACAGCAAAGTGGCATGTGTTTAAAATGTACTCACTGATACGCTCTCTATCCTGAAAAAACAACAAATAGTAAATGAGGAGAAAAATAACTATTGCAGTTAGTTAAGATAGGTTTGCTGCTACTCTGCTTTTTAATTATACTCATAGAAGGAATTTTTGGATATATAACCGGTTTTCCTTGCTCTTTTTGTCCGTCTGTATTTCTGTAATCTGTATTCAATTTCACTTCCCTGAAAACTACAAATGATGGGAGTGTGTGTATGAAAAAGATTTCCCCCCACTTAATTTCACCTGTAAACCTTTAATGTAACAATAGAGTTGAAGTTGAACAACTAAAGCATGTTGCTCAGTAGTCAGTAGCATTTCGGGGCATACATTTCCCCATTCATTGTAAACATAAACCCTCACAATCAAAACGATCAAATAGCTAAGACATTGTTCAACCAAATGTAAAGCTAGCAATGAACATGCACCTAGGAACATGACAGTGTGATAGTAAAAACACATCATCCGGTTGAGGAGCCCAGTAACTTCTAGCACTGAACATGAAAACCATTAAGACATGTAATATGAAGATTCCAGCCAGGAAACATGTGTTTAAACTTAAAGCCTTCATCATGTTCAACTGAAACACCTCATTTCACAGCCCCTCCTTAAGTTATCATTCAAATGAAAATCTCTTTTATTCACTGAATTTTATCAAGATGTTTCACAATGAATGAATGTCACAGGCCTTTGTCATGACCGCCACAATCCCATGGCCTAAAGCTGAGCTGGGAGGCAAGCAGGAAAAACAAAGGGGCTGTAATTAGGAAAGGGGCTTGCAACAAATAAAGCGACAACTAACACAAGTCAATGAATGTCACATGTTTCCACCTCAAACACAGGAATCTCAGCACAGCCCTAATATCAGACTTTGTTACCTAAGGCTACAAAGATAGGTTTGCTGGCTACAGAGAACTGCATGACTAAACCACTCAGGAATGTCAGGCACTATATTAAAGACACTGGTGGTGCTGCTGGGTGGATAGACTTATAAAACCTGTCTCGCACACCAAGTAGATCTTATACTGTATATTAACTAATTTAATGAATTGTCACAGGCGTGTTGTTTCATCATGTCAATCAACTTGATTCAATGAGGCCTTTTCTGTAACATACGATAACTTGTGATTGTCAAATACTCAACTGTAACAGTATCCAGCTGTTTTACTCCACTTATGTTTTACATATTTAATAATACTATGAAGTATGAAGCCAACAAAGGACTAAATTAATTTCGCTCCTATGCCACAAAAATGTGGAACACCCTACCAACTGTCATTAAGACATGTGAATCCCCCACCCACCCCTTTTTCCCCTCAATGGTTAAGTTTTCCCCCCTTTTTACATCCTATGATGATTTCCTGTTTTTGTCTATATAGAAGTCTATATTTGTACGCCTCAAAATGTTATCATTAATTGAAAACGGTGGACCTTCTTGTAAACAAGTGTAATGCTTTATGGTGTCGTCCACTCAGAGTTAACAGTTTTTGTATTGAGTTGTGCTTGAAATGTATACTGTAATTCTGCAAACTGTTAATACATACTTCAATCAATCAAAACAAAAAAACACAGCTGAATACACATGCAAGGTGAACTAGGACGTATTGCCAAATGCCAAGCAATGTACTGTATGTACACACTGTATGTGTAGCCTACATACACAGCTTTAGGATCCGCTATTACACCTAGTCAAACTAACACTCACATTTTGCCGTTGAACACATCATCATCCCGTTAAAAATGGCAAAGCACCAGTTGTGTGTCCTGTGCATTTAATCTCACATTACTGAGAAAGTAGTCTGCACATGCATCCATCGAGCAGCACAGGGTCTGCCAGAGCAAGCTGCAGGGAAGTCGTGCACCGGTACTGTACACGTCTGGTGCAAGGTGAGTTTTACAGTATGATAGGTGAGATTTACGGTATTTAAGTGTATTCACCTCCGGCGCAGCGTGGAGTTTGGTTTATTATAATTACCTTAACAAACCAGAGTGCTGGTGAATTTCAGGTGAGGTTTGGTTCATTATGATCACCTCACCTAGCTGCAGGGTGAGTTCTAGTGTGTTTCAAGTACATCACAACGTATGTATTAATATTATTTACCTAGGTGCAGGGTGAGGTTGATGGTGTTCGGGTACTGGATCCCGGCCAGCATGGTCTGGCTCTGCCACCAGGTCGAGTCCTGGTGCGTGTTGTAGTCGGTCAGGTACGAGGCGTTGTGGTGCAACCGGGGGTCCGCGGCGTCGCAGATGTGGCAGGACTTGGTGACCCCGGTGACTCCGGTCTGCACACAGTACTGCTCCGGCGGGGCGCCGCAGGTGTTGGTGGCCACCACCTTGACGTCGAAGGCGGCGTTCACGAACTCCGGCATGCAGCGCTGGACGCGGTTCTGCTCGTCCGTGCAGTCGTTCATGGCTCCGAACAGACCGCTCAGCGACGCGAGCAGCAGCACAAGTTGACTGGTGGTTACACTATGCATCATGATTCTTCTGCGGAGTGAGTCCCCGTTTCTTCTTTCCAAACGTTATTATTCCTTTTTATTTTATTTGTAACTAGCTAATAAACCTGGCAGGTAACCAGTGTTGGTTTGTAAAAAACCCAGTTACCTCCTCCTGGAGCACAGAACCAGTAAAACCATGCGGAGAACTTTCTCCTCCCTGCTGCTCCCAAAGTTTTCTCCTCCTCAAAACTTTTTTCTCTCTCTCTCTCTCTCTCCTCCGAAACAAACAAACAAACAAAACGACGCTCTTCCTTCGTCTCCTTTCCCCCCGAACAACTTCTCCTTTTTTCTCTCCGCCTCCTTGCAGGCCTTCTTTGTTTCTCTCCTTTCTTACTTTTCCTTGCTTTTCTCTCTCTCTCGCTCCTCGTCGTGTTGTGTGTTAGTTCCGCAGGCTCTCAGCTCTTTGTGCTCTGCACCGCCATGGACACAAAACCTACACAAACGACTACACCCCGAGCGGCGCACTGCGCATGTTCAACCACAGGCCGTCCCATAGGCAGGAGAGACGCTCGCGCTGCGATTGGCCAACCGCTGGTAACTAACCTGCCCTTGTTCAAAGCAAAGAGAGACGGTGCCTCTGTCTCCCTGGCAACCAAATAATCCAATCACACGTGATCACTCCCTCCGGGCCATGGCATCTAAACTCTTTCACAGAAAATAAATTCCAAGGTCCACTTCCGTTTGAAGGATGATTAGATGAGTACTTAGTGACCCATGTATAAAACATAAATTATTAAATATGTATTAATATTATTCTTATTATTATATATTGTATTTCACCTGAATCATGAATATATATAAAGGAATGATCATCATATTTCTTTGTTTAATTTGTTTTCTGAATAGTTTGTTTTCATACAAATAAATAAACTAAAGTAAATTCAAGCTCCATGTTTTACTAGCCGATCTACATCAACACATGACCATAGATCGGCTATTTGAACTATTCATGCTTTTCAAATTAGTAAAAAAGGCAAAACACTTTAGGGATAAGGCGTTTAACACTGACGAAAATAGGGCCCGTAATCAATAAACATTACTGTAATAATGATAGCTGTTTCTCTACAATCATTTGTTGACCTAACATTCCCAACCCCATGGTAAAGACTCTCCCTTCTAGGAATCAACGCGTTGCTACAATAAACATTGTGAAAGGTAGGGTGGCTACCGTGGCTATTCCTCCATACATATCCCACAAATATGTATTCACTAGGCCTATTATCATGACAGGAAATTAAATTGTTCTGCCCCAGTGCCCAAAGGCAAAAGCAGCCAGTGATGTGTTTTTCTTTGAGACTCTGACATCTCTCTTTTTCAGTTTTTCTCCATGCTCTCACTCTCTCTGAACCCACCCCTTTTCACTTTCTTTCCTGGAAAGAACAAAATGATGGAGCTTGCACGAAAATGAATTTGACCCAGCTACACCTGTAAACCTCTGATGTGGCGACATAAAACTGATTCTAATTCTTACTTTCATGATACAGCTGCAGCCTGCCAGGCTGAAGTAGTGGTGGAAGAATGTACTCTTATGTTTACTTATAAGTAAGAGTAATTACCACAAAGTAATGAGTTAGTCTGTTATCACTCTTATCAATCTGGGAATTAACCCATTGGCAAAACAAAGGAAAAACAGCGCACAGTCTCGAGAGACTAGTCTGTTATAGGTTTATATCTCACATCTCACATTTTATTTGAGTAAAATTAGGTAAAAGAAGGCCTACAAAAAGGCATTAGGCTATAGGTCTACTGAAGTAAAAAGTGTTCTAATCTTTTTTAAATAGCCTTATTTAGCCTTAATTTTCAGGTCTGTTGAGAACTCTGTTGAGAGGAAGGCTGGATGGCCCATGGGGAAGGATCAACATCTCTCTCTCAGCTAAGGAGTCCTTATATAAATATTGAAGACCCATACTGGTGTGTACACGTGTACACTTTTAAACTAGCCTAATTATGTGTGTCTTTTAGCTCTCTCTTAGCTTTTTATTCTCATCGTGTGCCAGGCATGTTTAAGATTATTCCAAATTTGTCATTTTATTAAATTAAAATAGCAGATATTTTATAAGATACATAAAGAACAATAATTTGTCACATTTAATGGATGGAGCTGAAGAGGAGTAGTGCCAAAGTATAAAAGGGTTAATGTGGTTAAACTGATTTTGATTCTATAGTATACTAAAGTAATTTTGCTGCAGGGTACTCCATGGCACCCCCACCCAACCCCCACCCCGTAGGGCTGCACGATATGGACATAATCTAATTTCATATTCTATACTTTAAGTGTTGCAACATCGAAAACTAAACATTATTCAAAATAATAACAAGTCAATATCACTTTAAGTGCTGTTGGTTTGTTCACCTTTGGCCTTGTTGTGACCGACCATGTGAGTCAAGGTATCATGACACCGGCCTGGTATGTACGGTTTGGGGTACAGCTTGGTCCCATGACACAAGCAAGTTCCTCTCTTATCTTAATTTGCATTATAGCTCTGCTTCCTCCCTGCTTTCCTCTGAGAGCAACTTGAACCCTATAGCGTCCTAGTTTGTAGATTGGCTGTTTTCACAACATTTATCTGTGGAACCCAGTCAAATGTAGTGCCTCAACTCTTACACTTCCAAGTGCTTGTCAGGGTGGTGGGGGGGTTCCCAGTTCAAATATTTAGGGTTAGGGTTTACCGGCTTGAAAAATCTGAGAACCACTGGAATAATTAGACCCATGGGAAACTCTATGGCCAATGTATGAAGTGCAGAGTTTATGTGGTTAATCCTATAATATAATGTATTAAACGTCTGATGTATATATTTTAAAATGTTTCGGACTCAGTTTGCCTCAACTATTACTGATTGATAACAGAATTCCTTGACAGCTGGAATAAAGGTCATTTTGCACCTTGAACCTTAACTCAAACACTGACAGACAAGATTATAATGAGGATAATCTACATTCTATGTTGAGATGAAGTGGTAACACTGAGGTGTTTTAACTGTGACAGCTAAACTGATTAGGTCTGTAGGGTCTAGCAGGGTTCATTACCATACAAAAACAACTTAATTTCATCTTGATTAGCAGCTTTGTATTGACGAGACAATCATTTCACTTGTCAAGGGACTTCCACAAACCATTAGACAGAACTCCTTTTAAAGACTAAGACAATCCAGCAAGGCCACAAACTATCATTTCGTATCTAGTAAAAAATGACATTTATTTTCCTACATTTAAAAAGAATACATACTATATACTGTATATCTGCAGTAAACTATTGTTGGTTTGTTACTTTAGGTTCATGAAAGCCATCCTGTATGAGGTATTACAAACAGTCATGATGACTGTTTGACAATAGTATTAGAAAGCTGTAAATAAAGCTGTATATAAAAATATAAAATAACTATTGTTCTGTCTGTCTGTCTGTCTGTCTGTCTGTCTGTCTGACACTTACCCCCCAAATACTGCGGCATGGTCATGCCACAACACTGCCCACCAGGCTCCTGTTTGGCCTCACCCACTGAACCCACCTCACCCCTGCCCACTTTGACAGGCTGGAATGGCTTAGGGACCGGGTCGACGACAGAGTACAGCATCTTGCAATGGGTCTGGTCCACAAGATTCGATATACCATACCCGTGTACCAGTCTAAATACTTCCTTAATGTTAACGAAGTCCACACTCCACACCCACAACACCAGAGGGAGTGCAACAAACCATAGAGGCAGCGGTGGCCGAACGGTTTGTGGAGCGGTCTTGATATCGGAAGGTCGCTAGTTCGTATCCCCGGACCGGCACGTTAAAATTACCACCGCTGAAGTGCCCTTGGACAAGGCATTGAACCCCTACCATGAAATGTTCTATGAGCAGGGCCTGGCTGTAAACAAGTTCTTGAGCTTAGTCCAGTTACCCTGGATAAACATAGTACCTTTCCTTTCCTTTATATGCAACCCAGATTCGGCACAAACAAGGGACTAAATTATTTTCGCTCCTATGCCACCAAAATGTGGAACGCCCTACCTGCAGTCATTAAGACATGCAAATCCCTTGACTCCTTCAAAACCACTCTCAAAGGGCACCTACTGACGGCGGCAATTCAAAACTGGCCCCCGTAAAATCGGATCAGATCTCAACAGGTCAAGGTGAACTCAGTACTCTCAAGCTCTAAATTGTGTAGCACAGGTGTGCCACAAGGGGGGGTGAGTTCACCATTTATTTTCACTGCTTACACAAATGACTGCAAGCAGTCAGCCTAACAACTACATATTGAAACTTTCTGATGACATTGTAATAGTCAGCCTGTTGAGGGGTGTTGAACACCCTGTGGGTTATATCAGTGAGATCAATAACTTTAAAGACTGGTGTGATAATAGCCACCTTATGTTAAACACCACAAAAACCAAAAAGATGATCTTCGATTTGGAACGTCCATGTGGACTATCTGTCCACATGGACGCTTGCACTTTCTCTGCAGGCTCAGGCTCTTTGGTGTGAGCAAGGGAGTCATGTCAACCTTCTATGATGCAGTGCTAGGTAGCATTATTAGATATGGCATGTTAGCTTGGTTTGGGACACTCGCTGTCCAGCTCAAATCTAGAATAGCTAAAATGGAAAAAAGAGCCATGAAGGTAATTGGTAGGAAAGATTCTCCATCTCTTCAGACAATCTTTGAAAAAACGTCTTTCAAATAGAGTATGAGGTGTTACCCTCTGGTAGACGCTACAGAGCGTGTCGTTGCAAGAGCAACCGCTTCAAACTTTATTTTCTTCCCACTTCAATTGTTCTACTAAACAACCGCCACTATAGTTCATAGTTCTTAGTGGGGAAGGGACTTCTTGACCTTCATCTGTTATTTATTGCACTTATTCTGTGATACTATATAAACTGTGAATACTCTAGTACTTTTATATTCATATACCTTCTCTTGTGATACTGTAGCCTACTTGTACATTGCTGCTATTGTGTATTGTTGTGTATTGTCTGTCTAAAAACATTGATGTACTAAAACACTTTTGCCCAAGACAAATTTCCCCTTGTGGGACAATAAAGTATATCTCATCTCATATATAGAAGTGTATATTTGTACGTCTCTAAATGTTTTGATGATAAAATAAATAATCAGTCTGTATGCGATCTGACCATTATTATTTTGATTACACTGTCATGCTCGTTTGAGGACAGGTAGAGAGCAGAGCATACATGTGTTTGGGAATGTTGCTGAAGGTTATGTTATTTTGTCAGCTGACACCCAAATCAAAGAAACCATACAGCGTGTATTTAATTATTTGATAATTAAGCAGCAGCCTAGTATTATAGCCTACTGGTAGGCAGGAAAATGGCAACCAGAATAACCCGTCCCTACACTCTGGCCCTATTGATTGGGCAGTGCGCCTGTCACAGACATGCGCAGAGTACGTTCAGTCAGGAAACTCAGTGCAGTTGCTGCCGGCCGTTAATTGGGCCACATCAGCATCACTCCATCTTCATACCTGCTATTTAAACTGGAGGTTTTGCACTGCTCTTGCTGCTGCTCTGATTCTGCTGTGCTGCTGTATGCTAACTTTTGCTGCTCACCCTCCTCCACCCCAGCTACTTGTCGTTTTGGATCTGCTGTTTAGGTACAGGGGATTCGGTTAAAAATGTTGCGCTTGATCTGAGTACCTAAAAAGCAGATCCAATTCATCGCCAAACCATAATAAATATATTGCTCATTTTATATTCAATAAATATATATTCCATCCTTGAATTGTCCTAACTCCTGACTGAACAACCTTTTTACTGAAGGTAGACTTTCTGCCATAGACCTCACAGTCACCCTTGGATACAGATCTGGTATCATAACCATTGTCTCTCTTCCGGTGTATAAACTCCTTGAGAGAGGAGGAGCAAATCATTTATACATCAGAGTTACAGACCCGTAACCGTAAAGAGTCCATTGGGACCCCTGGTGGTCCCCGGACCCCACATTTAGAAGCAGTGACCTAGAGAAAGTGCCATGTGACCTCGTTCTAAATGAAACAGCCTATCATCACATACTGCACCCATGTTGAAACAGCTGCTCTATTCAATGGCCGACCAAAAAAAATCAACGATGGCATCATGTGCAAGGACTGAGTCCTGAATGAGTCCTTTCTTCTTCTTCTTTTTAATCTGTTACTATATTATTGCTGCTATTTTAACGGAGCCATACCATTGTTGGAATATCTAACCTGCGTGTATGTGTATACAGTATTTAACTCACACTTCTCAGTTTTTTGTTCATTCCTCCTACTATATTTCTATCTTTCCTCGTTAGCTCTCTATTCTTCCCTTTCCTGAAAACTACAAATGTACACAAAATAATTTACACCTGCCACCTGTAAAGTTTAAGGAGTAATTCACCAAAAGATCACCTATTTTATTTCAATTATACACCCTATATATATATATGAGGCATTGGTCATCAAATTATTGTCACAGGAATGCGACAAAAACAAATAATGTGCATGAATTCAAGATTTCATGGGGTGTGTAATTGATAGCTAATTGATAGCAAGCTAGTTTCACTGTACAAGCCGTTAGTACTTAGACATGCATGGCTTAATCTTTGAGACAAGCATATGCTACTGGCAGGTTCAACCAGGCCTCCTGTTCCAATGCAATGCAAAATATATGAAAATGTTTTGTTGACTACCTTTTTTCATTGACAAAAGTCTCAAAAAAAATGACTGACCATTTCTTAATAAATAAAACTAGACAACATTTTTAATTTGCTGTCAAAATTAACAACGGTTTCTACCCGACAGCTACGATGAGGGAGCAGCAGCGACACCCAAAAACAGATTAGAAAGTCCTTCATTAAAAGTTCTTCAAGCTGTTTTTAGAGACTCAGTAATGAGCAGCTTCAGAGCCCTCAGGGCCCTCAGAGAGGGGGTCACCATTGTTGGGGTGCAGTTCCCGCTTCCCGTTGATCACACTGCAGATAATTAGAGCCTCTTTAAATTAGAGCTTAAATCCTGAATTCACATAAACTGTGTTTGTGTGAATCAGTTCATTAGTCAGAAGAACAAGACCTGTTCACACTGTTCTACTCTCAGCATGTTCCATTTGGTTAGAGTCACAGAAGAGAGTGAACATTTGAAATTAAAATGGACTGGCATGAAGCCAATATATCCTGAAAATTTGTAAATGAAAGAGAACTAAAGAACATTTTCAGTTAACTTCTGTTGGTCTGTCAGACATGACATCAGACATGTAATATGAAGATTCCCGACAGGGAACCCATGTGTTTAAATGTAAAGCCTTCATCATGTTTGACTCAAACACCTAATTTTAAATGAAAATCACTTTTATTCATTGACTTTTACAGTTCATTCATTTCACAATGAATCAATGAATGTCACAGGTCTTTGTCATGACTGCCACAATCGCATATGGCCTAAGGCTGAGTTGGGAGGCAGGCAGGAAAAACAAAGGGGCTGTAATTAGGTAAGGGGCTTGCAACAAATCTAAATAAAGCAACAACAAACAGAACACAAGTCAATAAATGTCACATGTTTCCACCTCAAACAGGAATCTCGGCACAGCCCTAATATCAGACTTTGTTACCTAAGGCTACAAAGATAGGTTTGCTGGCTACAGAGAACTGCATGACTAAACCACTCAGGAATGTCAGGCACTATATTAAAGACACTGGTGCTGCTGGGTGGATATAGACTTAAACCGGTCTTGCACACCAAGTAGCTCTTATACTGTATATTTATATCCTGTATATTAACTATAATTTAATTGCCACGGGTGTGATGTTTCATAGCCATGTCAATCTACTTTGCTTGATTCAATGAGGCCTTTTCTGTAACAGTTGTGAAGCACTCAAAAACTGAAACAGCTAGGAGGCCCACCATTTCACTCCACTTGTGTTTTAATGTAGCCAAAACTTTAATGCTGTACAATAAACCTGTAGTGCCTTAAAGAAGAGCAACCAACAAATGCCTGTTCTAGTATCCTCAAAATCTCCAATATCACAAAAACAGGGCCAGGACAGGACAGAACACAACAACACACAGCTGAATACACATGCAAGGTGATATAGGACCTATGTATAGAAATGTACAGGTGTAGGATCCATTATTACACTCAAGCGCACACACTCAAGTGCACATTTTGCTGTGCAACACCTCACTCTGTTTTGTTTCTTGTGCATTTAGTCTTAGAATATGTAGTCTTACTACTACTACTAAATCATTCGATTTTTCATGCGTCTAGTAGAATGAAGCAGGCTTTTGTCTCCCAGAACAAGCTTCAGGGAGGTTGTGTAGCCTACTGGTACTGTGCACAGGTGCAGGATGGGTTTTGATGTACCGGAATTATATATATATATATATATATATATATATATAGAGTCAGTTTCGTTGTATTTTAGGTGAGGTTTGGTGTGTTCTAAGTATTTACCTAGGTGCAGGGTGAGGTTGATGGTGCTCGGGTACTGTATCCCGGCCAGCATGGTCTGGCTCTGCCACCAGGTTGAGTCCTGATGGCTGTTGTAGTCGGTCAGGTACGAGGCGTTGTGGTGCAGCATCGGGTCCCGGGTGTCGCAGATGTGGCAGGACTTGGTGACCCCGGTGACGCCCGTCTGCACGCAGTACTGCTCCGGCGGGGCGCCGCAGGTGTTGGTGGCCACCACCGTCACATTGAAGGCCGCGTTCTCGAACTCCGGCATGCAGCGCTGGACTTTGTGCTCCTCGTCGCCACATTCGTCCATGACACCCTGACTGCAGCCAGCCAGACACGTCAACGTGACGAGAAGTTTGGTGATAAAATAATGCATTCTGAGACCCACAAGTTCTCCTTTAAAAAGAAAAACGAACTAGAAGGAAAACAGCAGCCCCTTAGAATAGCTCCCAGACTTTCTTGCTTGGTAACTGGGGCAGTTACCCTCGACTCTGACAAATCAAGTCAAACCATGTGTAGACCTTATCCCTGTCGTAGTCCCCTTTCCCCCCCAAACAACGTCCTCCTTCTCTTCGCCTACTTGCAGATCTTTTTTCTTTCTTTCTTCTTGGTCTTCTGTGTCCTCCAGTGTCCCTCAGAGCTTCATGTCCACCACCATGGAGAGAATCTGGATTGGGAATAGAGTGGCAGAACACACCCTGACAGCTTGTACGCATGTCACAGACTGCAGTCTAAAACTAGTTTTAGATCATGTTACACATGTGTGTCTGTGTCTGTCAGTCTGTCAGTGTGTGTGTGTGTGTGTGCGCGTGCGTGCGTGCGTGCGTGTCAACAGCTATTTTATATTTTTTATGGAGGGACAGACAGTAGGCTGACAGGAAATTGGGAGAGAGAAGGGGGGGATGACATGCAGTAAAGGCCGTCGGGATCGGGAGTCGAACCCACGGCACACTGCCAGACTGGATTACCAGCCAAGGTGCCTGGACCGCTGAGCCAGGGCCCAGGCCATTAAACTACATTTGAATGAGTAAATTCATAGATACTGTCAAAGTGTAGTTTGATTGTTTATAGTAGCTATAAAGAGCTGGCACCTCTGACTGCCTGACAACCAACTAGCCAATGTGATCGCCCATCTGGACCATGGGTTCAGAGCTCCATGAAATTCATTTTTTGAGGTCCACTTCTATCTGAAGGATACTGTTATGGTGTGACTGTGATGTCTGGAACACAATCTCAGGAACGCCTAGAAGGAATTTCTTCAAATTTCTCTGTCCGTCTGAAAGGTGGATATTGGCTTGTAATAGCTTGTGTCATTACATTCTGGGAGTAATTGGGTCAAAGTTAAATTCACAAAAAAGTCCCAAATAGTCAAATTTACTTCAAACCAAGAAGAAAATGTTCTTTCTCATTTTGTTCGGACGGAAGAAACCTATGTATATGCGAGAAATACACATCATAAACTTTACTGGGACATGGCAAAAGGGGAGTTGAGGCCATGCATGTCGGGGAGTGGGGGATGCGAGTCGTTCCATTTATACTGCTGTGAGGCACAGACAATATGCAAAGCTCAGCCAATCAGTTAAGCTGATACTTAGGTTGTCCAATCAGGAGAGCCTCAATTACCATTTGGCAATTCAGAGAACCGACAAATCACAAATTTCTGTATCTGTTGGCCTGTGGGTCTGAGAAAGAGCCAGCAATTCTCTGGGTGTTCTGGAGATTGAATAAGTCAGCTTTCCTGTCCATCTGGGTGATAGACGTACACACCAAGTTTTGTGTGACAAACAGACACAGAGTCTGTGAATCAAAGTGTAGATTTTCCCAACACGACAGAAACAATAAAGAAAGCACAGATTAAAGCCACACAGCTAATGTGGTAGACAGGCTCCATTCCAATAGATATTAAACTAGTAGCCATACAATAGCTCTTCTCCGTTTAAAGGACAACTTTATTTGCTTCATGTTTTAGGTTATTAGAGAAAGAAAAATATGTTAATTTGCTGCCTTCTTTAGTTTTAGCAATTTTAGCTATATTTTTGACAGGGGAGCGGGGGCATTCGAACACAGCGATTTCTTTATTTACTATAATGGGCCTATATCTGTAAAGCTATATATGTTTGGATTTAGCAACTTGTTCAAATGCCCCCACCCCCCTGTCAAAAATAGCTCAAATCGTTAAAAGCCGGCAGCAATTGTTTTTGAACACTTACTTTCTCTATAATAACCTAAAACAAAAAACCAATGTAGTCCTTATGTTGCCAGATTAGACAGATAAAAACACAAGCTTGCTTAATTTTGACTGGAGTCTGGACTAAATGAAAAGAACCCTGGCAGAAGACTGCAATTAAACAGCATTATGCAATGTTAAAGCACCACCTACTGGCTAACTCCAGTACTAGGACATAATACAGCACTGTAAAACTTTAGAAATGAGGAAAGCAACAACCTTTCTGTAAATGTAGTGTCAATGAAAGCTACATACAGGTCATGTTTTTGATGGGCGTTTTCCCATCCTATGTTCAGCTTTTGGTACATGTGCACAAACTGTCCTGGCTACAGTGTGTGTAGTGATTTGACATGACAATTGACAATAAACATTTATGATCTTTGTAAGAGTTGCTGAGCGGTCAAGGCTCCAAGAACAGACGCAGTTCAAGAATGTCTATATTTTGTTGTAATTATTTACCTCCAAAACTGATGAACAGCCCATATGACGGATTGTCACAGCCCAGGTCTGAGGCAAAACAAAAGACTGCAAAAATATTACTGGCCACAATACACTTTCAAAAAGTAAGAAATAAACACGTAACTAACAAAGACAAAAACAACCAACAACTAAAGACACTGAAAACAGGCTATGCTGTCCCTGAAGACCCTGGCAGCTCTCCTTTGGTGTTGTCTCGTTGCTGTCTCAAGCCAACTGGGCAATCTCTCCTCAACATTTCCAGCCTCCCTTATATACCAGGTTAGACCCACCCACAATGATTAGTAATTGGACCATCTACTCAAACAAGGTAAAACACAACCCATGAGATAGACTAACTATACAATTACACATTTCCTTAACAGACTCTGAATGTATTTCAAGGCATCAAATAAATCACAAAACAATTACAATAGAATTAGGCAACACAGATAAGGGTTAAAGGGTATATGATGCTACACATAGCCACACCTCCAAGGAGCTTGATGACCGTCAATTAATGGAAGCAGCTGTGCAGTGTGTGTTTGTCATGATCTTCTAGTGTCTATATTTTGTTTGATTAAGAGAGCCATTTATTGTAATTATATTTTGAATAAGGTTTATTATTGTAATAGGACCTCGCATTTGATCATGGTTTCCTGTTATGTTGCCTACTCATTTTGCCCCTAGACGTATGAGTTGTAACAGGGGAAAAAAGTCCTGTTGGGGAAAAAATCCCGTTGGGGGAAAAAGTCCCGTTGGGGAAAAAGTCCCGTCGGGGAAAAAGTCCCGTTGGGGAAAAAGTCCCATTAAAAGTCCCATTGGGGAAAAAGTCCCGTTGGGGAAAAAGTCCCGTTGGGGAAAAAGTCGCGTTAAAAGTCCCGTTGGGGAAAAAGTCCCGTTAAAAGTCCCGTTAATGGAAATCACAAATTGTAAGTATGTGCAAATGCCATTTTGACTCACGTGCAAAAATAAATGAAAGAATGAAAGTCATTGTTTTTGGTTGTATGTTTTGATTAGATTTGTATTTTTTTCATTTATATGTGTAATTGGACAGGACAGTGCATATATTAATTTAATACCACACGTACAATGCCATTGGATTTAGCAAGAATGCTCATTTCCATCCATAACAAGCAACAATTCGACTCACTGGTGATTTGAAATGACCAAGGGTGCCTGAGTGATCCTGCACCCGAGAACCAGTGCTTTAAGCTGCACTTTCATCAATCATTGTAGTCAGTAGTGTAGACAGCATGCAAACAGTCAATATTCATTGAGTTTCAATAAGTGTATATTTTGTTAAAGTGCTAATGTGGCTGATGGAAAAATGAAGCGAGGACCCCCACTACATTCTTACACTATACAAACTTCATAGATTTCATATAGCTTCATAAACTTGTTTGACATACATGTACATTTTCAGACAACTAACATTTAAACATTCAATATTCATTCAACTAGACCGTTTGCTCTGTACTTTGCTCTTTTCCCCTTCGAAAATCATTTCAGCTAATGTTCCCCATCACACAAAGATTTATCCTCATTCCTCATACTATAGACTAGTGTTCGTAGATAGTAATCATACAATCACAATAGAGCTTTAACTCTTTAACCCAGTGGTTTTCAAACAGTGGTCCTTGAGGGAGTTGCAGGTGGTCCCCAGATACATGATGGAGAGTTGGCAGCCAAATTGACTCTTATTAGATCTTTAACTCTTGAGGGTGTATATATAATGAAGTTGTACACAAGTTAAAATGTTAAAATACTGGATGCTATTAAAAGTACTTTTGAATACCAGTATTCAAAAGTACAATTTATTTTGTAATAACAATGCATTGTATGCTGTATTGAAATGTAGACATTTTCTAAAAGAAAAAGAAGAAAAAACAAGTAAAAGTAATTACTGTCCAGCACTGACTGTAGCACTGTGATTAAGACACACAGTGAAGTTACACATGAACCATCATGACAACAAATAACAAATTACCCAACAAACTAATAGAAATATGAACCCGCCATCTTTGTTGATTGTTGTTTGAAAACGGCTGCGTGGAAGAAACGAGCAACGAGAGAAGCAAGTTTAGCAGCAACAATCAACATAAAGAAGATTAATTTCCACTCTTTAAAGGAATCCAGACAATATGGAGGCACCTGGTAAATTTTCTCACCTGCGGGAGCGAGATGTCAGTGTTCCTATGCTCAGGGTGAAGATGTCCCGGAGGAGATCACAATCTCAAAAGGAGAACCGGGAGCGTGCCGTCAACAGCCGCAGGCCGCTTGACCAGGTCCCTGAGCTGGACTCGACACTGGAAGCCTCCATCATGGCAGTCAACATCTCCAATGTTAAGGAGACGGCGCCACCGGTTGGACAGTCTGCTAAAGACTTGGCTGGCGCACAACGACTGGAGATGCTTAAAAGATGGAAGGAGACTAGGAGCTTAATAAAGGAGAAGGAGAAGAGGGAGAAGGAGAAGAGGGAGAAGGAACGTAAGGGGGTCTTTAAGGTGGGCTTATATCGCCCCACAGACTCAGTCTCCCTACAGCTTCCGGTTGCCAAACCCTGTGAGGCAGCAGTGAAAGTGCCACAGACCCGCAGCACACGTTTAACAAAGCTGGACCAGCAGCCAAACAAGCCTGTAGTAGGAAGAATGACCAGGAGCCGCACAGCTCTTGTCCAGCCACAGCGAGCCCAAGCTGCAACCAGCGTCAAAGTTGTCCAACCAGCTGTACAATCTGCCAGAGCCAAAGTCCAACCAGCTGCTATCAGGGGCAATGCTGTCCCTAGAGCAGGGCCAGTGGCTTGTGCAGCAACTATCTCAAACGTGGACAGGCCTGCTGGAGGTAGGACAACAAGAGGCAATGCTAAGCCTGTAGCCACCTCTACTGGCAGAGGCAAGAACAAAGTGGTTGTCAAGACTGTGTCAGCGGTGGTTGACGAGACTGCAGCTGTGGGTGCCGAATCAACTCTCTGTGAGGAGGAAGCGGAGTTGGTGGCGGAATCTGACACCCTTGCTCCCAGGCCTGCCACTGAGGGTACCTCCTCCTTCGCCCCTAAAGGGTTTGTGTTTGAGACCCCCGCTGGCCTCTCCACATTCAAATTTGAGCCGCTTACTCCACGCTCTGTGGACACCTTCCTCAGACCCAGCTCAATTTTGAACTTCCCACCTTTTCCCCCATTGGAGCCTGAGACGAGTGGACCGTCTCCTCCTAAATCCCCACTCCGCTCACCTCAGGCTCCGACCAGCCCCCAGGAGCCCCAACATGACGTGCCATACTTCAAGTCACAGGTCATCACTGAAACGGCCAGGCTGAACAGCCTCAGTCAGCTCTGGGAGGTGAAAGTGGACGATGACTCCATCCCTGAAGAGAGATCGCTGAGTACTGCCAAGCTGACTCGGGCTTCTTCTCCCTGTGGTAGAGTGACTCGCCAATCCATTGCCATGTCCAACCACTCCTCCCCTGATCACCGTAGTCGCACTCCTGCCCGCCACGCTCTCACCCTGGCTCATACCCCCTGCACTCAGTCTGAACAATCTCCAGTTACTGAAGCTGCCAGCAGTCTGGATTCTGCTTCTAGTCCCATGCAAGCTGGAGAAGAGAAGCCAGAGATCGGCAGCCAGCCACTCTCACCAAGGCTTTCCCCTGCTCCCTCCAGCCAGTCTCCTGAACCAGACCTGAGCTTCACTGTGTCTCCCTGCCCTGTTGTGCCATCTACACCCACAGTGGTCCCGGCCCATGAAAATTACACTCCAGACAGCTCAGTTGTTGAGGATGGTCCTGGCTTGGATATGGCGAGATACTTGCAGCCATCAGATAGATGCAGCCTGTCGGCGAGGAACTTTGATGCCATGGAAACGTCTCTACCTGTGGATGTAGAAATGGAGAGTCCTATCGCTCTGTGTGGGGATGAGCGAACGCAGGAGGATGCCACTATGCCTCCCACAGATTTGGACCAGGTATTGCCACCACAGGCTGCCTTTGAGGCCCAAAATGCTGAATCAGACCTCATCCTGTTCACCCCCAACCTGAAGGACCGGATCAGGCAAAGTGTCTGCCCAAGTGACCTGATGGCCTTTACACCGCCTAACTAATGGAGATTCTTTTTTTTTTTTAAACCTGAGCTTATGTGTATATGATGCGTGTTTCTTTTCTGCAGCGCTTAGTTGTTGTTTTTAGCGCTCAATGTTTTATCTTAAAGTTCAAAATTAAACTTTGTATCGATCTTTTACTTAAAAAAAAAAAAAAAAAAAAACTAATAGAAATATGAGAAAGTAAGAATTTATTGGATAATTCTAAAAAATAAATCCTCAGTCCGTTCATCTGTCCAGCAGTTCATCCATCCATCCATCCATCCATCCAACAGCCTGTCACAAGTACATAATCGCCTAATTGCAATTATTTTAGATAATTGCAATTATTTTTCACAATCCTCATAATCCTTTCCATGTTGAAAAAAGATTTAAAAAGTTATGGAAATAGCATATTGGGTATTTCAGCTTTTCCTTTAACATATAAAATGACTAAATATTTGTCATATCTGCCCTGTGTTATTTTTGTTCATCACACCTTACGGCGTACAGTATGTATATGTCCCAATGTTCAATGGCAAAACGAATTAGTTAATCACAATTATTTGTATGACAATTAATCGTCATGTAAAATGCAAGAGAGAGCCCCAGCCATCCATCCATCCATCCATCCACCCTTCAACCCTCAGTCTCGTCCAATCAGGCATTGCGCTGCCTGTAGCGGAACTGGTCTGGTCCAATCAGACGTTCCGCTGCCTGTAGCGGAACTTAACGTCTTTGGTCGGCAGCAGGATGCCCAGCCCCGCCCTGCTGTAGTCCAGCGTGGCCTTGCTCTGACCTGCAAGCAGCTGGAGGTCGAAGTAGATGAGCGTGAGTGCCACGAACTGTTTGATCTCGTTGAGGGCGAAGTATCGTCCAGGACACATGGTGGAGCCCGAGCCGAACGGCATGCGGTAATACTTTAACCTCTGTCCCTCCTTGAAGAAGTCCGTCTTCTCACTTCCTGCCTCGATGAAGCGGTCGTAGCGGAACACCTGCGAACAACCAAAATCAATGTTTAACCAATTAAAGGGGGTGTGTTGTAAGTTATATACATATAATTATTTTGTTATATTAATCCATTCAGGACGGGAACCTATTTTGGTGTTTTAAGCTATTGAACAATCGTGAAAATATGGCACAAATCTTTGAATATATATTCTTTCAGTGAAAGTTTTTAACTGTTTTTGGGGGGTCCCTGGAACTACATATTGTCAGATGGGGGTCCGCGGCCAAATGCAGATAATTCTGAGGGTCCTTGATGTGAAAAACTTTGAGCACCACCACTGACATAGAAACATAGGTTTATCAGAAAACTGTTTTTAGAAGCCTTTTTTTTTTGTTTTAATCGGTCTCAGGTCTAACTGGGTTAAGTGTTTAAATGTATGTGGTTCAACTGATTTTGATGCTTTTTTAAAGATTTGGTGGCCTGAAAAGGGTTCCCCAACTTTTCAGGCCACGACCCCCGAAAGAATAAATTTGAACTGGGCATCCCCCACCCCGACGAGCACTATAGTTGTAACCATTACATTTAGTTTGAATAGGTTCCACAGATAAATATTCAGAAAATAGCCGAACTATACAAGCTCACAACGCCTCGCACTGCAAGGCAACTTTGATGGAGGAGATAGGAGAGGGCCACTATATCTCCACACTCCAGAGGGACAAAACACATCACAGTGTGAGGAGATAGGAGAGGGCCACTATATCTCCACACTCCAGAGGGACAAAACGCATCACAGTGTGAGGAGATAGGAGAGGGCCACTATATCTCCACACTCCAGAGGGACAAAACGCATCACAGTGTGAGGAGATAGGAGAGGGCCACTATATCTCCACACTCCAGAGGGACAAAACGCATCACAGTGTGAGGAGATAGGAGAGGGCCACTATATCTCCACACTCCAGAGGGACAAAACGCATCACAGTGTGAGGAGATAGGAGAGGGCCACTATATCTCCACACTCCAGAGGGACAAAACGCATCACAGTGTGAGGAGATAGGAGAGGGCCACTATATCTCCACACTCCAGAGGGACAAAACGCATCACAGTGTGAGGAGATAGGAGAGGGCCACTATATCTCCACACTCCAGAGGGACAAAACGCATCACAGTGTGAGGAGATAGGAGAGGGCCACTATATCTCCACACTCCAGAGGGACAAAACGCATCACAGTGTGAGGAGATAGGAGAGGGCCACTATATCTCCACACTCCAGAGGGACAAAACGCATCACAGTGTGAGGAGATAGGAGAGGGCCACTATATCTCCACACTCCAGAGGGACAAAACGCATCACAGTGTGAGGAGATAGGAGAGGGCCACTATATCTCCACACTCCAGAGGGACAAAACGCATCACAGTGTGAGGAGATAGGAGAGGGCCACTATATCTCCACACTCCAGAGGGACAAAACTCATCACAGTGTGAGGAGATAGGAGAGGGCCACTATATCTCCACACTCCAGAGGGACAAAACGCATCACAGTGTGAGGAGATAGGAGAGGGCCACTATATCTCCACACTCCAGAGGGACAAAACGCATCACAGTGTGAGGAGATAGGAGAGGGCCACTATATCTCCACACTCCAGAGGGACAAAACGCATCACAGTGTGAGGCGTTTTGAGCTTTGACTCCGATATATCCCTTGTATTGTATGTTGGTTTGTTTACTGTCGAGTGAGAAAACAATTTGCACATTAAGTAATAATCATCTGGAGACTCCTTGGAGCCCCGGCCGCGAAATTACGAACCCATTGGGTTAGGGTGGCGGTTATATTAGGTTTAAGGGTTAGGATTAGGGGGGTTAGGGGTACCTCAGGGTCCTGGTAGATGCCAGGGTCCATGTGCATGATCTGGGGGTACAGAGCGATGAAGTCGCCCTTCCTCACGGCCACTGAGCGCTCCGCCTCCAGCGTCAGCTGGAAGTCCTCCTGGGCCACGCGGATGTTCATGGACGACGACGACAGACGAAGGCTTTCGTTGATGGAGCTGTCTGTGAACATTCAATACAATATCCTTACTCTTTAATACCACTTTTTACCCCTTTTTTAAACGTTGATTGATCGGGTTTGTATTGACAAAAATGCATAGTTACGATTGATTGAATATATTATTGACACAGGAGTACAACGAGTAAAAAGAACGGCAAATGGCTGATAACACCCATCTCTTCTTCCATTTCTTTGTTTTCTTGGTAAAATAACACGATGGGAACTATGCACAAAAACAAACACGGGTAAGGCAGTGTTTTGTTCATCATGTGCTTTCACAAAGTTCACTAGATCCTCCTCCGCATTGAGTTCTGTCATCTGGCTGAATAGCAGTAAGTGACTGGGAGGTCAAGGGTCACCGTATGCTGGCCGTGAGGTCGGCCTCTCCACGCTCATCCTTTTTCTCCTCTTGAATAGTCGATAGACAGCAGGGTGTTCAAATCACTGCACTTCCTCTTGGACTGCAGGGCACTAACACTACAGAGCTTCCTGTTGGCTGCTGCTGAGGGCTGAGTGTGATCCAGGACACCTTGAAGTTGTGTGTGACCTCTTTTGTGCGTTTGAAAAAACTGTCCTTGATCCTGCGGGATCTAGGAAGCTGTTAACCTACCATGGTCTGCTGTTTCCCGGAATGCTGTTCGACTTCGAAACAAATAACCACTAGAGCATCGCTCCAAAACATAATTATAAAAAAACAAAAATGTAAATAAATGCATTTCCAGACAGTACATTTCCATTGATTGCGTCATCCCCCTTCAATTTCCAATAAAAACATGCCTAAAATAGCGACACTGAGTTTAAAGGTGTTAATAAGATGTTGTCTCCAAATAGCCCCTCCCTCTTGTTCTTGCATGTCCTGTGCCAGGATGCTGTCACTGACTGTGCTCCTTTCACACATGGAAAGAATGGTCTTATTTGCAGCAGTGAAAGAGCTCAACAGGGCTTAAAAAAAGTGAAAAACACGTCCCAGTGGTTCTCGAGGCTCATATCTGCTTCTTTTGGGCTTGAGGTGACATTTCTTTCAGTGCTCTTGACAGGTCAGGACAAAGAGCCCATTTCAGGAACTGCTGGGTTCATGCCATGGTCATGGACCGGTGTACTGAGGGTGTACAAATCGAATGGACCCGTAAGGGTCCATTTGTAATCCTCACAGACCACTGAGGATTTTACTAGGTAGATAGGTGCTATATATAAAACCTTATATCACACAGCTGGTCTGTGGATTGGAAGAAAAAAAGGCTAGCAAGCTTGTATATCTTGTATATCGGTTGGGGCTCTGCGGACAAAACAATGCATATTAATGTGAGGGTCCTTGGCGTGAAAATGTTTAGGAACCATTGTTTTAAAGGACTACCATGTAGTCAAACCTACCCATGTATGGTAAGTGGTCCAGCTGCTCTTTGGTCAGAGTAATGTCTCTGTGCGTGATGTCCTCTGTTTCAGACAGCTGCAGGACGTTCAGGACCTCTTGTCGGACCGCCCGCAGGGCCTCTGGGTGGCCCACCAGGTAGTACATGGTCCAGAACGTAGCCGGTACCGTGTTCCCTACAGCCGCCCACAGGATGGCAAAGTGATGCGCTGCACATTGGACAAAAAATCACACCCGTGTGAACTGAGTGGTGGATACGAGCCGATCGGTTTGTTATGCAGTGATTCTGTTGTATACGCTCGCATGGGAGCCTCCGAGCCGCCATTACGTGACAAATGACAATGCACCCCTCCTGTCCTGTTTTCAGGAAGGGAGGGGGAGAGGCTTTTTTTTTTTAAATGTATCAAGTGACCGGAAGGTTGTGGGATATTTCTGGGCTGCTTGATATATTGTCCGGGTGTGTAGAAAGGCAATTGAAAGTATCCAATAAAAAAAGTGCTCGAAACGTATTGATACGTGTCTAGCACCGGACGCATGGCTAATTAAAACCGTATTCTCAACCGTATACCCAGAGTCCGAAACAGTTGAGAAATGACAGAGTTACTGTGTGGGGGTCCCCAGAGGGTCCCTCTACTGTACTGTACTGTACTGTACTGTCACACCCAAAATCATACTGTTAATATGTGTGTGTGTGTGTGTGTGTTAGGCTGCGCAACAGTGACACTTGTTTGTGAAAACGAACCAAACGCTATTTTCACAGATCGCAGATCTGTAGGACTCTGTACCATCGACCCCCAAAGAAGTGTAATGGGTCAGTGTGCGATGTTGTTGTTACCTGCTTTGTCGACGTCTCCCAGGGAGTCGTACTGCTCAAACATCTCTGCTCTGCAGCGGATGAACTGAGACGTGTTGGACCAATGACACATTCTCTGAGGCAGGAAGTACCTGATCAGCTTATCCCTGCACAATAATAATAATAATAAAATAATAATAACAACGCGTGAAAGTCCAACATCTTAACCACTAGACCATGTGGTCTACATGACATCGTTCTATTGTTAACAGCAGAATCATTCAGTGTTTGTGATGACAATTATTTGGGTCCTGGTCCATTATTCATTATTAAATTTTTATCCCACGATTTTGTAACCCAGTTTTCTTTTCACCCAGTGCCAATTATCTAATGTAATCCTGGGCGCTACACTTCCTCTGCCAACCTGGGGGGGCAGCGGACTGACCTCATGCCTCCTTCTATGCATGAGGAGTCCAAGCTGCTTCTTTTCACCTGACAGAGGGGAATTTCCCCGGCCGGACATAGCATGTGGAAGGGACACATTATTCCGACCAGTTCCTTTCCCCTCCATCAGGCGCCCCAGCTGGCCAAGGGGAGGTAGTTTTAGAGACCAGGATTACGGCATGTTTTTGTGAGGGTATCTACCCTAGGGGACACAGGGAGAACATGCAAACTCCACACAGAAAGGCCCTATCGCCAACCCCCGCCTCGGGTATGGGCACTGATGACGCGGAGGAGGGAACACGCCGCCGGTGCCCACAGCGTCCCCAGCGGGAATCGAAGCCAGGACCTTCTAGCTGTGAGGCGACAGCACTACCAACTGTGCCACCGTGCCCCTGGTCCATTATTCATTACTATGTATTTGCTGTTAATGTTTTTTTAAGGCTGGTTTCAGTTCTATTTGGCATGACCCTCTACCATACTGTAAAGTTGCAAAAGCATATGACACTGCATGTATGTATTAGGGACAAAATATTTAAAAATAAATAAAATGGCGGGTGATCTAGAGGTCAGAGGTCAAAAGTAAGAGCACGACACTTGTTCGGCATGAGGAGACGCATATGTGTGTCGAGGTTTCATTGCTGACGGTCAAACGGTTCATGAGCTATGAGACTCTCTCATATAGGGGTCATTGAAATTTGAAGTTTGAGAACCACTGTGCTACACTAAATGGAACAGAGCCATAATTAGTATAATTGGTCAGACCTGTGAAGGAAGTAAGGAAGAGGACCACTTTCTTTCCAATATGGCTGCTGTGCATATAGTACCCTGTTCCTATCCGTATACCTGACAGCTTTGGTGCCCCACATCATCCAGATGGGAACGCGTGCGATGAGCAGAGGGAACATGTTGTCGAACTTGAGGAAGTCGTTTCTGAGAGCACTCATCCCGTCGTGGCGCCGGGAGTCCGCCGGGCGGCCGTACAGCGTGAGGAACGTCGCCTCAAACATCAACGTGCTGCAGAACTCGTACAGGCTGCACCTTTTCCAGCCTCCAGGGGGCACTGTTATCCAACATGACAGTGTTGGATAATGATTAGGTTGATGATTAGGGCTCTATAAAATTGTGAATTTTCTGTTTTTGCTCTACATTAAATCTGTTCACTGAAAGTAGCCGATCTGCTATTTTCTGCAGAAGAAGTTAAAAGTGTGTTGACAACAACATGGAATATAAAATGTCACTGTTGTATAAAGATGAACGGAAACCATTCTTTCAACTTTGCAAAACGAATTGCTATCATCCGTAAGTAATCGCGATCAGTTGATGACGTAAAAATGGCGCCAGGCCTACCTCCTCGCTCCACCCCCAGGTGGTCCTGTCTAAAGATGTGCATGAGGTGTCCCATCATGCTCTCCGTCAGTGCAGTGAGGCCATCACCCTGCAGGAGGCGCTGTGAGCGCTGAATGCGGTCATCCATGCCCGGGAAGCGGCCGCTCAGCACGGGTGGGTAGCCGAACGTGGGCGGGGCCACCTGGTCCGTGAACTCGTGGAAGTCCAGCTGGCGGCCATGTTTGATAATGGACGGGAAGAGGAGAGGGTTCATTATGAAGGTCATGTATTTACCTGGAGAGAGAGAGAGATAGTTATATTTTTTAGTATTATCTGTATAGAGGCTATGCGCGTGACATCATCATCATACTCAGAACTGAGTATCTACTGAGTGGCCAAAAACTACTTCCTGGCCTTGACAGCCCAAACAGAAAAGTCTTATCGGATTGCATTAAACAACATTATACTCACTTTGCAGCTCAATTTGACACTCACTTTGTGCATGCGCATACAGTCTATTGCAGAAAAGTAACACAGTGGTAGAGTTCAGTTCGAGTCGGTAAAGTATAAAATATGTAGCCTATGTTCATATTACTGCTGAAATATTGTATACTTACACCTCTATTTACAATATCTATATGTATGTATTAATAGTTACTGGACATTACACTAACTCGGTCAGGCCAAGTGCACATGGCAGTTCTTTAATGTATCTCTCTACTGTTGCGCTCTATCTGAATTTGTCCTGATTTTAAAATTGTGTTTGTTTGTTTTGTTTCATTTTGCCATGCCTATTGTAGTAATGTTATGACACCTGAATGTCCCCACAAGGATCGATAAAGAACTGTCTAAAGATCAGGGAATATGTGCGACAGCTGTTTATTCTTGTTCTCACTTGAAGCAGTTACCATGATTAAGCAGCAGGGGGTGCAGTAGAGTTACATATTGGTTAGATTGTAGTTTTGTAAGTGTTGTGAGATTGTGGATGACATAAGTATAAGTGTGTTAATGGTGTGTGACTTTTCTGTCCAGGCTGATACTGAGATATCTGAAGCATTCCTCCATCTCAACACTGCCATTGTCTATATGACATTCAGAGGTGATTGTCTTTGTCAAAGTGATGTCATTTTCAAGAACTGACCTGACAATCCAAGATTCTATTACTTTCCCTCTTTTCCCCACAGCCATGAGTGTGTTAGATTTAGGTGTGCCAGTGTGTGAGTATTGTCAGTACTGTCAGCCAGGTAAACTGCTACCTGCTATCTGAACTGTGAAGACATCTCCATGTTTGTTCTTCAGGTCTGTTAGAAACCCAAGAGTATCTCTGCCGAACTCCACTGCCTTGCCAAGGACGGGAATCAAACCTTTTATCAGTGGAGGCTCGCCATCCTTCCTGCAGAAGAAACATAAAAGGTCATTTCAAATGTGTGAGAAAGAATCACAGTTTGACCTGTATAGCATGCACTTACTTATACACTGGGAGCTGACCAGTAGAACCACAGTCTTGATTATTTTTTATTTTATTTTAGACAATAACAAATGCAAAACAGTATATGGTACAGTCAAAGCACATTTATCCAAAAGAATAGCACCGAAAAAAGACCTTGCGGTCTTGTTTCCATTCGGGTCCCATGCATTCATTCACAACACAATGATGACAGTAATCGAGATACCTAAAAAACATGAAAACTATTTACAGGTGTACAAAAAAATCTAAATACAAAAAAATCACTCAGAGGAGGGTATAGGGAGGTTGGGCAGTCATCTTCTCTCCTTTTGACCCGCTGACATTGATAGGTGATTTTTCAGACCGGTTTTAAAGGAAGCCAGTGATTTGTTTGTTTTGAAGGAATTTACAATTTTGAATGTCAGCCCCATTTTCAACTGCTTGACTCTGTCTTCTACCCGGAGCCATCCTGCCATCAAAATGCGTTGCATAAAGTGCATGGGTTGGATTAGTTTGTTCTGGGAGGTTTGAAGCTTAATTTTTTGTGACATTGAGATGTTCGAGAACGAGGAGGTAAAGGCGTAGTCAAATATGGGCTGAATAAGAGCTCCAGCTAATGTCCTGAGAGCCCTCTTGTTAACAAAGGAGGAGATTCTCCCCAAGAATCTTGTCCTTTGATTTACTTTTTTGATCGCCCTTGTTGCCATGCCTTCACTTGTCAGCTTGTTGTCCAGGATACAGCCCAGATATGTAATCTCTACTTTACTAGCAATTATAATGTCGTCAATTCTGACACTAAAATTATTTACCCTACTAAGGGAGTGGTTAGACCCAAAAATAATGGATTCTGTTTTACCAATATGTAATGAGAGTTACAGTCTGTTACTGGTGTATTGGGAGCTGACCAGTACAACTACAGTCTACAACTGATAGTAGTAGTCTGTGGTTGAAATACTGTAGTGACTACAGTATTAAAAACTACAGTGTAGTTAAAAGCGTAGTAGTCAAAAAGTGTTCAAAAGCCTCAAATCAATCAAGATAATCAGCATGCAGTATAGACCAACTGCCACAAAACAAGCAATACATATGCACACAGCTCTGTCAATGCAGAGGTGAAAAATCAGTGTGGATTTACTTTACTTTGAAATTTGTTTTATTTGACATGTCAACAAAGACAAAACCAGAGAAGCCCTGACACAAACAGAACAAAACATATCAGTCTTACCAATGGTGGAAGCAATTTTACTTAAGTACTTATGTGAGGTACTTTTACTTTACATATGTCCGGTTTTCAATACACTTCTACTCCACTACATCTCATGATCTCAGAGGCAGTTTTTACACCACTACAATATATAGATTTAGATTATTGAAAAACATAACCAAATAAGCCCAACTTTATACTTTGCCAATAAAAAAAATAGCAGATCTACAAGCTCACAACACACAAGCATTTTAGTTTTGGCACTTTAACTATATTTTGATGCCAATACTATTGTACATAATAGTATACTCAATCGAATACAGTACTTGTACTCGTAACAGAGTATTTCTACATTGTGGTATTGCTACCTCTTACTGAAGTAAGTTATCAGAGTGCTTCTCCCACCACTGACACAACCTCTACACAGACAAGGCAGGGGGTCTGCAGGGGGTTACACACATTCCTGTGACCCCCCTGAGATCGTCACCCTGCCAAGTCACAGTTTCTTTATGAGAGAGCTGCAGTGAATCATGGGAAACCTAGAAAATAACGTATTTGTATCAAACGAGGTCACAGTGTGAGATGAGGTCACATCCAGTCTGTACACTGTATTCTCTTGTATAAAAAATTGGGTCCAAACAATAACTAAAAACCCATCAGCAAACAGAAAATACCGGGCATGTAAACAGGGTAGGTAGGGACTACTGCAGCGTGTGGAAAATACTCCAGAGGGTTAAGCTGTAGTTACTCTACAGCAGCAGTGAGGTCTGGTGAACCCCAAGGGGTCCCCATCTAAATGATTGATAGTTAGGAACCAAATGGATTGGTCTATACAAATGGAGTCGATGGAACAATGAGGAGGGGATTGCTCAGCCTCACACTTTAAAAGCACTGAGTCTCTCAAGCCATTGAAGGTTAGGAGCCTGTGCCACTGAAACACTGTTTTTGCAAGTAGATTTTTTTGTGTTAGTTTATCATGTCATATTCATTTGAATAAAATGAATATGACTAGTTTTAGTCGACTAAAAAGAATACCCTCAGGGCATCTTACTGGTGCAAGAAAGCAGGCGTGTGCAGTGCAAACATAAACATCAAAGGGGATCAAGCCCCTGCCCTTTTACCCTCTCCAGACCATGAATGAAGCATTTACGATAGTTGAGAGAAACGGAAATGCCCCCTCTCCATGCCCAAATGCAGCGTTCAAGAGAATTGCCTTTTTCTTTGCCTTTCTGTGACGCGCTGAGAGCTTGTAGATTGTGTATTTTAGTTGTGCCTCACCATGCGCAACAAAGTGTATCAAGGCGAGCCCTTACATCGAAACCAAACCTGGCCATTCGCACACATGTCCACTCACCGAGCCCAATTGCACAGACATGCAGACACAACGAGTGGTCCGTCCAGAGTGCTGACAATCTTGACAATCAAGCAAATGCCTATGGAAACTGACTTTGATAACCATTAATTCTACTACTGGATTGCATGATTGTGCTCTTATTCTCTAGAACAAGTATAGTCCTAGTTAACATTTAATATGAGACATTCCTGTAAATCTGTCTAGAAATATAAAAAGAATGATGTGCTCTGCCATTTGGACATTTCAGCCCCAGCTCCTCTATTGTTCTCTGCTACAATGCACCCTCAGGCCTTCCCACGAAGGAGTTCCAACAATCTGATCCAGATGTTTGGTGTGGGGTGGGTTGGGATTCCTCAAAGGTACACATTGCACCTCAAAACTGTGTAGAGAGACCTTCAAGTTGCTGGGAACGAAGGAAGAGAAAACAAGCCCTTGCCATCGATAGCCGGCTCTTAAATCCATGCTCAGAAGGTTTGTGGCAGACTGGGATTAGTTTGCCTATAGACTCTATGGGTACGCAAGCTTCGACAGGATTCTCCCCTTTCAAGCTTCTGTGTGGCCCTGCAGGACGAGGCCCACTGGATGTGCTGCTGAAGGAGGCTAAGGAAGGGTCCCTGCCTCAATAGGCCAGTCAATCTAAGGTTTGACCCAAAATAAATTGCAATAGTAATCGTTCAATCCAGTTTTACACGGCACATGCTACTTAAAGCATAATGTTTGCCTTATAACCCCTGAATTTACCATGATCCACTACTAAGCATTTCATTCCCAATTTGTTATTTGGGTGACCCTCAGGATCCAAAAAAAAACAATTACTATTGCAATTTATTTTGGGGAACACCCTTTTTTAGCTTAGATTGACTGACCTACAAGTCTAAAAGAAATACTCTCTTGTGTTTTAAAGATGAGAGACCACCAACGGTCATTTGGTCAGCGCTCCACAGCGTCAGAAGCAGAATTATGATAAGGCTGCTTGCAGGAGGTTATTTCAAGAGGGCTTTTGCTACAAACGTTTGCTGTCAGAAACGTGTTTCCCACTGTTCCAAGTTAAGCTGTTGAAGGTGTGGACTGACCGCAAGAGCAGTACCTCGCCTCTTGCAGGCCAGGGGGGACAGGCTGCATAAAGACTTGGGTCGTTTTAACCCAGTGTGCAATATGCAAGATATAGCTCGCATTTGTATATGAAAACCTGCATCTCCCGACTCCCGTCCGTCTGTCCGTTAGTTAGTCACCCCACACCTCCATATATGGTCCTGTCCTGAAGGGGTAAAACACCAAAAGCGGTTCTCGTCCTGAATGGGTTTAATATCAATGTATTGCTGTCTTCAAAATTTTTACAGACATTTTCAAAATAAACGTCTATAAAGAATAATTATATTGCAATGGGTTGTGAACTTGTAGCTGCTATTTTCAGATAGGTGGTTCATAATACTGTAATGTGCTTTTTCCCTTCCTAGAAATGTAGTGGGGTCAAAAGTACAATATTTATCTATGACATGTACGACACTAAAGTATTGAAAAATACAAATACTCAAGTAAAGTACTTTTTTACAACAAGTTACAACAACTTCCAAGAAATCCAAGCATCACTTCCGTGTTACTGTTAGTCTAGACGAGGCTACCACTCCTAGACGAGGAGCTGAGCTCTATTTCAACACACGGGTTAGGGTATGATATAACTTCAACGTTGTTTAATACAGCCATTCTCAACCTGTGGGGCCACGAGGATATTGAAAGTGGCCCCCAAATATTAGGCAAAACACTACGATTTGAATGATAGTATAAAAAAGTGTCTTTAAAACCTTTATGGCTAATTGTGACACTGATGAATAAGAACTTATAGTAACTTATTTTTTGTTCCTTTGATCCAAGCCGGAATGCAATCAATTGATCATCATTCAAATAATCATGCTCTGAAAATGCACGCGACCCCCCCACTTGACATGGTAGCTGTGGGTTAAAGTTAAAGTGTCCTTGAGCAAGACACATGAACCCCTAACTGTACCCAATGAGCAGGTTGATGCCTTGCATTGTTTAAAAGAATGGTAAATGGTGCATTTATATAGCACCTTTATCCAAAGCGCTTTACATTCACCCATTCACGGCAAAGGAAACACCAACACAGGAGCATTTAGGGGTTATTGTGTCTCGCTGACGCTGTGTCTTGCTCAAGGACACTTCAATAGGGCCCCTTTTCCACCAAAAGAACTTTGGTTCCGTTCTAAATTCTTGGAACCTTGGTGCTTTCATGAAACCAGCGGCAATTTTTTTGGTTCAAGTTACGAACCAACTTTCAGGGTTCTGAACTTCTGAACCAATTCATTTTCAGTGAAACACTCTGAACTGGTTCAATATTAGGCGGGGGAAAAAGAACTGAACCATTTCAACCCCGGTGGAAAAGGGCCCTTAAGCAGTAGCCCAGGAACCAACCAAGAGCATTCAGATTCCTATGGTGGCTGATCTAACTCCTGAGCCACTGCTTCCTCTGCTGTCTGTGTGTGAATGGATGAATGTAATGCACATTGTAAAGCATTTCGGATAAAGGCACCATTGAAATGCAAGGTAGCTGCTAGAACAGTGCCAAGAATGACCGCTAACACTGTAGAGTACTGCATTCATTCTCAAGATCTTCATGTCAGGATCCACCAAATATACTACTCTCTCTAGGTCGTCCTCAGTGAGAGAAGTTTTTCAACACTTTTAGCCGATACTGAGAGAGACAGTTAGGGCACTCCCACAGACTTCCGTTGTATATTAATATATGAATGAAAATAATATAGATTTTATTTTTCAGCATGCACAGAGATAACAAGAAGAACAACAAGTTTGGTTCAAGACAAGTATCAATCAATGAACCATGTTATTGGATGGGGGCAATATCAGAGAGTGTCATGCATGCACGCTGCCAAATAAATGTAAAATAATTTTACCCTGTGACCTTTCGGTTACAGGACTCTGCATGTCTCGTGCGTGCGATTGGAATGTGGTTTCTTGTCCAGCAGCCCACGCAGTTCACTGTTCTCAAGCAAACAAAGCAGCAGTGGGACACTGGGAGCTGCTAACAACCTTCCTGTGTGTGTGTGTGTGTGTGTGTGTGTGTGTGTGTGTGTGTGTGTGTGTGTGAGAGAGAGAGAGGTTTAAAAGTGGATGTTATGAAGATGAGGTTAGCTGGCTGAGTAACTAAATACAAACAGGCACACACACACACACACACACACACACACACACACACACACACACACACACGGCACAATGTGTAATCGCTTACAAATGCTCCTAATCAGAAGAAGCTGTTGCGACGTGTAAAATGTTAAGTCTTTACTTTACTTGACTATAGGGTTGCAGCAGCAAACATTACATTTCTCTTTATTGTCTATAGTGTTTTCTTAAACGAGCATCGTTGAAAAACAAACATTAAAGCTGTATATAGGAGGGGCAAAAATCACACCCGTGTGAAGTGAGGGGCGCTCTTATCATTATACATCATCATACAACATCTCATGAACAACTGAATTTATGTGAATGGTTAGCCGATTTGCTCAGCTACATATGACGTTCATTTTCCCTTCATTGTTAATGGCATTTAATGTTTGTGATGTTTGTGATGGTGGACATTTGACCCAATTTCTCCTTTCATTGTCAATGGCAATATGAGACGTGTGGGGACAACATTTACGTCATATTTGGCAGACATTTCACCCAATTTCTCCTTTCATTGTCAATGGCAAATATTGAGTGCGAGGACAAAAGCTGTATATAGGAGGGGCTAAAATCACACCCGTGTCAAGTGAGGGGCGCTCTTATCTTATCATCATACATCACATTCCATGCTCAACCGATCAAATCATCACAAATGTCATTCCAGCCAATCACAATTTGTGTCCTCACCTTTTGAGGGCCTATATAGAGCGTCGCAGTCCCGCCGCCTCGAGAGACCCGGAAAAGAAATCCCTGTTCATTTTCCTCATAGACTTTTCAGAAAGTATTTATTTAAAGACGTTTACGCCGCGGACAAAGCCAACTCTTGTCGTGACAAATCATGACAACAAACATAATTTTTCGGGCCAAACAAAGAATCAGAAAGTAGAAAAGAACGGCAGGTTAGGGTTACAATACTTTTTTTGTTGTTTATCTTTTTTGGTCTTCAATCTTTGTGTTTACACAAACATGAAAAGCTGGGCATAGGAGGGGGCTAGCACCCCTCAAAAATTAATTTCTCTCACACACACTTTGGTGACTGCAGACAGAGTGACTGCAGATAATTAAGACAGGCAGAATACAACAGTTTACATTTGTAAACTGTACATTTGCACAAGAACATGGGTTATTGCATAGAATTATTGATTCCTAGATACGACACTCCACACTACATCTCAGAAATGTCTTGTGAAATCCTTCAAGTGTAAAACATGCAGCAACAAGTCCCTGGCTATAAAGTATACACCCCACAGCAGGTTATGGAAACACATAGACTTATAAATAATGATCTGGCTTTCTTATCACTGTCATATCGTTATTCTTGCTTTTTCCATCATGCATTTATATATTGATGATGATGAATTCACGTCTTTCACATTTACTATGAGTTTGTGTGTGTGTGTGTGTGTGTGTGTGTGTGTGTGTGTGTGTGTGTGTGTGTGTGTGTGTGTGTGTGTGTGTGTGTGTGTGTGTGTGCGCGCGCGCGCGCGCGTCTGTGTTTTCTCCTATTTTAGCAAAGCCAACTTCGTGTGGAAGTGAATGCACCACCCACCGAGCAAGTAACCTGATCGCACTGGTATTGATTACACCTCAGGCTCTTTATAGGCTAAATAATACATTATAACGCATTTTATTAACCAACTTAAAATATGAAGCACACCGTACGTGGTAACAAATGTAACTGTTGATATTGCAAATAATATTGTTGCTATTTGCTAAAACAACGCTTTAACGCACTGCAGATTGATTACCATGTGCGCCGATTATCCAACTTCCAACTCGTTTGATATCGCAGTTGGAAATTGGAACACAACGAGGTGTCAGATTATGCACGGTTTGTTGAAATCAAACCTTTTCCTGCCACTGTGGAGACACAGCAGGTAGACGCCCAGAAGTCCCAGGACCACCAGCAGCAGAACCGAACCCAGCATCATCTCCTGGAGGAGAGGACAGCTTCGATCCGAGACTGTTCGGTCCTGACGGAACGAGACTGTTGTTCGGTCCAGACTCCAGTTCCGTTGACAGTAAACACGAAAAAAGAGGGGGGGAAACTTGAGAGATAGAAGGAAAAAAAAGACAGATTTGCAGTAGCCTAATACAGTAATACTAAAACATACAGTTCGGTAACTTCGGTTCTTGGCTTCAGCTAGAAAACATGTTTAGAACCCAGTTCAGAGGGGAGCGAGGGAGGTTGGGTTTGGATCCCATCCCATAGCCTACATGGACCTGTGTGCTATGATTGGCTAAAGGAGAGGTCGTCAAGGAAACGGAGGACGCTTCCCCCGAGGTGGCCTTTTACGCTAATTGAATTAGCGGTGGGAGGGGGTCCCCACCGTCCCCAGCTAAATTAATGATTCTTGAAACCCAATGGACCTATAGCAGCAGTCTCAGTAATAATAGTAGAGTATGCTACAAATGGAACCAAATGTACCCTTATGGCTTTTGGGTTAATTTGGTTCCACTAAACACTGATGGCTTTACAGTGCAGATTGGGGTCCCAGGGATTTAAATACATTTACATTTAAATAACTATTAAAGTTTCATCAGTACACCCAGGTAGGCTATATCCTCCCTCCCACATATCGGTATAGAAGATGAATACACATTCACCCTAAGTGACTCAGCACCACTGAGTTCATTTACTGAGTACTATACTTGAGTATAAGTAGCTATACCGATAACGCCCACGCTCACCTCCTCTCTCTATCCAACTTCCACACCCAAGTGACAGGTAACGCCATGAAAACTAGAGTGGCAGCGCCCCAGCCCCAGTGACACGCCCACTACCTAGGCAGTGCCCATTAAAGTGACATACCTTACGTCAATAATAATAGCACATTAGAATGCAACATATTACGGCTCCTACACTTAATTATATACATATTACTCCACTACAATTATTTGAAAGCTTTACTATTCACAGATTTAGAATAGTAACAATAAACATACATTAAATGGTTAACATAAATAATTAAAACCCCACCTTTACCAGCTGCAGCATTAAAGCTATGAACATACATTCATATAGTTATTACAATCCAATTCTAATATTGTGAAATGGTCCATTCTGCATAATGAGTATACCTTTTGCTAATGTAAGTATATTTGGATTTCTACATTGTGGGTTAGAGTTGTGGGTTCTGTTACTTCTGTAGAGAGAGACCCCATTTATCAGCTTCAAATGTATGTTCCAATTGTGTCTGTATTTTTATATCTTGTATCTATCCAGTAATCTCTTGGTATTGGTATTCTGACCTGAGAATGTATTTTGTGGAGACAGGGAGACCCTACAATTTACAATTACAATTTAGGCATTTAGCAGACGCTCTTAATCCAGAGCGATTTACATTAAAGGACCACTTCACCACTTTTCAACCTATCTTCATATAATAGGTCCTCAGCTCCTCACTAATAATCATGAAAAAATTGTGCAATTTTTTCTACTCTGTCTGTGTCTCATAGGAGGGCTGTGGGCAGTTCAGAAACCGTCTTCCAGTGACATCATCGATGGGGAAGCTAATAGAAACTGTAGGCTTTCCAGTCCTGAAAAGTTGCAATGCGTTCTCACGATAATGAAAATCGAAATATTTTTGTAAAATAATCTTGTTTAAAAAAAACTTTTTTCTTAACTGCCCACAGCCGTCCTATGAGACACAGACTGAGTAGAAAAAAAGTCGTGCCAGTTTTTCATGATTATTAGTGAGGACCTATTATATGAAGATAGGTTGAAAAGTGAAGTGGTCCTTTAAGCAGCAACAAAAAGCATGGCATACATCACATATAGGTTGTAGTCTACTTTGCCCCAATTGCCCAACAACTCACCCAGAACATCACAGTGGACAACTGTGTTTCATACATGTGACTCTCACAGTCTGTGGATCTTATCTCTATAAGTCATGAGTTGACTCATATCTCAGCTGCAGTCCAAGAAAACAATTATGCACAAACATCCAAAGAGAAAGAACAGGTGCTAGATAATAACAAGGTTACTTGAGAACAGATTTCTGCACAGTTTTGAATGGTCCTAAAGTGGATTTAATAATCTACCTGTGTAGACTGCACATGTTTCAACCTAAATTTGCTTGTGTGTTGGGGCCATCATGTGGTGTTAGTGGTCAACAGCAGCACAAATATTAAGTCCTAGTTCCGATTCTTGTGTGATGTAGGCTATGGGATGATGATGTATGATGATTATGCATTTCCCACATGTAGTCCCTGGCAGGGGTGGGGGGTGGCAGAGGGGGGACTCAAGAGCTTTGTGAATGATATGGAACTCTGTGTGTGCACTGTGCAAATCGGCATTGTTGGGCTTAACTGGCACTGATTGGAGTTGTGATGACGTCAGACCAGAGCGGTGGTCAGACTTTATAAGATATAAAAGATTCAGAGAGATAGCATATTTAGACAGTTAGAAACAGAGAGATCAAGTTGACACCAGTGCAGCTCACTTCACTCACACTCTACTGTTTAAGATTACAAACTGACCTCTAAAACTTTAGTAAGCATACCCATCCTGTCAACATGTCCTTGCCTGTAGCATTCGACGAGTATGGAAGGCCCTTTATCGTCATCAAAGACCAGGACAAAAAGACACGGCTCACCGGCCTGGACGCGCTCAAGGATCACATCATGGCGGCCAAGGCAGTCGCGTCGACGCTCAGGACGTCGCTGGGACCCAACGGCCTCGACAAGATGATGATAGATAAGGACGGAGAGGTGACGGTCACCAATGACGGAGCCACCATCCTCAGCATGATGGACATGGACCACCAGATCGCCAAGCTCATGGTGGAGCTGTCCAGGTCCCAGGACGACGAGATCGGTGACGGAACCACCGGGGTCGTGGTGCTGGCCGGAGCTCTTCTGGAGGAGGCGGAGCTGCTGCTGGACCGCGGCATCCACCCCATCCGTATCTCTGACGGCTACGACCAGGCTGCGCGCATCGCCATCGAGCAGCTGGACAAGATCAGCGAGACCTTCCCCTTTGACCTCAACAACACGGAGCCCCTCATACAGACGGCCATGACCACTCTGGGATCCAAAGTGATTAACCGATGCCACCGACAGATGGCCGAGATCGCCGTGAATGCCATCCTGTCCGTGGCCGATATGAAGAGGAAGGACGTGGACTTTGAGTTGATCAAGATGGAGGGCAAGGTGGGCGGGAAGCTGGAGGACACGCAGCTCATCAAGGGAGTCCTCGTGGACAAAGAGTTCAGCCACCCGCAGATGCCCAAGGTTCTGAAAGACGCAAAGATCGCCATCCTGACCTGCCCGTTTGAGCCCCCGAAACCCAAGACCAAACACAAGCTGGACGTGACCTCTGTGGAGGACTTCAAGGCCCTGCAGAAGTATGAGAAGGACAAGTTCCTGGAGATGATCCAACAGGTCAAAGACAACGGAGCCAACCTGGCCATCTGTCAGTGGGGCTTCGACGACGAGGCCAACCACCTTCTGCTTCAGAACGAGCTGCCCGCCGTTCGCTGGGTGGGCGGGCCTGAGATCGAGCTGATCGCCATCGCCACCGGCGGCCGCATCGTGCCACGCTTCTGCGAGCTGAAGCCCGAAAAGCTGGGCACGGCCGGTGTGGTGAAGGAGATCTGCTTCGGCACCACCAAGGACCGCATGCTGGTCATCGAGGAGTGCAAGAACTCGAGAGCGGTCACCATCTTCATCCGCGGAGGAAATAAAATGATCATCGAGGAGGCCAAACGAAGCCTCCATGACGCTCTGTGTGTGATCCGCAACCTGGTCAGAGACAACCGCATCGTCTACGGTGGAGGAGCCAATGAGATTGCGTGTGCCCTGGCCGTCAACCGGGCGGCTGATAAGTGCCCGTCGTTGGAGCAGTATGCCATGAGGGCGTTCGCCGATGCCTTGGAGGTGATCCCGATGGCGCTGGCCGAGAACAGCGGGATGAACCCCATCCAGACCATGACGGAGGTCCGGGCCAGGCAGGTGACGGAGAACAAGCCGTTCCTGGGCATTGACTGCAACCAGATGAACACCAACGACATGAAGCAGCAGCACGTCGTCGAGACGCTCATCGGCAAGAAGCAGCAGATCTCGCTGGCCACGCAGGTGGTCAAGATGATCCTCAAGATTGACGACATCAGGCACCCCGGAGAGTGTGAGGACTAATTGGTCCAATTGGACCCTTGCATTTCTGTAAGTCCGATGGAACATCCAGGTTCATTTGAATGACGCAGGGGTCGTTCAGCCATTTCCTACAACAGAGAGGGCTTTACATATTTGGTGGCCACAACGTTCATCTGGGCCATAAGCCTATTTTCAATGATCTGTGGAAATTCAGACCAGAGAGCTTCTCCTGGAAAAAGTTTGTGGCCACAAAAAACTAAACACAAATGAAAAAACATTTTAAAAAGTGAGCCCACTAAATTAAAAATAGATTAGCGAGCCGACTATAAAGACAATCACAAGGAAAATCAAACCAGCGAGCCAACTAAAATAAAAATACAGCAAGAGCACAAGTTCCAGGGAATTTAACTGAAGAACGGGTAAAATAAGATCACTACCATTAAAAAGACGTCATTCATTCAGATGGGAAAGAAGGCATGCAGAGCACATTAAAGTTCTCAGTGATCCCTAACCAACAACTACATGTAAGTAGGCTATTATATTGTATTTTTATTTGATAGTTGCATCTTTTTTTCCCTATAACTGTCCTGTGTAGCAGTAGCCTATATTACATTTTAAGATTTAGCGAAGGGTCAAATATCTTTTCTCTCAGGTTAAGAAATACCAATTGGACTTAAGATGAATTGTTAACTGTTTATATTAGTAATTATACTTGTTGTGTCTTTTGCACGTATGTTATTATTTTAAATGGACCACAATAGAATTTTGGTGCTGTAAATGGTGATGTGTGCTTTTAAATGCCGCCAATAAAGTATTCTATTTTAGGGTCATCTCGTGATTTCAGCCACATCCTTTCCAACATTTTCAAAAACTGAGTAGGCCTATGTCTTTCATTTCTTTCTTTCTTTCTCTCTTTCTTTCCAACATTTGATATTTTCAGCCAATCAAGCAATGGGATCCTGTTTTACAAATATCACTGCCACTCAACCTTTCATTTTCTTTTCAGACCGAGTGTTGAGCATCCCACCTCCAACCCCAGCTCCACCCTGCAAGGTCCCCGTTGTCCAGGAGTTCAGCATGGGAAGGAGGTTTCATCCGCACCACCACCAGCATAAATAGACTCCATGGGGGGTTCTCCTATCATAGATTAATCATCGTCCTATCTACCGTATGTGTTCATTTGAAGGAGTCTAATTGCCAGAAATGCCCCTCATGGGATCAACAATGGACCAATAAAGGCCCATCTATACACAAATCCACGGAGGTGCCCTGGGCACAGCCATTACTGAGGTGTTAATGAGCAGCACTGATTATCTACACCTGGCAAACAGGGCACTGCTCGCCAGGTGTAGGAGCAATGCACTGTAGGTCAGGTGTAATGGCTTGATTCAGCTGGAGGGGCACTTCTGGCGAGGGAACCTCCCGAGAGCACTTCAAGTCAAGGGACTGGTTTCAGAAAGGGCCTAAGTATGGTCTTGCGCAGGCGGCATTACTATAATTTTGCTACACTGCGCAGGTCCATACGGTAACAAGAAGACTCTGCCCGGACTTGATCACCCCGGTTGAGTCACCTGAGTGAGGGGTATGATGTTGGGAGACTCGAAACCCTGATGACCTTGGGATACATCACTGAGGATACGTCCCAGGTGCATCCATGCATGTATTTTGTTGGTTACTTTGCGTATGCCCCGTTTGATGCGTATGTCGTAGAATCATATGACGTCAAGGTATAACTGGTACAACTAGCTCTCAATGATGACATAATAAAGATGTGGATTAAAGGACCCAATGCCAGGGTGTAATTGGTTTTCGATGGTGACGCAATGACGATATGTTTTAGTTTCGGGAGGATTAAAGGTAATGTATGTAAGTATGTATGTAATCTGACACCATTGCCATAGCAAGCACAAGTAGCCATTACGTCATACGCATCAAACATCGCCCTGGACGAAAACTATTACTTGCGCACTCTGCACTCTGGATTTCAGTGAGTTCAAACACAAGAGAGGTTGATCAGACACAGTAGGTTTTATTCTGTCATGTTTCTCTTGGTACCCGATCTACGACGGCCCATCTGGTGGTGATGAAGCACACTCATCTTCTTCACCAGTTATCAAACTAAATACAAGTTCACCCAGAATTGATGAAACAATGACTGATGGGTTGATATTACTGTAAATCAATTCATTTAAACTTCAACCGAGTAGAATAAAGCTTAGAAAACAAGTTACATAAATCAATAGTATTGTTTTTTTTTGTTTATAAATAATTGTCATTTGATAACCTGATGTTATATTTGAACTGGACAGGAAAAAGATTGTAGAACCAACAACTGTGTGTCCATGGTGACATAACCCTGGCATGACTGACAGGCTGCAGTGGATTCAACAGTACGATGAGAAGGTGGGGCTATGGGCACATTAGAGGTACATAAACACACAAAGACGAATTACAGTCTTCTTTACACACACTTAATAATCAGTGTCATGTTGACACTTGGCGTGACAATGCAAGAACCACAATCTCACTCTTTAAGACAAGGGAACTGTACTTTATCGTCATTGGGCAGCTTCGTTTATACATCATCACATAGGTAAGTAGTACTGCCTGAAGCTCAACTGAAACATGTAACACTCACTCCATCGTGAAACATGTGAAGTAGTGCGAGTTGTAATTAAACACCTTCTGTAGACTCACAATAACATAGTCATAACAATACATTTTGACGATTCATCGATTTAGTCAATTATTACAGTAGAGCTGCAACTCTATTGTTTTCTTCCTTAGTGATTTGTGATTCTGTCAATTACTTTGGCAATTAATCAAATAATCCAGAAGCACTTTCTTTCAGAATATTTATTTTTATATACAGCATCAACGCAAAAAATAATCGAATAGATCTTTAGTATCGACTAAAGCCATATTGTATAATTGTTTTTACATTTTTGTCCTACAACATGCCCAAAACAGGCATGTCAGTTGGAAAGACGTTATTCAATTAAATTGAGTAGTTAAACTGTTGCAGCCCTCCATTACAGCAGATAGGTGTCATTGTTGCGCAGTTGGATGTTGGGCTGACATACAAGGTTAAAAAACATTGAAGGCATTCATGCAGGGTTGTAAACAACGGCCTCGTCCAGAAACAAGGCTCCGCAATACCTGCTGGAGCGAGTAAGGCTTCACTGCTCAAAGGGCAGATATGTTGGGAGTCATTAGTTGCGCGAGATGTGTGTGACCTAATAAAACTGAAATAAATACACATGGTACCATGTTTATGCATCTGTCTGTCTGTCAATATGTCACAGGATGACCCTGGTCCCAATTCTATACCTGGTACCCTGATGCCTGATCCCAAATGTAACTGGCACCCTGGTCCCAGCTCTATCTGGTCCCACATGTAACTAGTACCCTGGTCCTAACCCACCCTACAAGGCCTATGGTACCCTGCCTGGTCCCAATCATACCTGGTACCCAGACACAAACCAGGGTCAACTTGAACTTGTTTCTGGACAGGGCCAGTTAAATTAAAGGCACAGCTAACTGAACAAACACAGTGTCTGCTGCATATCCTGAATCACACTTTTTTTTCTAATGATGTGGAAAAAGTAGGAAGAGGAGGGTCACACATGTATTCTCCTCAAAGAGGTTTTCTACACGTGGTAACATTTGATCATGCAAACGTTTTGGCTTCTCAACTGCCTGATGGGAGTTGTAGTTATAATAGAGTGTTAGTACTAATGCCAACACTTCCCAAACAATAAGACATTTGTTACAATTAAAGTCATACTGAGTATCTTTCAATATCTTGTTAAGTGTCTATGGCGACGCCTCTGTTGTCATTAGTGTCCGTCTATTGGTCCGTTAGAACTGTAATTCCCAGGCCTCATACACACATCAAATACATGTTCTGTGTCTTGTCTGTGTTTAATGGCCACCACAATGCTTTTCCAAAAGTAGTCACATGGTTTGAACAAACATTTTAGTTTGATGGGCAGAACACAGCCATCAAACACAAATGTTTGGTCAAACCATGTGACTCAGTGACTCACATTGGAAAAGCATTGTGTTTGATATGTGTGTATGGGGGCCCCAGAATTCAGTTCCAAAACAAACACTGCAGGGTCCTAGCTCCACCAAGCATATTTTGGAATGAAACAGCGATGTCAAAATAAATACATTTCCGGTGCCTGCGTCCTTTTGGCACAGGGCAGAAGTTGTACAATTAAAAATATAAATTTAAAAACAATTACATGGAATGGTTATTGTGGAAAAATATACCAGTGAAAGATTATTAAAAAAAAAAACTTGTTTAATTGAAAAGGTTACACAGTATGACTTCAAGATAGACCCATTTAAAAGAACCATGATCCCAGTTCACACTCAAACACTGAGGCCAAACAGAAACGGTCCGATCCGCTTCCCTGGTCTTGTATAGTCTGGTGTGCCCGTACAGGAGCGCACACACCTCCCACATGCTTGACACGCATACACACACATCGTCTGTGTATGCGTGTGGGCTACACAAGTGGTTCTCAAAGTGGGGTCCCTTGGATGGTTCCAAATAGACCTTTACAGATCTGTAACTCTGAGAGTATACAAATGGAACAAAATGGCGTCCTTTACATTATAAAAAGTCTGAGAGCCATTGGGTTACACAAGACATTTGTGGGTCTCCCGAGTCCCCAGTTGATCGTTGGTGGTGAGGGGCTCCCCCAGTTGATCTGTGGTGGTGGTGGTGAGGCTGGTGGTCTCCCCCCCCCCCCCCCCCCAGTTTTATGAGATGACCAGCGAAAAGAAGGTGACCACCGTTTCAGTGGTCATCTCATCACCTAAAACTGGAGTATGAATAGGCCTTAAGTGTTCCCCAGACGAGACGTAGAGAACCAGTAAATAGTGAGGGCAGCTGGGAGCTTTAGTGTCTGTACGGTGACACGAGGAAGTGGTTATCGGTACGGTAAAGAAAGAGGGTACAGTAGCCCAGGAGGGTCAATCCGTCCGTTTGTCTGTCTGTCCGTCAGTCTGTCAGTGGATCAGTGGGTCGGTCACCAGTAGAAGGAGCGGGACAGGAAGTTGGCGGCGGTGCCCAGCCACCCGGCTCCGTCCTGTCCGGAGGTGATGCGCGTCACAGCCTTGTCGGGGTCCTGGGAGGGGCTCTCCTCTTCAGGGAGGTAGTCTGGGAGATCCACGTTACGCTCCACTGGCACACCGTCCACGTCCTCGAACGATACCAGGATCTGGTAATAATAATAATTAACATGAAGAATAATTATTTATTACCGACACACCGTCCTCTGGGAACGCAACCAAGACCTGCGCGCGCGCGCGCACGCACACACACACACACACACACACACACACACACACACACACACACACACACACACACACACACACACACACACACACACACTTTTTTTGCTTCTGTGTGTGAATGAACGGGTGAAGTGATGACTTTATAAAGTTTATGTGAACAATGCAGGGATTGTGAAATCAAGTGAACCCTGCATTTTTGCTTTGGAAATATGTGATAATATTTTTGGCTACATTATATTATAATTAAGGCTGTCAAAATTATCGTGTTAACAGCGTTAATTATTTTTGTTAACTGCATTAAAATACTTAAAGCAATCAACACATTGTGAGTTTGTGACGGCCCGAAATGGTCCCCGAGCCGTCTGTTCATGCCTGTCACTCACGCCTGTCACTCACCCCTGTCAACCGCCTGTTTTAAATGCCCTGTTGATTTCGCATGGTGTGCGAGTGTGAAGACAGACGGACGGAGCGAGACAGAGCGAGATGGATGGAGGACGTTCAGCGTTGGACCTGGCTGTATGGACGAGGAAGCCAGTCCCTCCATTTACACTTAGTTCACTGCGTTTCACAAGTCTCGGGCTTATTGAAGACAACTTCCCCACAGAGCTGCAACCCTTCAAAAGCGGACGATCATAAACCACTGACAAATCCCCTCTGCCCGCTTCCTGATCTCTTTCTGTTGGCTGTCATGCACGGAGTGGTGTGGTATTTCACTTTTATTTCAGGTGCTTGCTTTGTGGAAACAAGCGGAAAAAAGAAGAAGAATAACACTATCCTATGATCACTGGACACAGGATTTGTTAAATTGTTATAATAAATAAACAGAATACTACATAGGTATGTTAAAACAAATGTATATCCGCTTTCTGTCATTTATCTTTCCATTTCCACAACAATATACAGGAAAACATGGCATATTTGGTAGGGCTGACCTTCAATCACGTCTTTGGTGATCGACGCTTCGAAAAGAAAAATCGATCGTCGACGCTTCGACACCCGACGGGGTGCTGCTGTGCACAGCACACGACCAACGGCATTTTGCATAACTGAAATAAACTCAGAGGCTTCGTGGAAACAGCACACGCAAGTGTAAAGGAACGGCATTTTGCTTCTCTTGCCGTAAAATGAACTGAAATAAAGCGTCATTTAATTGAGGCTTTATGACAGCAGCGAGAAGCGTGCTTGCTGCGAGGCACACGCATGGCTCGCAATCATAGCTGCCTGGGAGAAATGCGAGGCCCTGTGCTTTAATAATTAATTTGTTAATATCCAAAACGATGATCACATTTCTATCTATAAGGACAAACCTTATTAGAAAAAATATTAATAACATATGAAAGCCTTTTGAAATGTGTATAGGTTACTGAATTGCAGGTGCTGCCAAATAAGTATAATTACTAGGCTACCTCATGCCAGTCAGTTGCGCAAATATATATAGGTCAGATCAATTAGCAGAGCGGAGCAGCTTCTCACTCTGCAGCACAATGACCAGCTCTTTACTTACTTTAATAATATGACATAGTGTTGGATCTCCATTCTCCAGACAAACAAACCTTGGATTATATTCATTGGATTTATTTAATTCTTCTTTCTTCAAACCAGCACGAGCCATGAGGTAAGAAACTATATAATTATTCACTGTTCGCACGGCACCCAGGCACCCAGACACTTCGCATTCCCATCAAAGTAGCCTATAGCCTACCACACTAACTTTGTGATCAACCTTCTTAATGTGCATATTTTATTTGTAAAAAGGAACACTGTATTAAGACATGGGATGGCAGTAATATTGGTGCAAAATGGAAATATGTAATTAAATACCGCTAGTTGAGAGAGAGAGAGAGAGAGAGAGAGAGAGAGAGAGAGAGAGAAATGCTTTGAGAGAGAGAGGGAGAGAGACAATTGCAATTGCTATTGCTTAGAGAGAGAGAGAGAGAGAGAGAGAGAGACAGACAGACAGACAGACACGTAAAGCCGTTCCATTTCAAAGAATACAAAAATGCCGTCCCCCAGGCGCGTTCGCACAACCAAAAAAGCGGCTCTCTCTGAGAGTACAATATTATAGTTAGTTACCGTACTTATATTAGTGCAGAAAAGAGACAATAAATCCCGCTTTGGAGAAGATGAGCTCCGAAGGGGTTGTAGCGGCAGGGAATCAGGGATGGATAGAATCCTCTTCGCTATATAGGTGCCAACTTTGCATAACGTGGCACATTATTTTGACATCACAGTGGTCGTGGACTTCTTTGCATATTTTAAAATGCAACCATGTCACTTTTGACTTCTTTTTCCTGCGTGGACCGCTGGACGGCATGACTGTAGCTGCTTGACTTACTTGTTAACACGTGAGGACGGAGGAGGCTCTGCGAGGCGCGAGCATGGCTCGCGGACCAAAATGGTCCGCTTTTCTTTTTTTAATAACTATTTCAAGATCGATTCCCGTGCTTATCGATCGAACGTCGATTAATCGATTTCTTTGGGTCAGCCCTAATATTTGGACATAGTTCGAATGGTGATTAATTTTGAAGCTGTGATTAATCTGATTAAAAACTGTAATCATTTGACAGCCCTAATTATAATTATATATATAATATAATAATATAATAATATGCACCTTTTGGCTGATTATGCAATGATATATGCGATTGTGTAATCACATTTTTCTGGAGGGTCTAATAGGGTTGGAATGTGAGGGTTGCAGCTGGCAGACAAGAGGACATCTGTTAATTTATGACTTGGAAACAGAGGATGGAGGGAGAACCGTTTGCTTTTGGACTTACGAGGTTATTGTCAGAGGAAAGCTTTATATAGGATGTGGGAATGGCAAATAAAACGTTCTATATAATTTACTAGTGTAGTGTTTATGTGAATCACTAAACATTATTCTTATCTATATTGTGATAGTAATCATTGCTATATACTAGTGTTCAGTAACACGGGTGTCACACTCAGTGCTTTTCAATAACTACATGTTTTTGTACATGTAGTAAACACTGACCTCTTCTCCGTTCTCCCCCTTTGTCACCTGCTGAGCCTTCATCACCTCGGTGGACGCGATGGCTGCTGCCAGAGTCTGCGCACACACACACACACACACACACACACACACACACACACACACACACACACACACACAATTTGTTACACGATTGTTTAATCACGGCATTAAAACTGTTAATCACTTGAAGCCTTGCATCCATTTTCTGGGCGAACATTTGCAGAAAATGGTTGCGCCGACGTGTAGATTTGCCATTTCACCCAATGTTTGCCTGTCATGACATGCCGAGAATAGGGACGGTAGCGTTTAAATGGTTAATACATGAAAAATAAAAGGATGTTAAGATATTACAAACATATAGAGAGAGACCTAGTGAGAGACAGACAGACACAGGTGTCCTCACCTCAGCTTTGAGGTCAGATCGTATGCGTACGATGCATCTCTTCACAGCCATCTGGAAGGTGAAGCTGATGACTCCTTTGATCTTCAGCAAGGCTTCTTCACACAGTGTCCTACGACTCTGAAGAACACATCATTAAATGTTAAGACGTCATTCTATGGCGCAACATTTTCTTAACACTTTCTATGGCGTCATTCTCCGCATTCCTGAGTGAATAATTCAATATTTGACTACATTGAAATGAATGGGAGACCAATCATCAATCAAGAGCAAATCCATGTTTAAAACATTCTCTGTCATTTACACGAAAAATTGTTTTAGAGTTTATATTATTTTATTTTAGTCTCCTAATGCAGCAAACTTGGCTCAGGAAAGAAACAAAACAAAACAAAAATGATCCATGAATTCAAGGCTACATGGGGTGAGTGAGATTCTTTGGGGTGAAGTATTGGTAAATGGTGCATTTATATAGGCTTTTATTCAAAGAGCTTTACATAGATTAAATGTAACATTCACCCATTCACACATATACACCGATGGCGGAGGAAACCATGCAAGGCACATCGGGACCAATTAGGGGTTCAGAGTCTTGCTCCTTGAGCAGTTCATAAACCCTTGAGCAAGACTCTGAACACCAAATAGTGAAAATAGCAGATCTACAAGCTCACAACGTGCCATGATGTGACACGTTGTGAGCTTGTAGATTGGTCATTTTAATTTTTGCACACCCCCGTTGTACTGCAAAGTATAATACAGGGTTAACACACAAATCGATTCATAATCATGACACAAAATAGACATATGTCTATTTGCTCAGACACTATTTTTCCTTATTTTGTTAATTTATTTTAATTCTAGTTTTGCCTCCCCTAGGACCCATGGGAGGGTGGGAGGGTGAACGGGAGGGTAGGCTGGGCAAACGTGACCACTCTTGGTCATTCTGCCCAACCTAAGGGGAAGGGTTGTTGCTGATATGCTTTTCTCACTCGAGACGAGAGAGTAAAACCTACGGTAAAAAGTAAAGACTAATTTGATTCAGTAGTCCACTATGTCAGATTCAGTAGTACAAAGAACCTGACAACTGTGTGGGGAGTATTTAGTGAATGATACGTACGTTGGCAGGGCAACAGCTGTGCAGGAGCTGCGCAGTGCACATTGATACAACGTCAAACTGATGGTTTTTTTCCAACCCGCACCACAGAACAATAAGAAGCCACAGGTCGATTTCACCCGTTTACATGTCCCGCCTACCTTGGAGATAGGACCAGACTGCAGTAGCAAGTGACAAAACAGATTCACGGAACACAGCGAATCAGGCTGGAACCCAGACAAAAGCGTTATTCATAGTCTGGATTTTCGGTGGTGAGGTGACCACCGAACTACAACATGACGTCACGAGCCGCCGTGAAGAGCAAAACACCGCCACAGCCCTTCTCTCTGTTTTTACTCACCACCGCTCAACGTTATTTCAGCTCCGGTGGTCAGCTCACCACCAGAGCGGTGGTCACCTCACCACCGAAAATCCAGACTATGAATGAGCCTTCCCTAAAACACCCTGGACAACACTCCACATGTCCTAGACTCTTCTCCCTTCCTGGCTCCAAAACTGTGGAATAAACTACCCAATGCAGTCAGAACTGCAGACTCACTCAATTTTACACTGAGATCTTCTCACCACCTAGCACTTCAATCTCCGTATATCCCTTCTGGATACATGTTTACTTACTTTACTATGCAGATATATCTTGGTCACTTGTTTTCTTGTTTCTCGTTAAGCATGTGATTTAGATATAGTGTTATTTAAACAGATGATAAATTCCTTTTTCACCTGGTATCCTAAAGTTTCAAATGCACTATAGTATACAGGATGCTAGGTTAATTGTTTACCTAGTATCCTATTGTTTCAAATGCACATAATGTTATTTAGATAGCATGTTGTTTAGACAGATGGTAAGTTCATCGTTTACCTGGTCGGTCGACACTACGCCCCAAGCATAAAATAGGGACTTTAATCTGCGTATTCTGATCTCAGACTTGACACTCTAGATTGAGCGTCTGATGAATGCCTATTATATTATATATATTTTATATACTGTATATGTAGCGAACTCTTCAGTAACTCACAGAGTCGTCCAGGCCGTCTATGTGAAAAACCACGGTTTTGGCCCTTTTGTTGGTGGAACCCAGGAAGAACTGAGCCTTGCGTCGGCTGGGCGCTTCCTCAGGTCGGTCACCGTCAGCGCTGTTGGCCGCCTGAAGCAGTTGGTAGATCTCTGACGACAACAGCTTGGTCTCTCCTGGAGTGATGCTCCTGCGCGCACACGCACGTGTACACACACACACACACACACACACACACACACACACACACACACACACACACACACACACACACACACACACACACACACACACACACACACACACACACACACACACACACACACACACACACACACACAATGTTGATCTCTTATTATATGGATATATATACCAGTGGTTCCTAACCTGTGGGTATTTTGGGGATGATAGTGAGGTGACAACTTTAGGACTTTTAAGACCTTTTTAATACCGAAAAATGTAAAGAAAAGAGAAAAAAAAGACCTAACCCTAAAGACCATAAAACTACGGTAAATGTAATGCCTCAACTCCTACAATTCCAAGTGCTAGTCAGAGTTTGGGGGTCCCCAGTTCAGATACGATTATTTTGGAGGGGTCACTGTCTGAAAAGGTTGAGAACCACTGTTTTAACCCAGAACTTTCCACAGAGAGAGATTAGAGATGAGATAGTGACAGACAGGATGAGAAAGACACAGACAGGTCACTCACTTCTGCATAACATTCTGCAGACTCAGCATCATTCCCAGCTCTCCTTTCATTTTCTCCCGGTTGGCTCTGCATTCTGCCAGGTAACGCACCGCCTGAAACGATCACATTTCACTGACACACAACTCAACTCAACCTGTAGAAACGTGATAAACAGTTGACCTGAAAATGTATTTACCGTTTACTGAACGAACACTCTATAGCAATATCACAATGTAGAGACTACTGTAAAATCCAAAAGCTGTGTTTTGGTTTCTAATGGTGTTGTTCATGTGTAGGAGGACAGGACCAGCCTGCAGAGCTTGTAGATCGGCTACTTTTGGTAATTCTTTACCAAAAGTACCCGATCTACAAGCTCACAACATTGCTTAAAGATCGGCTATTTTTGCCGTATCCCCCCGCCCCAGGATTAGCGGGGGGATATGTTCATGTGGTTAATCAATCATGCTGATATTTTCATATTGTCAAGGTGGTGCACTGTTTTCATAATGCTGGATAATGGATATAATATTTATTTATTGATAATAATCATAGGCCTATGTTATTTTAAAAGAATAACCTTTTTATCAAACATATACAGTAGGTCTAAATGCCTGCAAACATATTTTCATTAACCTTTTTTTTCTTTATTCATTCATGAATTTAAAAATAATTTAACAAACTGTCCTTGCAGGGAGGTGACAGCCTGCAGTCACTTATTTGATACAGTCTGTTCCTAGCGAAAATTCAGCAGCAGCGTTTTGACTGGTTTCTTGTAGTCAGTTGATTCTTCATATCCAAATGAGTGAAACGGCCGGGATGATTTGTTTATTTTTGTTACAGTTCTTTATGAGGCGATCTGAAAAAACCCTATGGGGATAACAATGCAAATAAAAAGTACATGAACCCGCAGACCTATAGCGCCCTCTACCGATATTGGCGTCAGAGTCGGTGCTCCCCATACTGTATTGTCCGAATTCATCACTATTTGAGTCCACTGAGTCTGGATCCCCGTATGGGGAGTAGGGAGTAGGGAACAACCCTAGCAATTCGAACGCAGCCCTAGACTAGTCTAGAGGACGAGTTACACTCCAATCGTCCTCTGGAGTATTTATGTAAGCAGGCTGGTCAAGGCCATTCTGGCTCTCTCTCCCACACAGGAAACATTGTTTGCTTTTTTGTTCCTTACAGTAGTTCCTAACTTTGTTTCTGCACTTGCACATACAGTACACTACACAATTACTATTAGTACTGATCCAACTGACTAGTCACACCACATTAAAGATTTTAAGTAATATTTATTCTCTTGAGAATTACAAATATATAATAAGTTATTTTAATCATGTGTTGTCTCAATGTTTATCATGATTGAGCCAGTTCACGACAACACTGGCAATTACAGGCAATTACAGTACCTTTACACAGGACTACAACACATTTAGAGTATGACCCATGCCATACTTTTGGGTCCGATGTCGATACTGATTTTGTAGAGTTGTAGACTACCAATTGTATGTATATTTGTACCAATATATATTTAAAAAATCACACCTATGTGAAGTGAGGGCCGCTCTTATATCGTACATTATCATCACCGACATCTTACTGACAGTTGAGAGTTGAAAGTCTCCTATACACAACATATCATATCATGTTTGTGTTTACACTATGACGTAAAATTGTCCATTCATTGTCAATGGGAATTTAATGTTTGTGTTAGGACAAAGTTTGTGCACACACCCTGAAAGCTGGACATAGGCCTCAAAAATGGAAAAATCTATTAAAATTAACTTTGAAAAAAACTTTGATTAGTTTAAAAAAAATAGAAAGCTGAATTACAATCTACAAGCTCCCAAGGCGTATGTGCTGCAGTCTTACCAGCAGGGCAGAGTAGACCACCTGGGGGTTGGGGTGGTCCAGGAACAGGATGAGGCCCGGCAGACAGCCCTGGTCCTGGACGATGGCCCGCCGGTTCATGGGGTCCGCTGCCAGGTCCCGAAGCTGGTTGACCACCGCCAACGCGTCTGGCTCTCCGGCGCTCATGATGACTGCAACACACACACTCACTGACCCATGCACAAGTCACACACCTCAACACACAAACACATGCAGACACACATACATGGACAGGTTTAATGTAACTCATGCACAACACCACCCACGCACTAAAGTGAGAATTATTTTCTATCCATTACACATGATCCCATGAAGCCTTGAATTCAGGGAGATATTTTTGTCTTTTTTGCATTCCTGAGCCAATAATTTGATGACAGGACAGAGTATCCTATTATTTTGTGGCTCAGGAATGCGACAAAAGAACAAAAAAGAAATTGCCATGAATTCAAGGCCTCATGGGGTGTGTAATTGAAAGAAAATACGTATTTTTTGGATGAACTTCCACACACACACACACACACACACACACAATTCCAATGACAAACATTTTAGGATGGCAATGCAGCATGCTATAAATGCCATTTTTTTATTTACCTTTTTGTCATTTTAACCCTAAACCTAAATCCTGAGTTGTACTTAGTTACATCATGCAAATATCACGCACCGAAAATAGCTGATCTGGAAACTTAATGTAATATTTATATTTCTAGGGTCGGTCTCAGGCAGTAGCTAGATAGTCAGTGGTTCTCAACATGGGGTCCAGACCCCCAGGGGTCCTTGAATGGACCCATTCAAGGACTCCCAAGCTAAATGGACCCATACAGGTCTGTAACTCTGATAGTGTACAAATGGAACCAAATGGGTTGAGAGCTGTGTTGAGAGCCTGTGGTTTGGGGATTAGTGTCCTCAGGAAACCCACTGTAAACAGTTTACAGTCTGGCTAGTTACATTAAGGGCTGTAACTATCGATCATTTTCATAGCTAAAATTCTATCATTACTTTTTTTATTCAACATTTTTAATATATATATCTATGAATCCATTAACCACTTAGAACACAATTATAGCAGATTTACAAGCTCACACGCTTTTGCCTTTGACGTGTCCAACATTTGGATCAATTTTATAATCGATTGAATCTTTTTTTTCTCTGAAGGCGTTTCTGCCTTGATTTGGATACAGTGGAGGAGTGACAGGAAACAGGGAGACAGACAGACAGCGAGTCAGTTGTATGAACCTTGAGTGACGTGCAGCAATTAAAAGGTCGTCAGGCTCAGTTGAGTATATGTTCTGTATATCTGGCTGCTATGGTGAAACCGTGCATCTTTCACAATTGAACTCATACGTAACTATCCCTGTTCTCTGACGGTCATTGTTTTGGTGTGTGTGTGCGTGTGTGTGTGTGTGTGTGTGTGTGTGTGTGTGTGACTGTGTGTGTGTGTCAGTATGTAGTGACATGCTTACTTTTCTGTCATTTGACGTCTTATAAGTTGTACTTGACAAAAACTCTGAATAAAGTATGTAAAGAAATGGCCGTCCTGCATTAGGGCATTTAGATATATATGAATCAATTTGTTTAACTGTCATTTGTGTATACTGTATACAGCAACAGTATGACTATGTAGTATGACAGCTGTTGTTTCTCTTGTTTCAAAGAAACAAGAGAAACGGTTGGATGGCACTTACACCCGCCTTCTAATGAGAACACAAAATCTGTCTTGGAAGAGCCACCCATCGACTGATTTAATATATGGCAACCTTCCCCGTGTTTCTTCACTAGTCTGATCCAGAAGAACACAGTTTGCCGGCCACTGCTACAGAGCTGACAATGACGTTATATCTTCCCTTCTTCTCTGGAGTCCTGCCTCAAAGCAGACCAGAGGTAGAAAACTGAACAGAACAGAGAACATAAACTAAACGAGTTAGTAGTGCTGCTCCAGTTAACAGCATACACTGATGGAGAATGTCCACACTGGCACACAGCCTCTGCGGATTCTCAAACGTTTTTAATTTCAAGGACCCCCAGTTTGATGTGCATTAGACCACGGACCCCCATTTGATACACTTTTTTCAATGTACACGCATCAGTTTTAAAGAGTGCACAGATATCAGTCATTTAGACGGGGACCCCTTGGAAACCCAATGTTGGGAACCATTTATTGATCCACACAGTCTTCAATAGCTTCATGTCGGTTATGGGGGGGGGGGGGGGGGGGGAGGTCAAAGTTATTAATACACACTATAGCAGTTGTGTTTACATGTAAACTACCTTCAGTGAGTACATCCACACAGGACACCCACATATAACAGGTGTGTTGTGGTTGGTGTGTGGTGTGTTTATGTATGCAGATTGCAGACCAACAGTGACAGGGTGTTATTACAAACACCGTCCATGACATAAATGGTTACAGGGTCACGGACAGTGTTTGCCAATAGGGCTGCCAACATGATCCAACATCGAGGAATGAGGAACCAGAATCGGTTCTGTCACATTTGGAACCGCTTTCAGGAACCGGTTTATCACACTGTCAGAGCTGCAATGTAGACGAACGTCCGCTTTGCTATTATAATACCGGTGGTTGTCAAAGTTTTTTTTAATTTCAAGGACTGTCATAACTCTGACCCCGAGTGTGTGCAAATGGAATCAAATGGACTCATAAGCGACCATTTGGTTCCACTTTTCTCGCCCAGCCCTACAGTAGATACCACAATAATATCACACACACTGTACAACAAGACAGACAGAGAATGACATGATGCAGACAGACAAATAGCCAGTGTTGGGGAGTATTAAGCTACATGTAGCTGAGCTACGTAGCTTAGCTACATTTTGCTGTAGCTTGTGGTAGCTTAGCTACATTCATATTGGTGTACCTCGTCAAGTAGCTCAGCTACTTTTTGGGTCATTTTTGGTAGCTTAGCTACTCAAGTTACAAGCTACAATTTTGGGCAATAACATGAAATAAATATATTCATTTTGACCATTGGTTGCTGTGTTAATTCTTGTACTAGAACCCCCTTTGAAAAATCAAGGACTGTTCCTTTTTCTGATTGCTTTGAGGGCATGTCAGCTCTTGACAAGCCAACAGCTGCCTCTAATTGTTTTATCCTTTCTTTAATGGGGGAAAATCTGTCTAGAACAGGGGTCTTCAAATGTTGACGATCAAATGTCATCATGTAACAGTTGTTTAGTTATAATGTAGGTGTAGTTATCTCATTATACAAGGGTCTCTTTTTTTTACAGTTAAGATGTGTTAACATTGACGATCAAATGCCATGTATAACACACAGTATCCTCAACAGATCCTCTTTTATTTGTGTAAGTCTCTAAGTCTTTTTTTTTTTTTTTTTTTTTTTTAAACAAAACCGTTGAGAGGCATATTTCAGCTGGCATCGTGGCATGTGACTTTTTTGTAGGTTATTATATTTTGTTTCATATGCACCGCATGTACATTCTCAATTTAACGCTGAAAAATAAAAAGTAGCTGAGCTACTTTTTCCATGTAGCTGTAGCTTTACAAGCTACATTTCTCCAGGGGTAGCTATGTAGCTTGATCAAGCTACTGCCATGGTGAGCTACTTGTAGCTTTACAAGCTACGCTTTCAAAGTAACTTCCCCAACACTGCAAATAGCCCTGGTCCAGTGCGTCAGCGAGTCTCTCTCGCTATAAGCACTGGACCAGGGCTAACAGACTAAATGAATCACATACAGACTGACACATAGACAGACAACACACACACACACACACAATGGCAGACAGACACAGAGACTGAGCGTACATATTGGCGCGCGCGCGCGCACAGTCACACTCCCCCCCCCCCCCCCCCCCCCCCACCCACCATACACACACACACACACACACATACTGTGACACACGTCTCTTACCAGTGACGTTTAATTACTTCGTTACTTTCTGCCAGCCGTTAGCAGCAGGGCGGCTAGCTCAGCTCGGCTAGCAGGTTGTTGTTCATCACACGTCACGACGGCGTCGCCAGCAAAACATGACGTCAACTGAACCGTCACTTTAAACAGGCATAAACAGCACAGTCTGGTTTAAGACGTAATTAAAACTGTACACAGTTTTCACAAACAAAAACACGTTCTGTTCGACGGCGGGCTCCCTCCGTCCGTTTCCTCATCAAGCAGAAAAATGACCACACGTTCTAACATCGAACGCTGTGATTGGACGCGTTCCGGTACCATCTGACTCTGGTGGACCAATCAGTGACGGGGTTCTAAGGGGTGGCGGAAAGCCTGGTGAGGCGAGGTTACTCTGAAGCAAAGTGCTACAATTCCTCATTTCGCCAGTAGGTAGTGGCATCTTCAACGATTCTGAGGATGATGTAGGTCATATTTAAGAATACAATGGTAGATAGCCCCAAAATCTTATTCTGATACTTACCCCTATGTGTCAGGATACTCCATGCCAAATTTCACACTTCCATGTGTATTTATGTAATTTTAGTGAATTTATATTTGCCTTTACACAATTTCGCCAGAGACATATACCAAAAAAGGGGTTTTTGGGCCCCTGAAACCAAACGGGGCCGAGTTGGGAGTGGTCCCTTCATTTTGAGATGGCCCAAGGTATATGCTAACAGGAAATAATAGTGAAAAAAAGGTAGCAAAAATTGATATGAGGGCTGGGTCTAGCTCCCGGACTATTACTGGGGTCTTGTGTGCCGCGGGTTTCCGATCCCGATGGCCTTTACTGCATGTCACCCCCATCTCTCTCCCCATTTCCTGTCAGCCTACTGTCTGTCCCTCCATAAAAAATATAAAATAAAGGCGAAAGCCACAAAAAAAACATTTTAAATAATAATATATTTTTAGTTGTAGTAATAGTCATCATCATTTTTTGACCACGGTCAAGATCATGGATTTCACAATGCCACGCCAGACTTTCCGGTCCTTCATTGTCATCTGCTTACTGATGCGTCCGTCCCACTGTCCCTACTCCCTAGCGATGACATCTGGTCTGCTTTGAGGCAGGATTCCAGAGAAGAAGGGAAGATATAACCTCATTGTCAGCTCTGTAGCAGTGGTCGGCAAACTGTGTTCTTCTGGATCGGACTAGTGCAGAAACATGGGGAAGGTTGCCGTATATTAGAGTAGTCGATGGGTGGCTCTTCCAAGACAGATTTTGCGCTCCTCTCATTAGAAGGCGGGTGTATAAGTGCCATCCAACCGTATAGTAGTAGCCTAGTAGGCCTAGCGTTGCATGACATTTGTGCCTCTGTAACTATATAAGTGGAACCGCACACATTCCTATACTATTGTTTCACCCAGACTTAGAATATACCTATATTCAAGTTTTTACTTTTATGTGAAATGTTGCGATGGACGGTGTATCTCAAAGGACCAAAGAAAAGCCTTCATGCTGCAGTGGCACTGGGGCACAAGGTGTACTTCTTTGGAGGCTTCTGTCTCGGGCGAAAACTACAATAACTTGGACGAGATCGATGTGCTCGTTTTCAACACAGGGTCACTGCGCTGGGCATTGATGCCCCCAGTGACAGGTGAGAGAGGAGAATGTCCTCTTGAGGTTCCCTCCATGCGCGTGTGCCACACAGCTGTGCTGATAGACGATGTCATCTACATCTGGGGGGGAGTAGAGGATTTTGAAATAAAGGAAACTGGCAACGGGGTTGTCGACATCGACGGGAATAAGTGCAACGTGCTTTATGGGTTTCACGTCAACACCAACAGATGGTCCAGGCCTGTGGTTTCTGAGACTGTCCCGGAGGCGAGGTGTGGCCACTCAGCCTGTGTCTTGGGGAAGGCCATGTACATCTTTGGAGGATTCAACATGCTGACTGGATACACTAATGACATTTACAAGCTGGACACTACCACAATGTTCTGGTCTTTGATTAACACCAGTGGCCCTCCTACACCCGTTTCAGATTGTCACACTGCCACCATCATAGGGGCAAAGATGTTTGTATTTGGGGGCCGAGGCATGGACGAGGACGAGAGCAATTACAGCAAGGTCAGAGTGTTTGACACAGAGACCAACTGTTGGCTGAGCACGCCTTCTGCACAGCTTTGTCCGGAAGGACGCTGGGGTCATTCGGCCTTTGTCTACTATGGAGAGCTGTATCTGTTTGGTGGAAACAACTTTCCTCAGAAAGGTTCAATTTCCTTCAATGACGTGTGGAAATTTAATACACAGACCTTCTCCTGGATGAAGGTTGAGCCCAAGGGGAAAAGCCCATCTTGGATGTCTTGGATGAGCTGTTGCGTGGTGGGACATTGTATTGTCCTCTTTGGAGGATACACACCAGGGGACCTGTACATCCTAGACTTAAGTCCTAGTCTGAAGACGTTATGCAAGCTTTCAGTGAGTCAGTACGGTCTGGAGCCGTCGGGACTCGCATGTTATTGAGGGAGCCCCTCCTATGCTATGCCCAGCTTTAAGGTGTTTAACATTGGCTTGTGATTGGCTGATCACCCCATAGAGATGATTTGATTGGCTGAGCAAAGTACATATTGAAGAAAAAAGTGAGGGCAGAAAAGTGAAGACGCCAAAAGTGATTGCCCGTTATGACTTTTGTTATGATTTGATTGGCTGAGCACGGAATGTGATGTATGATGATGTATGATGATAAGAGTGCTCCTCACTTCACACAAGTGTGATTTTTGGATGATTACCAACAGCAACAGAAGAAACACGTGACTGGAACTTGTGGAAGAAAACAAGTTCCATGCAAAGGCATTCGGCTGCCGCTGTGCACATTTTCAGAACATGTTTATTTGAACAATCGATTGATTGTGTACCGGCTTGGGTCAATGGAACTAACTATAAGCTACTGTTCCTGTTTATCGGTATTACAATGAAAAGAAAGAATACATTTTTTTTATTATATTTTTGTGATTGTCGATTATTTGGGAGCCCACTTGCAATATCCTCAGGATACTTGACCCCAGGTTGAGAATCTCTGGAATATGGGAACATTTTCGAGATTTCTACCCTTGACCCTTATAATTATATAATGCCAGGGATATCCTATTGATATCTTATAGTTATTTTATTTTATTTATTCATATATCTTAACTTTTTAACCTGCACAGATCCTATCCTTTCTGCTGTTGCTGCTATATGACACTGGAATTTCCACACAGGGATCAATAAAGGTGCATTCTAATCTAATCTAATCTAATCTAATCTAATCTAATCTAATCTAATCTAATCTAATCTAATCTAATCTAATCTAATCTTCCCTTTAAGCCCCTCCTTACTCCACAGGTTGCCATAGCAACCTCCTCTCCTTAACAACAATACAGGTAGTGGAGCGTCTCATGGCTGAAACCCAATCAACCCTATTACCTGTACACTCATATTGGTCACCTGTGCAATACTGTGACTTTAGGGAGTTCGCTGTTTTACCATTTCAAACCCTGACATCCTTCTTATCTTCTTACCCTAACCTTTAAACCAACCACACCAAACCCATGTATTCTAACACCACACGCACGCACGCACACACACACACACGCACGCACGCACGCACGCACGCACGCACGCACGCACGCACGCACGCACGCACGCACGCACGCACGCACGCACGCACGCACGCACGCACACACACACACACACACACACACACACACACACACACACACACACACACACACACAAAGGAAACCATGCATGTCAAGGCACCAACCTGGTCCGTGTATTTTTATTATTTAATTATTTTATATTAAAATTTGATAACTGTAAATTTACCTTAAAAATGGTCAAATAAAACGTAGAAATAGGTAGGGCTATTATAAAACCTGATTCTACCGGTCCCCGGTGCATGGTCCCCTCTGCCTAGGAGCCAAATGTTCCTTCCAGGCGGGAGGGGAAACTTAATTGCGCCTTGACCCACTGACCCATGACACGGAGTATTTAGAAAACGTAACGTTTTCTGAATTGCAGTTGTCAAATATGAAATACATTTTCAAATGGTCGTAAACTACACGGACGCGCAACCTGCTCATCGGGAGAAGTTAGGGCTTCCGTGTCTTGCTCAAGGACACTAAGCAGGGTTCGGGATCAAACTGGCAACGTCCCGCTCTACCTCCTGTGTCCCAACTGGACATGTCACCAGTTTGGTTGTGACAGCGGCTGGGTGAGGCCTGAGGCTGCATGCGGTGCCGTGCTGCATGTGAAACCCGAGCCCGCCTGATGAATGTTTGATGATCCACCTCTAACAAACACCGAGCTGCTCCAACACTAAAGTTACCAACCAAACCAACACTCCAAGTAGAAGCTGTAAAGTTTGGATTCAGGAACACAAAGCGAGACATCGGTGGAGTTCTGAACGAGGTCACCGAGGCCAACAGGTATACCTGCTGCTGTGTGCATGTGGTTGAATATTGTGTACTTATATATTGTAGTAAAACTGCGTAAACTCCGTCATGGAACGGACTGTTAGGACTTGACAAGTCAAGTATCAGATGAAGATAGCTTGGAAAATGGAGGTGGACAGGAGTGGATTACTGAACAGGTCTGCGGCTGCCAGGTCTCCTCTGCCCAGGAGCCCAAGAGCTCAGGAGATCCCTATTAATTGTCACAGTTATAAAACTATATTTCTTGTCAAGGGGCTTATTTATTCCTGCCAACAAGTTACAGAACCCCAAAACTCTTACTGGAAGAATAGCTTAAAAACATTCACTTTGTAGTCGATGTCACAAGAAACAAACCATGCACTGTGATGATACCAAGTGAGTGTTTAGAATGTAAGACTGATTGTATATATCAGTCAGAGCAGTCCAGTCAGAGTACCAGGCAGTCAGAGACAGGAGGGCTTTTTCAAGTCTGTGCAAGGTGCCTTTTGTCTCATAATTGTCTGTCTGTCTGTCTGTCTGTCTGTCTGTCTGTCTGTCTGTCTGTCTGTCTGTCTGTCTGTCTGTCTGTCTGTCTGTCTGTCTGTCTGCGTGCCTGCATGCATGCGTGCGCGCATGTGTGTCAGCAGGTAATGTGGGCAGGATGTCTGAGTCCAGACAGCGAACTCTGTCCACCTCAGGAGAGTCTCTGTACCAGGTGCTGGGCCTGGACAAGACCTGCACCCACGATGACATCAAGAAGGCCTACAGGTAGCGGCCATGTTGGCCTATTTGAATGTCATTGATCCATTAAAAGAGATCACACATTTTCTAGCAATTACACACCCCATGAATGAAGCCTTGAAATTCGTAGAGATTGTTTTTGTATTTGCCAATAATTTGTTGACTCAGTAGGACTACCAGAGACGGCTTAGGAATGCAACAAAAACAAACAAATCTCCATGAATTCAAGGCTTCATGGGGTGTGTAATTATTTGAAAATAAATGGGAATGGGTAATACGCTCACAACTCGTGAGCTTGTAGGTTGCTTATATTTTCAGAAAGGAAATACTATACCAGTGAACTAAGTATATTAGGTTCTAGTGGTTATGTGATCATGTGAGTACTGTGTTACTGTTCTATTAAAATAAGTGTTAAAAGCTCTACATTCTGCTGATAGAAATCTTTGTCATTGTTCATTAACAGCGTTCTCCCTGTCACTCCACAGTCCACAATCAGTAGAGAGAATAAACAAGTGCATTTGGAAATTATTGAGCAAACACATTTATAACTTGAGGGTGCAAGGATTAATATACCAGTATAACCAAAATATTATTAAAGGCATGTGTAATATAACCGTATTATTAAAAAAGGACAAACCAAACCAAGCTAACCCGGATATTTTACTGATAACAAACTGATGTGGTTGATGGTTTCAATCATTTCTTGTGGGTCCAAAACTAAGAAATAAAAAACACCAAACAAAATTTCTAGTTTTATCCAGAAAAGAAGGAAATTATAGATATTGTAAATAAGTGTAAAGATAGCCTATTGAAAAGTTAATTTGTATTATTGTGTTGTACTTTGACTTTCTTTGACTAGCTTTAACTAACCTTTTTCTGGCATCCTACTTTATTATGTATTATCTTAATGTGAAGCACATTGGGCTACATTTTATGTATGAAAGGCACTATCGAGTCTGACTCGTTACTGACTGGTTACGGGACTACAGCGTTGACAGACAACAGACAAATAAAGAACTGGATCACTATAACATGATTGAAGATACTTCTTCCTCCACTGACCCTGAACCTCCATACAGGAAACTGGCCTTGCGGTACCACCCCGATAAGAACCCAGACAACCCAGAGGCATCAGACAAGTTTAAGGAGCTGAACAGCGCAAATTCTGTCCTCTCTGATCTCACCAAGAGGAACATCTATGACTCCTACGGCTCTCTGGGACTGTACGTCGCTCAGCAGTTTGGAGAGGAGAATGTTAACACGTACTTCATGCTGTCCACATGGTGGGCCAAGGTAGGTGTGTGCATGTGTTTTACTATTACTTGTGGGGGCCAAATGCCCCCACAAGTATTATAGCAGAATTTGAGAAACCATATCATTGCCATTGACCATGCTGTTTATTTTATGATTTATTTTTTGGGGTACTTTATTTACACAGAGTATAGTAGCTGAATACAAGTGTTCATTTTCAGCAACGCCCTGCACATAGAAACACACAGACACATTAAAACCTGGGAGCTGACCATACAACAGTCTTTATACTGTTGGCCACTAAGCAGCTCCACTGGAGCAGTGTTGGGTGAGTGATGACCATTCACTTCCCCACCCAGACTTTCCTGACGGTCCAGGGAATTGAACCAGCAAACTTCTGGCAACAAGGGCGCACCTCTAACCTTTATGCCAGCACTGTGTTTTAGAGTGTGCACATGCGTGTGTTCGTGTGCGTGCGACGGTGCGCTTGCGTGTGTGTGGTGTGCATGCGTGTGTGCGCAAATATGCAGGGCAGGGCTAGTGTACAGTATGTGTGTGTGTGTCAGTGGTTCTCAAAGTGGGGTCTGGGGAGTGGGGACCTCCAGGGGTCTTGGTCGTTGGTAGGGAGACCAGGGGGTCCCATCTCCCCAGCAAAATGCTTTACACTTTGCCTATTCGGAAATCTAGCTAGACAATCTAGTGAATCTACAAGCTCAAAACACATCAATATCGGGGTTAAGTGGTCCACAGCTAAACATACATTACACAAAGTGAATTTGGGGTGTCCTGACGTATGTGTATGATTGATGTCTAAGTGTACACGGATGACTAATTTCTGTCTGTCTGTCTGTCTGTCTGTCTAGGGTCTATTTGCATTGTGTGGCGTGTTGACAGGCTGTTACTGCCTCTGCTGTCTGTGCTGCTGTTGTAACTGCTGCTGTGGTCGGCTGAAGCCCATGCCCCCTGGCGAGGGGGCGGAGCCAGAATGCAATCTGTCACCAGAAGACCTGGAGGAGGAGCTTCGCAACGATGACACCGGTGGGTGGAAAGGATTATTATTATTATTATTATTAATATTACCCTTATTATTTTTACCCTTATTTAAAAAAAAATATGTTTATGGTATGGTATGTTAACCATGTCCATGTAAGAACATTGCTTCTGGTGACTGATATTGACCTTCTAATGAATGTTGGACGCATTGAAAACAAACGTCCCTGCTTCTGGTGACTGATATTGACCTTCTAATGAATGTTGGACGCATTGAAAACAAACGTCCCTGCTTCTGGTGACTGATATGATCCTTCTAATGCGTGAGGAGAGTCATTTTTCAGTTCAAAAGATATTTAATTTTATTTAGAAAATTACAAAAGCTATAGTTTTTTATGAATTTCAAAAATGTCCTTGTCCTGTGCAGATGTAGACACCCCAGTGGTCCAGCAGCCAACCAAATCCAGTGAGAAGACACAGCTGATCGGTGATGGGAAGAAACGATATGGAGACAGCTACACATGAGTTTAAACTAACATCCATATTATATCCATATTTGGTCATATGAGACTAGACATCATCTGGGAGTTTGGATAGCATACTATCGTGATATGGCATACGTGTTGGATTTTCCTGGTTTTAGTCACTTACGCCTTATTTTATACTTTCAAAATCTTTCAAAAACGTCCCAAAATAGCCAAAATAGCAGATCTACAAGAGCAGGCTGCAAGCTTGTAGATTGGCTATTTTTGAAGGTTTTGGAGAAAAAAGGAAAATGTGTATTCAATGTTGTCCATATGGCCTAGCCCTAGCCTAGAGTATTTATTAAAATATTAGTAGGCCAGGCCTACAATATTTCACATTTTAACACTGCAAGCATCAGGTCTAAAATACAAAAAGAATACTCCAAACAAGCAACTTTGTGCACTATATGCGTAATTTACATGAATTTCATATTTACATTAAAGCTGCTTTCATATTTTACCCAGGTTCGAACCCCCAGTCCCCTGTGCTGAGATGTGCCTGCTTGCTCAGGGTAGAAATTGAATTTGGACTTTCAAGCAGTACCACCTGTCAACAAGTAGGTGTCCTCCCAGACCACAGGATATACAGTATAAAAGTAATAGTGTTTAACCAGCTGTTGGTGTGAAATTAATGAAGACTGAGCAATTACATGGCATAATGCCTATGTATTGTTTACAAACAAACTATACAAAATCTGGACTAGGCCTAGGTTACTTCCACTGGTAACAGAATTTGATGTGCAGTGTAACACAACACAACAGGGACAGTGAGGACTCCCTGAAAGATGCAACTTTGAAGAGAATCTCTGTTTGCGAAACCTGCAATGACTAATCTGTTCCTCTAAACTGTCTGGACCTACAGATTCGGTTATTCTACTGGTTCTAGTCAGTATATTCTTCTGGGTTCTGGTTGGTTCTGTACCTGCAGTAGAAGCTGTGGGTCATTCTATGAGCTTGCTGGTCTCTCAGGTCAGTCCAGTGCAGATAGAAGCATGGATAGTCTGGAGAAACGCTCTGATCTGTTCCATATATCTGCATGGAGGTGTTCACCAAACCTGTGGTTTACAAAAAACTGCCAGAGAAGAGCATGTAGTGTGTTCACTTCTCCTGCCTGTCTCTAACATATAGAGGTAGATAAAGTTTAAGTTTTAAACTAGCAGTTGTAGATCAAAACAAAATCTGAAGTTATGCCGTATCTATAGTATAGGGACATCTCGGGTTTGCTCAAGGGCCTCTCACAGTGAGATGTGATGCATCAATAAATCTGATCCTGATTCCCACACAGCTGCTCTGTCCAGTCAGGACAGCTGACCAGAGCGATGGAGATGATGAGACAGCCTGTTGCATGGTCTCTGCAGCTTGAATGTAAACAACGTTCACGTTGCTCAATATTGATCGATTTCACAACTACAGATCTTAAACAACTACTACTAAATCTTTGTTTTCAAAATGTGCAACTTGCACTAAACGATGCATTTACATAATAGCGCCTTTATCCAAAGCGCTTTACAATGTGCATTACATTCTCCCATTCACACACCGACGGCAGAGGAAACCATGCAAGGCGACCAGCCTGCTCATCAGGAGCAGTTAGGGCCTCAGGGGTTCAGTGTCTTGCTCCTGAGCCACTCAGTATGTCCACAAAAGCCCTGATAGCAGACGAACAACACATTGACAGACAGTGTCTGTCAGCCTGTCACTCATAATAACCTCAGACACGCACAGTTTATTTCATTTATCGTGGCGGACCAGTGTTAGCGCTGCTGGTATGAATTCAGAGTAACTTGCATCTTGCCCCTTTCTGGTTATTTATTGAAATAATCATGCAGACACAGATTTCTGATTCCCACAATGGGGGTAAGTCTTAATGGGGGTAATAGAGGCTTTAATGTCATGGGAATGAATGTAGTCCATTGTTTATCTTGTCGCTCCAATGCTTGAAAAACTATCTTTTTAGAAAAGGATTTTTAATACATGTTAAATCCATTCACACCGAAGTGGGAAAAGTGCCACCCCAAAATAAAAGATGCAAGACTGGCTCAGATGCAATTCAGTCTTGCATCTTTTATTTTAGAGTGCCACTTTTCCCACTTCGGACGGTGTATAGTTGAGCACCCACTGCCTAAACCAAGGGCAGCATCCAGAGGAAGCGCACCTGCCTTTCTTTCTTACAGAATTGTAATACATGGTTTGTGCAAACATGGACACAGGGGAATACAGTATGATGACGTTTGTGTTGTTGATGTTTTGAATGATGTTTAATGCCTTCTCTGTTAGATATACAGTATGTGTCACTGTAAATACAGTTTGGCTTGGTGTTTGGCTTTGGTTCTCATTTATTTAAGTTTAAAGCTTGTACAAATTTAAGATATTTTGTGTTGTTGTCGTTGGTGTTTTTTGTTTAAACAATTTGTCCCCAAACAAACTTTAACTTTAACTTTAAAACTTTAAAATACATATTTGACTGCCCATTGCTGCAACCGTGCAACGTAACAAGCAAGCTATCTTTGACTACCGGTAATTTGATTTCAGGAATTATTTTTCCTAGGGACAATCGCGTAGTTTTCTGCAGGTGTTGAGCACTTCTTGTTGTACAGACATGCAGAAGCATTTCTGTCTGTACGATGGACTCAGCATTTGAACGTTGTGTGACAGTGTGAGCCAACATTCTGTCTGGAGAGACTATAGTGTGAAAGCAGGACAGCATTCTGTTTAGGACAGATAACCCTAACCCTAAGAGGTTCTGGGCTTTAACCATTTAACGCTATCCGGGGGATATGACGTGAATGTACTTAACTGAAAAACTGCTACATGGTGTTCTGCTTCCTGTGGAGCAGAACTGAGATCCAACTACAGTCTGTTAAACTCATCCAGAACACGATCAGCTCTCTGTACAGCCAGAACACATGTAGAGATCATGAAGAACTCAGTTCTGCTGTGATGATGCATCAACATTACATCCTGTAAAAAATAATCAACACATTCCAATTGGTTAAATGATACATAGCCTACATGCAGACAGTAGGCTACTGTACATACAGGAGTAGGCCTATATATTATATACGCTGAAACAGCATGATTTGCCAGGGCAGGATTGTCTTTTATCACACAAATTGTGAGCAGCTATAATCAGTTGGATTGTGCTGTTAACCTCTTTTAACCTGTTGGGCATGTTATTATGTATAATTAATAAACATTTCCCCCAAACCTTCCAAAATAGCAGCTCTACAAGCTCACAATGTGTGAGGTGTGAAGTGTGATGCATCGTAAGCTTGTAGATCTGCTGTTGCAACACACTGTGGACGTGGTAGTAAATCTGTATACTGTAAGTGTGAATAGAAGTGAATGTTTTGTCAGCTGTGCAGAAGCTTTCTGTTTGAAACTGTATGACTGTATAATTATAAGGGAAATAAAAACACTTTTGTTTAACAATATAAGATCAGAACCCGATGGGGCTGTATGTTGTTTATTTGTACAAAAACTGAATATTTCCTACAAAATATATTACACAAAGCAATAGAAATTACAATAGCGGATCTGTCTCACGTGTCACAGTATAGGCTATATTTTGATTTAATGTTTAGTTGTTTACACAAGTAAAATTTGCAATAAAAGCCTTTGTAATCATTTTATTTTAATTTTACTGAGTTCATCCACCACTGATGGAACAGCCTTTTTTTCAAACACACACACACACACACACACACGCACGCACGCACGCACGCACGCACGCACACACACACACACGCACACACGCACACACACACACACACACACACACACACACACACATCAGTCAATGAGTCAACTTCTCAACACATACATTGCCCCCCCCCCCCCCCCCCCCCCCCCCCCCTCTAACCAGCTGGCCCCGGGCCCCGCTGTGGTGACATTTATTTTCATATAAGGACATGTCAGCATGGCAACCATTTGACGTGCGACCTTCTAAAAACAGCAGCTGAGTGAGCTGACACACTGACACACCGCGAACACAGTCCGGTCACACACACACCGGCGACATATCGAATCTAGTGACTCCACAGAGTAAACAGTTTTTACACTCAACTCAATTTCACAGTTTGGCGAATTGTAAAGCAAGCAGTCACGTAACAAGTATGTTTAATCGAACAATATCCGCCTCTAAAACAAATATCTCAACAACGAACATTTGATTTAAAATCTTGTTTGCAGGCTACTTTCACCGGTCACATAAGTCGATAGTGCACTTATTGCGGCGTAACACAGCCGGGACAGGGAGAACTCCCTGAAAGACGCAACTTTGAAGACGAGATAGATTTGCTTACCTCGCGAAACTTGCAGTTAGTGACTGAGCGGTTATCTGTTCTGTTCCTATAGCCTGTTTGGATCTACAGATTCTAAGTAACTGGTTCTGTTCGGTGTTCTTCTGGGTTCTGGTTGTTACTTTCTGTGTGAGAGGTAGGCTACTTCAGTTCTGACTGTATCTGCACTGCAGTAGAACCTGTGGGTCATGCTATGAGCTTTGCTGATCTCGGGTCAGTTCAGTGCAGATAGAAGCATGCAGGATAGTCTGGAGAAGCAGCTGATCTGTCCCATATGTCTGGAGGTGTTCACCAAACCTGTGGTCATCCTGCCCTGCCAACACAACCTCTGCAGGAAATGTGCCAACGATGTCTTCCAGGTATGAACATGAAGAATGATATATCCATGTCATGTGAATGATGGTGAACTGTAAGCTATGTCTTGGTGATTGACAGGCCTGATAATGTAGGCCACTAAGGCCACTAGGCCTACATGTAATGTGGTTAGTAAAGAGCATTTTAACCTCTTATTAAACAGGTAAAGGTTATGCCAAAGTTATATTTTCTGGTTAAAACAAAACTTATTTTTTTTAGCCTTGCTGCCTTATTGTGCCTAGTAATAATTGTTGTTATAGAGTGTTTGTTCAGTAGGCCTAATAGTATCCTGCAGTGATGACAGGATCTAGGATAAACAACAGTGACAAGGAAGTTATTAAACAAAACAAAAAATGTAACTGTAACTGGAACAAAAGATGACACATTATCTTTGTGGGGTTCTTTCTCCTGATTGGATACAATTGTATAACTTTATAACAAACACATTTCTGTTTACCAAACAACATATCACTAACACCTGGTCTGTCATATCCCTGTCATTCATGTTTATGGTGGGGGTGGTGGGGATATGTTTTATCCCTGCTTAAAATGCATTAAATACATGCATTTCCTTTTGGAAATGGACTGTTTGCTATTTATTTTTGGTAATAATTATATCACTATATAAGTATTTAATAAAATAATATATGTTTACCACATTAAACCTGGCATACCTCATGGGCACATTTCTATTTTAATAACTAGATTAAAATAAATAACCGATCTACAAGCTTACAACGCTCACATCAAGATGTTTTACTGTCTAAAATAAGACCTACACACAATGTAAGTTCAAATGTTTATTCAGTAAAATATCATCTATTTGTATCATTTGGTTAGAATAGTGATCGTGAAAGACTTTTCATGTAGGCTAAGCGTTGTGAGCTTGTAGATAAAAAATACATCTTGAATAACATTTTGGAATATTTTTTACAAACACAAATCATGTATGGGGGGGGGGGTCACTGGCACGAAATAAATTCAGATGGGGGTCCGTAGCCTAACCGAACACATAATATAGTATCAATCTGGGGGTCCTTCAGGTCCTTCAGGTCCTTTGAGAACGACTGTTGATGTTGCACAATATCTTTCAGATGTCACACACTTGCATTTGGTTCCTTGTACCACCAGTATGTGTAGTGAGTGACAATTAAACCTTCTATTTGTTTGTAGAACCTTTATTAGACGGATAAACCCCTTGAGATGCACCATCTACATTGTATAGGTGGTCCCTTAAGTCTAACGCATTAATGCCTGATGCCGATTCTAAAAATGTCTTCTAAATCCTAGACCTAACACAGTAGTGTAGTGGTAGGCCTACTCAAACATTTTCATGGCAAGGACACCCAAAATTATATGTATTTGGCTGTGGACCCCCATCTAAAAATGTTAATCCAGGGACCCCCAGAAGCAAAGATTGGAGTTAAAATGTTGTTTTTTTGCTTGGGCCGTGGCTCAGCGGTCCAGGCACCTTGGCTGGTAATCCAGTCTGGCAGTGTGCCGCAGGTTCGACTCCCGATCCCGAAGGCCTTTACTGCATGTCACCCCCCCATCTCTCTCCCCATTTCCTGTCAGCCTACTATGATTCTATCCCTCTACAAAAAAATAAAGGCAAAAGCCACAAGAAATTAAAAAAAAAGAAAATGTTATTTAGATATATTCAAATGGCAGATCTACAAGGATAAAAAGAGAGATAAAAAGAGAAGGATCCGGGCACACAAAGTTTAAAAATTAGGAATACCTTTATTAAATTAAAAAGGCAACTGCCAACATGTTTCGACTTTTCTTGTCTTGATCCCGTTTTTGATCCGTGTGAGGCGAGCACCTTTTTATCATTATCACATTTTGCTATCTCCATTGAGCACCTGGTTAGTTCCTATTTTTTCTCTTTTTCAGCAGATCTACAAGCTTGTATAGTGAAGCTCGTGAAGTGCCATGTACAGTCACATGTATTTATTTGTATGTATGTTTGTTTGCTCTCCAGGCGGCCAACCCATACATGACAACCAGAACCGGTGGCACCGTCACATCGGGCGGTCGCTTCCGCTGCCCGTCATGTCGCCATGAGGTGGTTCTTGACCGACATGGAGTCTACGGCCTGCAGCGCAACCTGCTGGTGGAAAATATCATAGACATGATGAAACAGGGTTCTACCAGGTGAATGGAACATTTTAGATATGTGGGTTTAACCGCAACACTCAGCACTAATAAATACTCAATAACTACCAATTTCTTCTCATAACACTCAGCCCACCAAGGCAGAACACCGTCCCGCATAGTTTTACTGAGGTTAAGGTTAGGTTTAGGCATAGTTTTACTGAGGCTAAGGTTAGGTTTAGGCATAGTTTTACTGAGGTTAAGGTTAGGTTTAGGCATAGTTTTACTGAGGTTAATGCTAGGAATAAAGGTGGTTGCACACTGGGTGCTTTTTTCGGAAAACTGATGGAGAAACGCGCTCTGTGTGCAGGGACCTACTGGTTAGGTTTAGGCATAGTTCTACTGAGGTTAAAGGGTAAGACCACGTTTTTGAGGTTTGAGGTCAGATTTGGGCATTTATTCATACTGAAATAACTGGTGCCGACCATTCCGAGGTCGCCGGAATTTGACTGGGGCAGAGCAGGTAGTTCTGACAATCGTTGTATTCCATGTAATAACCATGAGTTTAGTAGTTTAACCATAGTTTATGCAGGGAAGGATTACCGATTACGATTTATCCCACCCCCCTTCCCCCCAAAATAGTACACAACATTTCATAAAGGCAGTTTAGTTTCTCTGATGTACAGCAGTTCTATGTAACAAGATCAACTGGGTACATACAGTAGGCTATAGTGCAGGAGAGTATAAAAAGGTAGGTGGCTAGCGCACATCCAGTTCCTGTCTGGTGCTGGACTAAGGTAAGTACAGTGAAGAGAGGAGAGTCCGCACGCAGGTTTGCTCCAAGGTGCTTTTTATTCTTTATTTATGGTGTATTGAATAAAAAGCAAACACCTTGGAGCAAACCTGTGTGCGGACTCTCCTCTCTTCACTATAGTGCAGGAGAGCACATCACTCTCTCCACTGTTACCCCACCTAACTGACAAGTTATATAATTGGTCCCCAGGGACCCACATACTGAATTTGAGCATTAACCTATATAGTTGAGTAAAGTATCTCATGGTCACAGGCCCCTGTGGGCACTTGGACCCGGTCCATAATCCATCCATGAATTTACTAGTTTAACCATGCATTAACCATAGTTTTAATCATTGGTTTAACCCTAGTTTACTATGAGCTGAACCATGGGTTAATAATTATGCATTTACTGTGGGTTTGACTGCTGTATGAATGAATTGCTAGCAGACATTGCAACACATTACCAGCCGTTTGTCCCATACACTGACCTGCTTGTCTTGGGACTATTTATAAATGTAGAGCACTGTAGGCACAAGACTATTTTTATTGTAGAGATGTGATCCGACTTCTACATTCTCCACACACTGAAACAGTGTACTGGGAGTCTTCTACTGTTGTATTGGGAGCTGCCCAGTACAACCACTGTCTTATACTAGTTGTACTGGGAACTGAACAGTACAAGCACTGTCTTATACTGTTGTATTGGGAGCTGACCAGTACAACCACTGTCTTATACTAGTTGTACTGGGAACTGAACAGTACAAGCACTGTCTTATACTGTTGTACTGGGAACTGAACAGTACAACCACTGTCTTCTACTCTTGTACAGGGAGCTGCCCAGTACACAGTGGTGTGCACAGCACCCCCTGCCCTTTTGGCAATGTGCCCTTTTTTTCTCTTTTATTTTTATTTTTACAGTGTACATGTACACTGTACAGTGTGTGGACCATGGTGACATTGATCAATTCTTGATAAAAAGCTTCTAATCTATTATTTAGGCCCCAAAATCTATAAATCTCACACTATTAAGGCAACCACAGTCTGTTACTGTTGGTCACTGGGAGCTGACTAGTACAACCACAGTCTGTTATTGTTGGTCACTGGGAGCTGACTAGTAACAACCACAGTCTGTTATTGTTGGTCACTGGGAGCTGACTAGTACAACCACAGTCTGTTACTATTGGTCACTGCGAGCTGACTAGTACAACCACAGTCTGTTACTATTGGTCACTGGGAGCTGACTAGTACAACCACAGTCTGTTACTATTGGTCACTGCGAGCTGACTAGTACAACCACAGTCTGTTACTATTGGTCACTGGGAGCTGACTAGTACAACCACAGTCTGTTACTATTGGTCACTGCGATCTGACCAGTACAACCATAGTCTTACACTGTTCTCTAGAATGGGTCTCCCACCAGCTGACCCTTGTTACTGTGTTCTCGTTGTTAGCCCCAAACCTGCACCGGCAGAGCCCAAGGTGGAACAGCCAATGTGTGAACAGCATGCAGAGGAGAAGATCAACATCTACTGTGTGAGCTGCAGTGTTCCTACGTGTTCGATGTGCAAGGTGTTTGGAGCGCATAAAGACTGTGAGGTCGCACCGCTCATCAACGTCTTCCAGAAGCAGAAGGTAAGACATCAGCGCTCACTTTATTAATTTGTCTCAATGGAATATAATTTAAATGAATGACACTTTGTAAGACCCAACCTGTCTCCTTGTCATGATGTAACTACAAATAATAATCCTGCTGTGTGTTGATGTCCTAAAAGAGACTGAGAGCTGTTTCAATGTACTATGTATGAATGTTCCTGCACTATTGGGGATGCCTGGTCTATTTATTTATTTTGTTTTCCCGCCCCGGCGCTGGATGCTGGTGCATAACATGGTCTAGCACCGTTTCCATTTAGCTGCGCAATAGTCGTTGTGTATTGGCTGCAGCTGCAGTCTCCACTTCAACTACAAACATACAAAGCTACAAAACGTTGTAGCTTTGCATCTTTGAATCTTTTGCATCTGCCAGTGTGAACGCAGCATCAGACAAACATTGCTTAACCTTGACAAATTCATATTGTCATGTTTATTGATATTGCTGGCATGATGACAGATGGCAGAGTCGAACTGATTGCACTCCAATGTGACCACACCACACACACACCTGTCTTCCCCACAAACAGTGAGAGCCATATGTCTGCTCTCCCTGTTTCCTCTGCAGCGATAGTTTCTCTCAATCAGACCATGACGTGATCTCAGAACCTTTGCCGTTGTCGTATGGCCTACATACCTTACAATGAGAATAAAACAATATTGTGTGTGTGTGTGTGTGTGTGTGTGTGTGTGTGTGTGTGTTTTCCAGGGTGAGCTGACTGACTGTATATCAATGTTGGTGGGAAATAATGAACGACTGCAGGCCATCATCACACAGCTGGAGGAGACCTGCAGGACCATAGATGTAGGTGACTGTACAATGTTCCACGTTTCCTTTATGCTCCACTGTTCTATTGCGACACCTTATGTACACATCTGCTGCTTTTTAAACTTGAATGCCATGGACGGAGATCTCCACTTCTATTGATTCAGTTTGAGATCACTCTTCTACGCTACCATCTATCACCGTCTCCGTTGCTATGAGATAAGGAAGTAGTCAGCTAAATTCTTCCTCCTCGTTGATAGCCCGAAATCTTAAAACACTTTTATCTCGGATTCTATTTCCCAGATTGAGTTAATAGTCAAAACAAGCTTTATTCACGGCCCATAAGTAAAGCATTGCTGGTCACGGTTACAAAAGTCATGCCACGGGTGGTCCGATACAATTGCATAAGCTTTAGCTAACTTCTGGTTAAGACCCTTGAATAAGGAACTGAAAATACCTCTGGAAAATACCGTAAACCTGTGATGGGACAATAAAACAGAATCTGCTTCTATGAATGTGGATTAAATAATCTCTCTCTCTCAAAGGAAAACGGTCGCAGGCAGAAGTCAAAGGTGTGTGAGACCTTTGACCACCTGTATTCCATCCTGGAGGAGAAGAAGATGGACATGACCCTGAAGATCAACGCAGACCAGGAGGAGAAGCTCGACTACATCCGGTAACTAAGTACTTTTACCCAACTACTGTGCTACGGTACCTTTTTACTTTTGGAAAATAAGAAACCTTTAACTGATTAAGGTATGTAACGTCACTGTAAAAGCGTAATTTTGTTTAACCGGGTAGCGCTGGTTGGCAGGTATCGATACACATTTAGACAGACATATTTGTGCCAGCATGGGTGTTTAGATTTACTTCTTGAATCTTATTGATAACGGGTACTCAATAAGCTTGTTATCAGGTTTTTGTGGGTATCGGGTTTCAAGCTCCATCCCTAATAATGAGTACCTTAATTTTGGTATTTACTTGCGCAAGCAGAGTGTGCAAGTAATGTTATCAGTCAGGTGCTACACACTGTCTTCACTTGCAGAATTAGATTTATTGAGCAACATTTCGGTCGTTCAGACCAGGTCTGAACTAATGTGAGTGCTTGTCCACCACCGCATCAGGAGTCTAAGGAGGAGATACACGGAGCATCTGGAAAGCATGGCCAAGGTTCTGGAGACTGGGATTCAAACCATGGACCAGTCTGAGATGGCTGTCTTTCTACAGGTGACCAGGCGACGCGACACACACACACACACACACACACGCACACACACACACACACCTGTCTAAACGCTCTCTTCATGTCTCCTTCAGGACGCTAAACCTCTTCTACAAAAGTAAGAACTTCTAATCAAACGCATTGATGATGTTAATGATTGTTGTGTGTGTGTGGAGCACAGCATTAACCCTGTCAATGAAGACATTTTGCATTGCATGTGTAAACAGTGTGATACCTAAAGACATTTATTAAAGACTGGATGTCAAATAACTTTTTACAACTGAACGAAGCCAAATCAGAAATCATAATCTTCGGTCCCCCTAATTCCACACAGCCATTTATCTCAGAGCTTGGTAGCCTATCCCCTAATGTAAAAGAGGTCGCCCGTAACCTGGGTGTGCTTTTCGATTCTGGCCTCACTTTCAATCCCCAAGTAACACGAGTATAGTGCAAACTTTCTACTTCCAACTGAGGAACATAGCCAGAATAAAAAGTTTCCTGTCACCCTCAGACTTGGAAAAAGTAATCCATGCTTTTATGTTGTCTAGTTTAGATTATTGTAACTTGATTTACTCTGGCCTATGTAAGAAGGCTAGTATATCCCGTCTCCAACTCGTTCAGAATTCAGCTGCCAGATTGCTAACTAATTAAAAAAGACGGGACCACATCACCCACATTTTAGCCACCCATCGCTGGTTGTTAGTTATAGAATTGATTTTAAGATTTTACTTTTTACTTTGAAAGCTGTAAATGGTCTGGCTCCCCAGTATGTCTCTGACATGCTGGCTCCCTTATAAGCCTACACGTACACACTCAGGTCCTCAGACAAAGCCCTCCTTGAGACCCCCACAGCCCAGCTCATCACAAAGGGTGGCAGGGCATTTGCAATTCGGGCTCCCAAACTCTGGAACGCCCTACCTATTAATTTAAGACTTCTGTGTCATGTTTTAAATCCCCTTTGAAAACCCACCTTTACGTTAAGGCTTTCTCTTAGCATACCTTATTCTATTTTTGTGTATGCTTTCATTTTGTGCTTGCTGTTATCCACTGATATCTCGTTGTAGCTGTGATTACGTTGCTGTTGCTTTTTTTTTTTTTTTTCAAAAATATCATTAGTAGTTCAAATGTATGGAAGAACATGCATGTGCATGGTTTTGGAACCACTAGTCCAGATAATAGTAAAAACATAAAATCATTATTAAAAACGATGTGGACAATAAAAATATTAAAATACAAGCAGTGTTACAGGCGCTTGGCTAGGCCTAAGGCCGATTCTAAAAACGCCTTCTAAAGCCTGACCTAAATTTTCTGAAAAACTTCAAATATTTATATAGCAGCATCAATTTTTTGTAATTTTTGAATACTGTACATACTGTACAGAACCCAAAAATGGGTTCCCGGCCTGAGGGGGTAAGACACCAAAAGGGGTTCCCGCCCAGAATGGATTATCATTTAGGGCTTTGACAATACTAAAACTAATTCAATTCATACTGTTTTTAAAGGTTACTAAATGAAAACATTGATTAAAATGTGTTGCTTTGTTTAGGATCATTGAAGGAAACAACACATCTCACCTGGAGAAGGTGGAGCAAGGTTACGAGAGCTTTGATCACTTCACGACCAACTTTGAACGTCAGAGGAGAGCCCTGCTCATCCTCAGCTTCATCAGATGTGAGAACCTACAGCAACACATCACATTGTTTATTCACTGCTTCAGCTACAGTAGTGTGCATGAATGTAGACCTAATGGCAAGTGAGGGTTGTGTAAGTTAATCTTTTTCTCCTGGATTTAAAACATAGTTCATGAGCTTGTTATACAGCATATTTGGACTCCTCGATCCTAGAACTACACTAAATATTTGTTTGTTTGCTTGTTGATTGGCACTAGCCCCTCCTCTACTCATTTTAAATTCCCATTTTAAACTCCCATTGACAATGAATGGAGAATTTAATGTCATAGTGTCTGAGCAAATGGGCTTAGTGTCTATTATTGTCCTACGCAAACATTAAATTCCCATTGACAATGAATGGCAAATTTTACATCATAGTGTCTGAGCAAATAGCCATTGTGTCTATTTTACGTCATGATGATGTACGATGATAAGAGCGACCCTCACTTTTTTTCCCCAGCTGATGAAGAGGAGGATGAGGAGAGTGAAGAGGACGTAGCGATAGAGGGCCCTACAGCGCTGCACCAGCCAGTAGGTAGCACAGCTGTCCCTGTGCCCAAGAGTCCACAACCCCCCCAGTCGCTAGCGGGCACAACTGTTCCCATGCCTAAAAGTCCGCAACCTCCCCAGCCACCAACAGGGATTGCTGGTGTCCCCGCTCCGAGGAGTCCACAACCTCCCCTTCAGCCAACAGGAAGCTCTGCTCTCCCCACTCCCAAAAGTCCTCAACCCCCTCAGACAGTGGGGAGCGTTGCTTTCCCCCCTCTGCACCCCTCACCTCTGCCCGTGCAGGCCGTGCCCCCTCTGCACCCCTCGTCGTTGCCCCTGCAGGTGGTGGCACCCTCTCTGTCCCAGCACCACAGGCCCGTGGAGGGTCTGAGCGCAACTGCGCCAGTGGCGTTCCCTACGTCCCAGGCACCAGTGGCGTTCCCTACGTCCCAGGCACCAGTGGCGTTCCCTACGTCCCAGGGACCAGTGGCGTTCCCTACGTCCCAAGCTCCATCCCAGGCCACAGCCAGCCAACCACAGGTAAAAACATCGCTGCTCTTTACTTGACCCAAAAAATGACTTATTTTCTATCAGTTACACACCCCTTGAAGCCTTGATTCACAGAGAGGTTTTTGTGTTTTGTCACAATCCTGAGCCAATAATTGGATGACTGGCTGAGTCTCGTTTTGACCGATGACCCGGTCAATGGCATATTGGTTTAGAAATGTGACAAAAACAAAAATAATCTCCATGAATTCAACGCTTCATGAGGTGTGTAATTGATAGAAAATAAATTTATTTTGGGTGAATTGGTCCTTTAAGAGTAGAGAGAGTTTGAGACAATTCATGTGTTATGTTTTATGAGTGACATGAAGAAGCACCATTATATATGTTACAGTTCATGTGGAAAAGCTGTACATGTGAAATAGGAGCGCTTGTTCCTCGGCACGAGACAGAGCGAGCGGGAGGACGTCTCGACGTCACTTTGCCATGGTCCGAAAACGAGCGCTCCACTCACGGCCACAATAAAAATAAAATATTTTTTCTTCAGGTTAGGATTCCAATTTCATGGTGTGTACTGTAAAGTGTCCCGCAATCTTATTTGACATTTTGTAATCATCAACACTTTAGTTATGGGCCGTGAATAAAACTTAAAATACGCAATCTGGGAAAAGAACCCGAGATCAATGCATTTTAAAAATATCTGTTTACATGGAGGCGAACGGAGGCACTTCCGGTTCATTTGCGGTTTACTAAAAATAAATAAAATAAAAACTTTTAAGCCACTTTACTAAAGAAAACATTCTCATATTTGCTTTGATTTCAGGCCTCCTCAGATCCCAGCGGCGGTGAGGACATAGATGGACCCCGCCATGTTTTCTCTTTCTCCTGGCTCAACCAGAAGTAGAGCGCTGCATCTCAGGACTGTATCACGCTGAGAACAACACATGATGACATTTCAGGGGTGTTATTTGGAGTCTCGGGGGATGAAAATTGGCACATTAAATGTTAAATGTGTTCACATTTAACCTGCAAGTCGGTTCTTTTATGCATATTTTCCCCAACTCAGAATAGTTTTAGCTGATTTATCTGATTACAGATTGAGTGCATCTCAATCTATGCCCGTCCATCTACATGAGACACGTTATTCATGTTATAGATTTTCTTGTCAGCAACTATACATTCATAAACACCCTTTTCTTTTCTTAAATTATGCTTCTGGCACATTTCAGAATGTACTGTCAACAGTGAGTGTTATAATCCCAATTAGATCAATCTTTCTCTGTCTTTGAATCTGTAAACATTCAGAAGAGTTGATTCTGTATTTGTTTTTGTTTGTTTTTAACAGCTGTGTGGAATCATCTACTTTATGCACTGGGTGATCAAAAACCAAACAGAATGTTTTTTGGAACATTCAGGAGAATAATCCACAAATGTGATGATTTTGTTACGAATATAAATGATCTTGTATGTTTTTGCTCTTATTGTGTTTTATTACCAAACCTTCGAAATAATAAAAAGGTTTCAGAGGAAAATATACATTTTCAATTACACTACATAGAAATTACGATAATGTGGTTATTTTACGTAGACAGGTTCTGTTCATCGTACCTAAATGTTCTTAGAATAGATTTAATAATTTAAACCAGAAGACCAAAGTGATCCACGTTGGAAAACAAACAGTGTTATAGCTTACATTATGTGTAAGATTTTAACATATTTAAAGACCACATAGCGTCGCTATTCTGAGAGTGAAAATAGCCAATCAACAAGCTCACAACACAACGTGCTGTGAGAGTGTTATCTTCAGCGAAGATATTTGTTCTAGAACTAGAGGGGAACTCTGAGAATAGGCCATGTTATGCAGGTGTCAAAGGTCATCTCCAGTGGTTAATGTTCAAGGTTGATGGTGGTCTTTATTCTTACATCTTGAGCACAGGTATATAAAATCCTTTTAGTAGCAGCATTAAACAATAAATCAATTAGAAATAACAATTTTCGGGACCGAAGATTAAGGCCTGGCCCTACCTGGGTCCTCATCAAACCCTGTACACTCAACACACTGCCCCCGCTGCCACACTAGAGTTCTCATCAGGCCCGAAAATTAAGGCACAGCCCTAACTGGGCCCTCATCAAACCCTGTACACTCAAGACACTGCCCCTGCTGCCACCCTTAGATCTCTTCTCCATATATGGAGCTGACCTGTTCTCACATTCCATATGTTGATCCATATATGGCCAGTACAGAATTAATTCCATATGTTGATCTGACCCCCCATGCCAAAGCCCCAGCACTCCCCCAGCACTCACCCAGCACTCACTCGCCCTCAGGTGTCTAGGGCTCATACATACTCCAGATGGTTACTATCCTTTGAGTCCGACTGTCCGCGAAACAGTCCACCAAACAGAAAGGCTTTGGTTTGGACTGTCCAGTGAACTTTCACCTGAATGTCTTCACTTTTGTGGACAGCAGGGGTCGCATGGCTTCACACTAGTACCCATAGCCGGGAGGGACATCCGCACTGGTTAGTTGGTTGCCATGCAACAGGCTAGCACGTGTTTTAGAGAGGACTGTTTGTAGCACGTGATTACCGTGAACAAAAAAATGTTGAACGATATAAATGAAACTGTTTAATGAATGCATTAATGAATGCATGAATGAATGTGTATTTAATGTGTAAACTGACTGAATACTGATTTAGGCTACAGTAGTCTATTAGTGGATAAAATAAACTTTTCATAATAGGATAAATAAATTATCATCAGATCATTCTTCTTCATTCCTTCTGAATTATCATTCAGCAATCAGTGTCTGTCATCAAGGGGAATATGACAGCAACAGATCATATTCCTGTCATTTTTCATCTACCGGTATAATGGATACAAAATTTACATAATATTGATAATAACAAATCAAGTAGCCAGTCACAGAGCGCGTCCGCCCGGGCTATAGGATTATAAAGTTGCTGTACAACAACACGTCTCACACACACACCCCCAGCTGCAGTACGTTCAACACACATCTTTAGAGATTCTGCAGAAGACTTCAAGTCCAAGTCTCCAAGACATTTATTTTAAAAGGAAAATAAATAAATATATAATTAACAATGGCAGGACGAGACAGAGTTGTACATCTGCTCAGACAACTGGAGAGAGCAGCGTGAGTTAAAAATATATTTTAATGTTTTATATAATGTTGTTTTAAAACGTGTTGTTGCCTGTCACGTTTCTAGTACGATGGTGTTGCGCACATAAAATTAACAGATGCTACAACTTCCACAAGCAATCAATGCTGTAGAAAAGTTAAAAGACGGCACAACAGCGTGGTCTGGGCATAACTGATTCACCGTTTCACGCCTTACAGCTGTTTAAAGACTTGTAGTATTGTATCATTTTGTACCGTAGTTTAAAATAGTATTCTGTACGGTAATTAGTAGCTAGGCTAGTATAGTGTAATAAATTAGTATTTTTACATTATGACTAGAGTGGGAAATTATAGTAATATAAATAAAGCATACAGGTTAAGTGGCACTCGATCATGGGCAGTGCACCGCATAATTTGTACAGTATTCCATAAACATTGTGGGCATCTCAATGTTTTGTATTATTATTATTCTTTTTTTACCCCCAAGATTTTGTAAAAGACATGAATAAATGTATGCTGTGGAAAAAAGATCTGAACTAATGTAAAGTAGGCTATAGTATAGATTATTTGATTATCAGACCAAAATTGGTTTATGCCCAAAATCACTTACTGTGCTGAATATGAGGTATTATGTCATTACAAATGATTATATGTATTTATTTGCCCCCTCCCCATTTATAAATTGTCATAATAATTTATAATTGTCAAATGCTATTTAGTAGCATAATTGTAAAATATATAGTAGTGTTGCATTAGCATATAGTGTAGTTGTAGGCCTATAGCAGTGGGGAGAATAACCAATGTATGTATTAAAATGTATTAAAGTATTTTTAAAAAGTCGATTTGTCTGTCAACAGTTGCAGATGCCCCGCCCACTCCAATACGTTCCATCAAGGTAAAGTTATTATTATTATTATTATTATTATCAGTTATGATAATTGTAATTCATATTGTAAAACCACACATATGCATATTATGATTTGTGCTAATAGTTATTCATTATGATTTAATCTCAGGGGCTGGAGCTGCTGCATGCACTGTCAGGAAAACTGACTATGCATTTGAGGTAATAACTTGATAACTAAAGTATAGATCACCCCAAACTGTAGGTATACTGTACCTACACTTTGTATGATCTGCTGTTTGGTTTTTTTACACTTTAAATTATGTAATTTTTGTAAAAATACAAAATAATAAAAATACCCCTTTGACATTGTGACATCTCCTTGTCAGATGGCCAGCTCCAACATCCGATATGGGGAGGGCGTCACCAGAGAGATCGGCATGGTAACGTATAGTTCCAACCAGTGTGTTGTAAAAAGTAGTATTTGCCTCTGAGATGTAGGCGCAGTGGAGTATAATTTATCAATAATGGAAATAGTCAAGTCAAATTAATGTACTACACACCTGTAGCAGTTATGTACATGAGATTTGTTAAACAACAATTCTCATGGCCCGGATGATTAGCTCAACCGTCTCGTCTCGGCACCTACAGTAGGCTGCTGAGCCAGCCTGGCGGCGTGCCGTGGGCTCGACTCTCGATCCGGAAGGCCTTTGCCTTCCCCCCATCTCTCTCCCCATTTGCAATAAAAACAAATTCTCACCTACAAATGTCTCAAGTCTTAACACTCTGGCTCCACACCTCTCAGTCCTCCTCCATAAACGTACTGTATGTCACAGAACCTGCGGTCTACAGACTTGGACCTTCTCTCTGTCCCCCAAACTAGCAAGTGAACCTTTGGGGACAGCCTTCAGTATGGCAGCCATAGATTTATAATAACCGTATATGCCTCATTGGCAGTTGCAGTTCATCGCGAGAGCTGAAGGGAATGCGCCAGGAGTGCAGAAAGTCATGCTGCCGCTGGCCATAGTGGCAAATCACAGCGCGTCTTTTCCGGGACTTATCAATTAAATTCAAAGGAGCTTTATTGGTTGTCAGTGGGGTAGGGAGCGCACCACTGTGTTCATTTGGACCGCACCGCATGCAAGTGGTTATATGCCTAAACCTAACCCTACAGTAACGGCTAACCTTAACCTCACAATAACTATGCCTAAACCTAACCTTAACTCTGACCTCACAAAAACTATGCCGCAACCTAACCTCACAAAAACTATGCCTAAACCTAACCTTAACCGTAACCAGGATTTGATACCAGGAGGTGTTTGGGAGTCTAATGACTAGTGAGGCACGCTACCGAGTTGGCTGCCAGAATGGAGTTTTCTGGCTGTATTACAATGTGAGAAAGCCCCACCCAGCAGGTGCTCCAGTACTTCCTACTAGTAGTAGCCTAGCTGGCAGTGCAAAACAAGCGGTCCCTAAAAACCTGACACCTACAGAAACAATATTAGCTCCCTGTTAGATACAGACGCTGAGACGCCCCACAGCCGAAGGAGGCATCTACATTTCCCCCCACACTGTGAAACGCCCTCACAATGGAGATTCGCCAGGCTCCAACACTGGACTCTTTTAAGGCTGCCTTGAAAACACACCTATTCTCTCAGCCTGACGCACACGTGCACAACAGATTGATCTATAGCTGATGCATGAGACTGATTGACTGATGCAAGCTCGCAATTAATTTCCAATGGGAGTCACATGGTTTGACACAACATTTTTGTTGTACGGCTTTCGGCTGTGTTTCGACTTCCCCCCTCCCCCTCATACAACAAAAATGTTCCGTCAAACCATGTGACTCCCATTGGAAATGCATTGCGAGCTTGCATCAGTAAACCCCATCACTCACACTGTCACAACAGAATGTTGTATAGCTGATGCATGAGACTTGTTGACTGTTGCAAGCTCGCAATTCATTTCCAATGGGAGTCACATGGTTTGAAGAGACAAACGTGTTGTATGAGGGGGAGGGGGGCAGTTGAATACAACATACATACATACATCAGCTTGCAGCTAGACGTATACGTGTGAGTGAGGCCTTATGGCAAATAGTTGTATGTTGTTTTGTATGGGTGTTTGTTTGTTGGCTGTTCATTGTTTTTGAGGGGCTATCCCCTCCTATGTCCAAAAATCTGCCTAACGATGATGTCACTGGTGGACGGGTTGCTGAACTTCCCACAGCCCTCCTATGAGACACAGACTTTTTATTTTCATGAACATTAGTGAGGACCAATTATATGAAGATAAGTTGAAAAGTGGTGAAGTGAGTACAATTTGGGGGTATGTTTACTTTTTAAGTATTTCTACTCTCCACTACATCTCAGAGGTAGGTAGGTTTTTGATTATTGTTACAACACTAACTACTTCAGCCCTATATATACATTTAGAATTTTCGACCATTTGAAAAACAAACAAACAAAAGAAACAATATTTCCTCTCCTCGGCTGTCTCCCTGCAGGACCTCCAGAACATGGGAGCTCGTAAGGTGTGTCTGATGACAGATAAGAACCTGTCGACTCTGCCTCCCGTCAAGGCCGTTCTGGAGTCTCTGACCCAGAATGGAGTTAATTATAAGCTTTACGACAACGTCCGAGTGGAGCCCACAGACACCAGGTATATACACCGACTCCTCCCCTCTGACCCTTAGCCCCTCCCAATTTAACACAGACTCCTTCTCAACCCATGGGTCGCGACCCCCAGAGGGGGTCGCCAAATTGTTTTTGGGGGTCCCCAAATTATTATTTCTTTCTTTTTTTGGGGAACTGAATGGCTGTGAAATTGAAATGAAGAGTTTACATAGAACACATGAACTCACTTGTGATTTTGTGATGTCCTTCCTTTATGTTGCGGTCTCCAAACAAAGTATATAAGAACAACAAGTGGCTCGAATTGGAGACTTCAACATAAAGGAAGGACATCACAAAATCACAAGTTTAACATTTTTATTAACCACTTAGCATTAAACCAACAAACAAAATACCAAACAAAGTACAGTTTAATGTCAGGTACTTTACCAACTCAGGAGAACAAAAGGAGACCTGGAGATGCCAGCCTAAACAGGAGAATGGGGGGGGCCCAGGCAGGATGATTCCTGCTTCCTCACTCCTCCATTAGTCCAAACTGACTCACCAGGCAGCTTGGGTGTCGGCTATTTAAAAGCTTCTGTTGATTGCCTTACTGGCTGCAGGTGCGTCCATGTCCAGGCTCTCATTGGCTGCAATACCTGTACAGGGTGATATACTCCCTCTATCACCTCCCCCAGCCTCCTTCTGTGGGGAATAGGCCTGGCTGTTTCCCCTGGTTTGCCACAGTGTGCATGGCATGCGTGTGTCATTGATGTGTGATTGATTGATTGCATATTTATTGAACAATCACACCTAAAGTAAGTGAAGTAAGTGGTGCAATTCTGTGTGGGGGACCCCGGGGCGACCGATTCCAGACCCCCAGGAACGCGCCCAGGGTGCCAGGCCGGTTCCGGCGAGCATCTGAAACGGCTGAGAAATGACAGAGTTACCGTGAATTGTAGTGAATTGTCCGCTGTGCCTCTGGCTTGGCCTGGTCCTCCAACGAACACCATTGGTCATGTTCGAGGGTGGGATTCCATTCTTGATTATTTTCATGAAAACCCACCTCCCCTACGTGTGTGAGGGAAATTGGCATAACGTAATTGCATTAGGATAAAAATAAACTGATGTGTAATTTGAGTGTTTTAAATGTACAGTGTAATTTGAGTGTTTTAAATGTACAGTGTGTGTAAATGTGTTCAGGGTTGGATGGCATTCGAGTGATTAGAAATTTAGACCACAGGAATGTTGTAATTCTTGGGTTTAGTGTTGGATTGAGAGCTCTCTCTCTCTCTATCTCACTGTTTTCCCTCTCTGTCTGTCTCTCTCTCTATAAGTTTTAAGGAGGCCATTGCGTTTGCCAAGCGTGAGTCCTTTGATGTTTTTGTGGCAGTGGGTGGGGGCTCTGTGATTGACACCTGCAAAGCAGCCAATCTGTACGCGTGCCACCCTGAGGCAGACTTCCTGGACTTCGTCAATGCTCCCATTGGGAAAGGAAAACCCATCACTGGTGCTCTTAAACCTCTGATCGCAGGTATACCTTTAAAAAAACATGGATCACACATTTTAAAACCATTATTACACGGCTTGGTTGAATGCTTTATTCTGATTGATCAATCGCGGAATAGCGGTGTGTTATATCTGGATAATGACCGATGTACTCAGTAACAGGCATGTAAACAAACACACAATTTTAATTTACAACTAAACTTTAGTTATTATTAGACATTAAGGTGCAAAATGTACAAGAAATAAAATGTAAACGGGTTCAACCACATAATCACAAGTGTAGATCCACAGGAAAAATAAAGTCCGCGTTCAGCCTGAAGACAGGCTGAACCAGCTGATTTCACCATTTTCTCCTCTTTTAGTCCAGAGCTGACCATTATGAACCTTTGACTCAAGAGTTCATTCAAATATTGGTGATTTATTTGTAAATACCAATACATTCTTTTGTGAAATAAACAAATTACTTACTTACTTACTTACTTACTTACTTATTCATTTATTTATATAAGTTCCTCTGTGTGCTGCACTTATTGATGGCATCGATACATGGATAAACACACACACACACACACACACACACACACACACACACACACACACACACACACACACACACACACACACACCTACAGTGCAAATTGGGTTTCTAAATAATAAATAAATAAATAAATAATATCTATGTTTTCCCCTTTAGTTCCTACGACTGCTGGAACCGGCAGTGAGACGACTGGGGTTGCTATTTTTGACTTTGAACATCTGAAGGCAAAAACTGGTATGTCTGGGGGGAAAAAACACCACCCCGCCCCCCTAACAGGGGTGGTGCTTGGAGTATTGTGTGTTCAGCTAGTAATGTGTTTTGGGGTGGGGTTTGGGTTGTATTCATGATTGTGTTTTTGGTGTTGTGTGTTCAGGTATTGCCAGCAGGGCCATCAAACCAACCCTGGGCATGGTGGATCCTCTCCACACTCTCCATATGCCAGAGAGAGTAGCAGCCAATAGTGGATTTGACGTTCTGTGGTGAGTCTACTTCAAATGTATCGTCCCGTCACATGTTGCAGGTGTAAATAGCTTCATCCATCATTTGTAGTTTTCAATAAAGGTAAGAGAAATAAATAGAGAAAGGACAATATTATATCTCTGCTGTCGGGAGGAAACTCCAAAATGTTCATTTTTCAGGAAATGAAAAATGTTAAATTTTCAGGGAATTAAGAAAACCATATATTTTTAAAACAAAGCAATACAACCTCATCAAAGTTGGTGTTTATAACTTTATATATTGTCAATTACTTCCATGAGAGGGGGAGAGGTGGTTGAGTTAGTTGCTTTAGCAGACAGTTTGAGGGTCCAATGGAGTTAAGAGGTTTTGTCCAAAGCACTTTTTACTACTTTCCATTGGTTCAATATTTTCGAAAACAACTCACAGACGTAAAGGGTGTTCAATAGCACTGATTTAAGCAGATAAGACATCAGTATCACTGGTTTAGGCATTTGACACCGGGTGAAAAATGAGTTTCAAAATTGTAGGAAAATAAATAATGTGGTCTTTAAATGTACTAGCCACATAGACTCAAAGGGCAACCTTTTCAGTCACATGTTGTCTACCATGTGACTGTGTTCAGAGCCCCACAGCAATAATGATGTCACACATTAACTGAGGTGAAAAGTCAATGTCACATGATTAGGTTTGTATCTGTGCTGTTGGTGAAAGGTGATTCAGTTTAGCTGACACTCTTACCCACATTGACTTACAAGGATTAGAAGAAGCAACTTGAACCCTAGTCGACCAACGACACGGTGCGAGATCAAGTAAAAACTGCAGACTTAGAGAAGAATAGTGTCTCAAAGCATACCAATGAACGTCCAGAACACCAGCAATCCACACATCTGTGTGTTTATTTCTCTCTGTCTGTCTTTTTCAAGGACCCCCCCCCCCCATAACTCTTGACAGTATGCAACTGGCACCATTTGTATACTGTCAGAGTTACAGACGTGCAAGGGTCAAACGTCAAACTTTAACATATTAGACCAGTAAAAGAACACGGGTAGTGTAAAGGGAACCCTAGCTGGCACAGAGGTGAAGTTCCTAAAAGCCATTTAAGCTATAACTACAGTAGTCTACGTTTGGACTTATTGTGAGGTGGTGCAACCCCCTATTGGTCCATGGCATAACCGAAGGAGCACATGGCATCATAGGAGTGTGTGAGGTGGTGCAACCCCCTACTGGTCCCTGGCATAACCGAAGGAGCACATGGCATCATAGGAGTTTTGGTTCTAGACGACGGCAAGTCCGACCGACTTGGAGATGATGGAGAACCTTTATGTTACCTAAAGTAAACCTGCTTTTTTGTTGACCTTTTTATATTTTTTGTAACCTTTTCTGTAACCCCAAAAGTCAAATTTCACATCACAATATATAATATAAATGGCAAGACAGAAGTCATCAAAAACAGAACGGATTCCTTGCGAATATGTAATAGAAAGACTGAATTAATTTCCAAGTGGATTCCTCGTGGCTCACGTTACTGCAACAAGCCACACTTGCAATTTCCCCAGAATTGTACCTAATTCTAATTAATGTTTGTCCTGCATGCAGCCATGCTCTGGAGTCGTACACCGCTCTGCCCTACAACCAGCGACAGCCCTGTCCTCCAAACCCCATCAACAGACCAGCCTACCAGGGCAGCAACCCCATCAGTGATGTCTGGTCCCGTCATGCACTCAATGTGGTGGCCAAATACATGAAACGGTACGATACCACCACCTAGTGGCATACCATCACATTACATCCAGCCAGTCTCCTCTACAATGTCTCCCTCTCAGCTGTCCTACTGTCTGTCTCTCCTACACTATCTCCTTCTCTGCTGTCCTACTGTCTGTCTCTCCTACACTATCCCCTTCTCTGCTGTCCTACTGTCTGTCTCTCCTACACTATCCCCTTCTCTGCTGTCCTACTGTCTGTCTCTCCTACACCATCCCCTTCTCTGCTGTCCTACTGTCTGTCTCTCCTACACTATCCCCTTCTCTGCTGTCCTACTGTCCGTCTCTCCTACACTGCCCCTCTCAGCTGTTCTGTCTGTCTCTACACGGTCTCCCTCTCAGCTTTCCTGTAGTGCAGAGACCTTTTACACAATTCTGTTAAACATTATTACATTTACATCTGTCATAATAATCAGAATGTTTGCTTTCTTCACCGATTGATTGATGAATTAATGTATATATAATACTATTGATGGTTACAGGTCAGTGCGTGACCCAGAGGACAAGGAGGCCAGGTCCAGCATGCATCTGGCTAGTGTGTTTGCAGGGATTGGATTTGGAAACGCAGGAGTCCATCTCTGGTGATTCTTTTGTTGTTGACTATTACGACCTTATGACCCTATATGGGGTCTTGCCTCCAAAGGGGTAATATGTGTGGGTAATATGTGGCTGTCAAGGATCACAAACCAATTCAGGCAAAAGTGTACATTTATTGAAAAAGAGTTTTCACAATATTCACAAGACAAAAGGGAAAGCGTGTGTATATATATATATATATATATATATTACGTCAGGGTGGCCATGCAATGCTAAAAATAACAAACAAACTCCCCCCAACCCTACCTAGAAAAGAAACAATCCTAAACTACACCAAAAAGAAAATCACAATCTAGGCTCCCTGACTAACCAGAAAACAATGGGTCAAAACTGGTGCACCAAAATAAATAGCAGCACACCCTTACCAGATACAGCTTCCCTTGATTTGGGATACTTGGACAGTGGTTTATGAGTTGAGTTGATTAGTAACTTTGGCTAACAACTTTGTCAGACTAGTGACTTTATCTGACTATTATGCTTTCATTGGGAAAACAGAACAACCTCTCAGCAGCAGTGTTTGCATGTGGTGTTTGGTACAATGGCAAAAGAGGCTTGTGGGCTGTTCTCTCTCTCCCTTTATACTGGTTGGTGATGAGGCTCAGGTGTGTCACAATGTCCACAACACGCCTCCAATCTCTACTGCCACTCCCACCATCCATCATCAGCACTGGAAAACACTAAAAGTGGATTATGCACAGATTATGCACAGACCAAAACAACACTAGGGCCTCATAGGACCGTAACATTGACAAAATGCCTCTTGCCAGGAAAGCTTTCTCAAAGAAAGAAAGAAAGAACAATGTTAAATTATGCAACACATTGTTATCCTGTAGCCATGATGATCTTTTAGGCTTTTGCGGAGGTTAAAATGTAATTTATATAGCATGTTATATAGACAGATGCCAGGCACATTTGTTGAATGCCATCCTATTGGACTGCAATATGACCCCTCAGAGACTGTCTGTCTGTCTGTCTGTCTGTCTGTATGTACGTAATGCACTTAACTCGAGAACCATTCGCCCCACCGACTTCAAATTCAACACACGCGTTCTACACCCCCGCAGGGAGTGCAGTACCCGGTATCGAGTCGGTCGGACCCACGGTTGCCCAGATCGGCCACAAAAGGCCTCTGCCCGGGCTCTGCCCAGGGTCCATATATGGAGCTGGCTTGTTCTGACATCACAACACTCCATGTTTGGGCATGCCTGACATCACAACACTCCATATTTGGGCATGCCTGACACAGAACTCTAGGAATAAAGGGACACACAGAGACAGATACAGAAATATACATATATGGGCAAAAAAGGGACACACGACATCTGCATAGACTCCATATTTGGGCATGCCTGACAAAGAACTGGCATAAAAGGGACACAGACATAGCTGGGTGGGGCATTCATGTCCAACTTGCATCGTTCCAAGTAGGTCAGTGCCCAAAACTGGCACCGCTATATAATTAGTTATAATCATTGTTCAATGTATGCCTCCCTCTAGTGATTGGTATTATTATGTTGTTGTTGTTTGTGTAGTCATGGCATGTCGTACCCCATCGCTGGTAATGTGAAGACCTACATGGCTAAAGGATACAACGTGGATCACCCTATCGTGGTGAGTGCATACTTTTTTTTAATTTACTTTAATTTCATTTTTACTCATGCCTGTGTAGCTGGACAATTTAAATGATGTACTTTGCACCTTGATTGCACCTTGAATTTCGTAGACTAAAACTATGACGAAAATTGTTTATCTCTCATTGACGAAACCAAATAAAGCTATGACATTGATGACTAAAACTAGACTAAAATGTTTGAGAGGGACTAGTGGAGAAGAGATCCGGTAGACAATTCATTTTATGTTTGGTTGTGCTTGTGTGTTGCGCTCTGAAAATAGCAAATCTAAGCTCACAACGTGTCGCACTGCGATGCGTTGTGAGCTTGTAGATCGTCAATTTTCAGCATGTAAGTTGTAACCAAAAATCATGTGTATGTGTGTGTGTGTGTGTGTGTGTGTGTGTGTGTGTGTGTGTGTTCACAGCCTCATGGTCTGTCGGTGGTCCTCACCTCTCCTGCAGTGTTTACCTTCACAGCCAGCATGTGTCCAGAGCGTCACCTGGAGGCAGCACAGATCCTAGGTAACATCACTGACTTATGAACACCCACTTTTATGTGAACACCCTCACATAAAAATGTGAGGGTGCCTTAAAATGTGAGTGTTGCTGGTTTCAGGTGCTGACACCAGCATGGCTAAGAGGGAGGATGCCGGGCCGATATTGGCCGACACGCTGAGGAAGTTCCTGTATGACCTGGAAGTAGATGACGGCCTGAGCGCTGTGGGTTACACTAAAGATGACATCCCTGGACTGGTCAAAGGAACCATTCCTCAGGTACAATCTTTATTATGTAACAGATAATTACTTTGAAATGAGAGATGAACAGGAAGTTAGGGAGGCACAAAACGCGTCTTAGAGATTAAACAACAAATAACAGCCAGAACCAGCAACTGCATTTATTTAATCACATGTGAAAAATGTGGTTTACAATATGTCGGAGAGACAGGTAAAACAATAGGTACTAGGCTGGGACGACACAGATACAATATTAACAATGCCAAAAAGACAACCACAAGATTGGTGCAACATTTCATGGCTCACGGCATTGAAGCTCTAAAATGCGCTGGACTTCAACACAATCCTAACTGGACAATAGGACAAAGACGTTTTAATGAAAAACAGTGGATTAAGAACCTCAACACGGATTTTCCTGGAGGCTTAAACATGCCTAAAATCAGATCTTGAACACTACAAAACTTAAACTCAGGATTAAACTGGAGAAATCTAAAAGTGATTGGATCAGACTTCCTTCGGATACATGGCGAATGCATTTATTCCTTGCATTGTGCCTACACATGTTGCGATCTGCGGTCGCAACATGTGTAGGCACAGTGCACTGAAGTCTTTTAATTCCCCCCCCCCCCCCCCCCCCACACACACACACACACACACACACACACACACACACACACACACACACACACACACACACACAGAGTTGCACCACTCACTTCACACAGGTGTGATTTTCAGGAAAGGGTGACCAAGCTGTCTTGTTTTTTAGGAAAGAGTGACCAAGCTGTGTTGTGTTTCAGGAGAGAGTGACAAAGCTGTCTTGTTTTTCAGGAGAGGGTGACCAAGCTGTCTCCCAGAGAACACACAGAGGAAGATCTCACCCACCTGTTTGAAGCTTCCATGAAGCTTTATTAACAATACGTCTCTTTACACACACACACACACACACACACACACACACACACACACACACACACACACACACAATACATCCCTGGACATTACTGTGAATATGGTTAGATACCATATAGTTAGTTAGTGCCGTTTTTTACTTACTCATTTCCTTAACTTCCTCACAGTGTATGACTTGTCATGTACATTATTGTGATGACGAGTCTGTCCTTTAGGCCAGGCACTAAAAATATATATAATAGAGAAAAGAAAAAGTAGTGAAAACAGACAATCTACAAGCTCGACCTGAAAAGTTTGGGAAGCACTGCTTTAGGGGTAGGAGCAAATGAGACACTACTAGAGCAACACGCAGTCACGCACACCTTTTATTCTACCTCTATTGAACATTTATAAAAAACACGCAATCATGTTTTCTGTATTTATGTGGTTTTAATTTGAATCCCGTTAACGTGGATGTGAAATGTGAATAAATTTTCTAGTCTGCTGATTTAGGATGGATTCTGCTGTCAATTCATCATTAACATCGATGACGGTGGCAGTGCCTTGCTCTATTACACAGAGAATAGAACCCTCAACTTTTGACAGTGAGTGGTATAAACCCACAGCGGACATTAGAATGTGTTTTTCAGACTAGCATACGTTATGGAAGAATGTGAACGTATAGTGCTGTTCAACTGCTCTCCAGATAGAGAGGTAACGAATTTTGAACTATAATAAAGATGGCGGTGCACCCCTACATACATAATTGCACATGGTGTTATGCAACGGAAATTGGAGATTGTATACAGTGAGGTTTCACTCCTAAGTGTCTTTATTGTTGTAATCGTGTAGTTTCATGTGAGTTGAAAGGAGTCAATGAAGTGACAGCTGTGAAGTTATATTTTTGAAAAGTAAACTCACTTTTTTATGCGACTGTTCATTAAAGAACCTGTTGGCTTTTGTGAAGAATGGTGTCATGTGACATCTCATTTAAACCTCTTAAAGGGATGTTTCCTTTTAAATGTATATTCTGGCTTTTGTGTGCAACCTAGATAGATTTTAAATTGCTTGATTCAATATTTAGATATTTGATATGCATTTGATCTTATTATAAACCCATTGAACTTCAAACTCACAGGCACCATGGGGGGTGTTTTTTCAATTACTTATTTTATTTTATATATTTTAATAAAAAAATTAATTAAATAAATGGTGTATTCAATGAGTCTTAACATTCATTAGAAGAACAATATCAGTCACTGGAAACGGGGGCATGACATTTGACTATTTCTTCATTGTGGTAATGCTACTGTAAAAAATATAAATAAAATAGCCTAATTAAGCCACTAGGTGTCACTGTTACATTGTCCATTAGGGTGTGAAGAGATGCCAGCACAGTACATTTACTCAAGTAATTTAAAATATATGTGGTACTTTTATCGGAATATGTCAATTTTTCAATACTTTATACTTGTCGGCTTAGATTACAAAACCCACATTACCTGAAAATGAATCCCCAGTTTATACTTAGAGCATCTACCGGTATTTAAAAAACAGCCTATCTACAACCCCAAAGATCGGCTACTTAATTCGGGAAAGGTTTGTATAAATTTGAGCACCAGCAATGAAGTGGAAAAGCTACCATTGACCACAACATACAAAACACATCCAGGAGGTACTTTTATTGTTCAGCAGAAAAATGTGTCACACATGCAAACAGCCATGTTCGAAGCCTTCTTTATCATCCATTATCTTTATTTATTAGCAAACCAGAGGAAGTTTAATAACAAAAACAAAATGAAGTGCTGAACAAATCGTGTTTCTGTACAAGTCAAAGTATACTACAATATATACTATTATCATACAAGTGGCAACGCAATGGGGTTAGTATACAGCAGGCAAAAACAAAACAAAAAAGTCAGGTTTATTACAAGTGTTGTCTGTGTCAACACCGTTCACTATTTTCTGTGGTTCTCAAACCACTATGACCCCCCATAAATGTGTACAAAATGGAACCAAATGGACCCGTACGGGTTCATTTGGTTCCATGTTGTACACTCGCAGTTACAGACCTGTTAAGGGTTCCTCAAGGACCCTACTTTTGAGAACCCACTGCACTACTTTGATGCACTGTACAGCTAGTAGCTAGTTATTACCTCTGTTTTGTCAAAGTCCTATGAAGTCTGATACTGTTTTTTTGTGTTGTTCACTTGAAGAAAAATAATACGAAAAATATTATCGTCAAAGAGAAAACAACCTGTGATTCACATCAGAAGACAGAAACCTTTAAGAGACCAGAGTCTCACTGGCCTATTGCTGAAAACAAGAACTTTAAAAGCTACAATCCCACACACATTGTGTAATGAATTAAATGTTATTGTAACCAATCTGTATGGTAGAGTATGTTAAATGAGCCCTTTTTCAACCTCATCTTCATGTAATTGGTCCTCAATAATGCTCGTTATAAGATGGCACCATTTGGGTCTACTCGCTGCGTCTCGGAGGAGGGGCTGTGGACAGTTCAGAAACCTGGTTTAGGTTTGGTCATTTCAATGAATCAAATTATTTGATTTTACGTGAGAACAATGGCTTCTATTTCAGCATGCTGACTTTTCAGGAAGAGAAAGGCCATCACTTGCACGTCACTGGCAGGTGGGTTTCTGAACTGCCCACAGCCCACCAATGAGACAGAGACACAGTGAGGAAGACAAGAAATGGTGCCATCTTCTACTGAGCATTAGTGAGGAGCAATTCTATGAGGATAAGGTTGAAAATTGGTGGGTGTTCCCTTACTACAATATACTGTAACTAGTGCATCGGTTGGAGGTCTCCCTACTCTTCCGTTGAGACATTTAGGCCCTGGGCACCAAACGTCAATAAAGATATTTGAAGAAGACGGCGCACCAGATTGGACACTAGATGAGCCGTCATCTTTGTTGTGGTTTAAACATCGTTCCAAAAAACAAAAAAGCTTAAGGCGGTTAAGCTGACCAGGTCATTTCAAGAGCAAGGAGGACGACATCTGGGTCTTTTTTTCATTTCAAGGACCCACTCATTTGATAATTTTTTTTATCTCACAGACCTGTTTGTACACTCTCAGAGTTACAAATCCATAAAAAAAGGTTCCATTTGGACCTGATGTTTATCTAGGCACATTCAGAAACGAACATCAAATAATTGTTCACTTTAGCTTTAAAGTGAGTGTCATTTCATCCTAGTATTATTAGTGATGTCACTTCCTGGTTTGTTGGAGCGACATGTTCAAACTACCAATCAAACGAACACACAGGTCCACCACACACCTGTAAACATCTAGGAATCCAGCTTGAATCGATACATTAATTGGGGCAAAACAGACATGACGTGAACCCTGGCGTCATTATTCTTGGGGTGAACATTTGGCTATTTTCACCCAAGAGATTTGGCATAGAGGGGGGGAAAGGGAGCATACCTAGTGCAAAGTCCTGGGGTACTCCGGACAACATAATCCTGTCACAGAATGAAAGACAATGAAGAAACCACTTGAATTTCCTTTTAGGATATTAGTATTATTATTGGTGTAGTAGTTGATACATAGTATATTATGAATATAGTATAGTATGATAGTACATTGTGTATTGGCTCAGGGGTCTAATTAATATCAGGTGACAGATATAAGGGACCATACTGTAATCTTTGGTCATGTTGTTTTTGGGGAACAATAACATCCTCATTGCTCTCGAGAAAGACACATGAAATCAAAATAATAAACCATGGATTAAATGTGATACATAATGCATGTCATTCTTCAAACCCAACAAGCTCAGATCCTACAAACATTAATAGACGTCAACTCTGAGAAATTATGAAAGGTTGAGTTATGATGTGATGCCAGGAAGCTCCTCCTCTCCGAGAGAAAGCAGAGAAGTGAATTGAACCAAATGCTGATGGTTCAAACTCCATTTAGAATCCGTCGCACCACTTCTTGCTTGCCAGCAAGAAGTGCTTTTTTACTTTTTATTTATTTAGAGTAGCAAATACATTTTTATACCTTTTCCTCCCTATTTAGTCATTATGCCAACAAATTCCTCCCCACACCTTTCCGTGTTGCCGCTGCTGTTGTATCCTACTGGCTCTATTGCCAGTGAGGAGCCCCCCCGGGAGGACGTAGCGCCTCTGTCCTACTCCCCCCAGGTCAACATTCCCCAATGACAGGCTCTGCCACCAGCCTGTAGGAGTACATGCAGTGACAAATATTACCCTGCCTGCCCGGCTTCCCTCTCCCCATCAAGTGCTTAGTGTTAAAAGAAATATCCTAACACATAAAGATTTGGTGCCACCCCTGTAGTAACTCTGAGGACGCCCCAGGGGTCCCAGACAACCCTGTTGAAAACTCCTGCCCTAGACTCTACGGTAGTGGACTTTACCGTAGCCATGCACCGGCCGAGAGCCAATGAGAAGTTATCTCAGGGGCACAGGAATAAAGTCGCCACAAACCACCACATAGGCAAGGGGGTGTGAATCCATCCACCATGGTGCATCAAGCTTGGCCTGTCCTCGATGCAAACAAGCCACATTGGATAGATATTGGGCCTCTCCCTTACTTCCTGCACAGGTGTTACCAATGATGCCAATTTTAGGTTGTGTTCTATTCTGGTCAAAAAGAGTCAATTGTATGTGCGTGTTGCTCACTGGAAACCAAACACTCTGCTAAACCAGTGGGTCTCTCAAGGTATGCTGCAGGAGGTCCTTGTGGTTCCTCGGGAGGGTTCCAGATGGCCCCTTACAGGTGTGAAACTCTTGAGTATACAAATGGACCTATAAGGGTCCATTTGGTTACATTTGTACACTCTCAGATGGGCGTCCTTGAAATTAAAAGGTTCGAATACTACTGTGCTACACTGTACACACAATGGAACATAGCCTTCATTAGTATCATTGGCAACAACTGTGAAGGAAGTAAGGAAGTGGCCCAATTTCTTTCCAATATGGCTGTAGTGCATAGGGCGGTGTTCGCAGGAAAGCCGGGCAGGGAGGGTGGTCTCTGTCTCTGCATGAATGACACCTACAACGTAATCGTGGAGCCTGTTTTGGTGGGGTGTGGAACTAGGAGGAATAGTGTTCTTCCACATGAGTTACGTAGAATCGATCTTGACGTCACGTATGTCGGACAAGACATATGGTCGTCTGTGCTCGCCCCCACGAACGGCTAATTGCAGTGACAATAGATATGTAAGGGGAGTTGGCAGAACAAACTAATTCGGGAGAAAAAAATACAAAAAAGGATATAAAAGGAAAAGAAAGAACGTACGTTGCTGGCAAGTGACAGTGTCGTACTATGGAATATAAATTAGACACCGCTCTGACTGCTGCAGCTACAGGGTTGGTTTTGAAATTGACTAAAGCAATGTTTTGTAGCACAGCAAAGCAATGTTTTTGTAGTGTCGGGTGTAGAAGAGGTGCAGAGGGGGTGGGGTAAAGGCTGCAGCATACTCCAAACTGACGTCCAAACTTTGTTCAGCTCGTATTTGCATCCTTTCTTCCAAAAAGCACAATTCTACCGGCAGCGAAATATTGATCGTTTTGAAAAGATGTCGGCTGAGGAAGTTATGAGGTACAAACACCTTTATAATAATCCCTCTCTGATCGACCACAAACACAACTAATTTAGATGGCAATTAATTCATGGAGAGATAAAACACGCGCACACACACACACACACACACACTGTCCACCGAAACTCAGAGGGTATAAAATGGTTTAGTTTTTTCCGAACTTTGTTTGGTGTTGGAAGAGCCCTCCCGAAACCGGGAGAAAAGTTTGGCGTCGTTTGGAGCATGTTCAACAATCTCTGCTGTGTTGCAGCTTTCAGAGTTAAGACTCAGAGTAGGATGGATCCTATCTACAGGAATGCTTTTGTTTTCGCACACCCTGCCCTCCCAGTATAACTCCCGGTAGCCCCTCCTGCCTCCCAGTAAACCTCCCGGCAGCCCTCTGTGCGTTTAGCGGCAGCGCGCAAGCGGCTGCGTCAGCGATGAGATCGGCGGCTGTCGAGGAGAACCCTTCTTCATTCATTCTACTCTTCATGCAGTAAAACAAACAACCAAAGAAACCACAAGCTGATTGGAAGACCAAAAACCTGGATCAGGAGTGGTCCATGGGCTCAGTGGAGGGGAGGCGGAGCTCGTTATCCTGGCTCTCCATCTCCTCCTCGTCCTCCTCCTTCAGGGGGCCGGCGGCTGCGGCGCCACCTTGTGCTTCGGGCTGGAGCGCCGACACGTCCATGGAAGACGCCGCCGGAGGCACTGATTGGCTGGGAGGCACGGACTCGGTGCCGGCCTCTTTATCGGCCCCGTCTGTCCGCTGCCTGGCGCCCGGGGGGGCCCCGGGGGTCTCTTTGGGCCCCTGGGAGACCTGCTGCTGCTGCCGCAGGTGTCGGTCCATGGAGGCCTGGATGTTGGAGACGTTCTCCAGCAGCCTGCGTCTCTGCTCCTCCACGTAGCCAGGGTCCAGCAGCGCCCCCCGGCTGTCGCGGGACGTCGCCACGCCCGGCGCCACGCGCACTAGCTCCCTGATCCCCCCGCCCCCCAGCCCTGCCTCCTCCGGAATCTGCCACAGCTCCGCCCCCCGAGTCACGCTGTCGCTCAGGTCCACCCCGCTGCTGTGCTGGCGCGTGATTGGCCGGTGCTCCTGGGGGGAGGAGCCCCCTGTGCCGCCGCTGCCCAGCGAGTGACCTTTGCCCTGGAAGGCGGTGATGTTCTGAGCGTGCTCCTTCTTGCGGACCACGCCGCCGCTGCCCAGCCTCAGGACGCCACCTCCTCCTCCGCCCGTGTGGGCGGGGCTCCCCTCGCGGCTCCGCCCGGAGGAGGTGGAGTCGGCCAGCGCCTCCTTCACCAGCTCCTCTACGTCAGGCCCGACGGGGAAGTGGCCCACGGCGTCCACGCACAGTTCCACGCGCTGCTCCGCCCCGTTGTAAACAAACGTCTTACCACTGAGGTGAGGCAGGCTGCAGTGTTTACCGTCCAACAGACCTGCACGCACACAGTGACACACACACAATGAAAAGGACAGATTTGTGTGTTAACCACTATTTTCACAGTGATCTTAAAAGCTCTAGGCAAATCAAGCCCCCAGTGAGGCTCTCCAACGTTGAGGCTCTCGGCCCTGGTGGTAAGAGCGGGGACTGCAGGCGGACCCGTGGATTTATGATGAGGAAACGCCGTGCAGCTGGGCTTTAACATTGAGCACCCGTTTGCACTTCCACATTTTGGACACAAATGCGGAAGTAGACGGTTCTACTTACACTGAAATAAATAGCGGGAGGGCGGGGCTATCACTCCGGTTCAGTCTCTATCCTGTTAATACTCTATTGAGCAAATGGAGCTAACGACACAGAACTACCTCGGAATCGGATCACCATTTCCGTCTACTCACTCACTCACTCGTCTACACACAAGAAACTACAGCCTTTCTCTCCCCTGGAAAGTTAGCGTGCTGAATAGAAGCCATTGTTCTTGCATTATTATATACATTGAATAATTAAGATCTTGTTTGAAATGACCAAACCCACCTACAAATGATGTCACTGGTAGGCAGGCATGTTTCTGAACTGACTCCACAGCCCTCCTCTGAGACACAGTGAGTAGACAGAAATGGTGCTCTTGTAATGAATATTAGTGAGGACCAATTACATGAAGATAAGGCAGAAAGTGGGCAAAGTCCTCCTTTAAATAGATAACACACGTGTTGAGGAGGGTTAACGAGAAGTTTTCTGAAATGTTTCTATGTCAGTGGTGCTCAACCTTTTTCATGTCAAGGACCTCAAGAATTATCTTTATTTAGCTGCGGACCCTCATCTAAAACTTTTTTTTCCAGAGACCCCCCCCCCCCCCAGAAGCAAAGATTTGAATTTAAAATGTTCGCGCTGAAAGAATATACTTATTCAAAGATTTGCGCCCCATTTTCACGATTTTTCAAAAATAGCAATTCTACAATCTTGGCTCGGTGCCGCACTATGAGCTTGTAGATCTGCTATTTTTAAGTATAACTTACGTATAACATAATCCTTAAAAACCAAAAGGGGTTCCCTTGGCCTTCCTGAATGGGTTAAAGAGTTAACACATGTGTTGAGTAGGGTTGAGGAGAGAACATACCCATATCTTTCTTGACGATGTTGAAGAAGACACCGCCCTGCTGGAACAAGTGAGGCATTTTCTTCGCATACGACCACACGTCTTCACCTGCAAATCAAATCACACAAGTCACAATTGCACCTCACCTCCTAGCATTCACCTCTTCACACTCCACCTCACCCCCAAGCACTCACCTCTTTAGACTCTACCTCACCCCCTAGCACACACCTCTTCAGACTGCACCTCACCCCCTAGTACTGTTTCCCCACTTGTAATCCTTCTTGTCACCTTTTATTCGATAGATGCTAGTTTAGTTCATTATGCAGAATGATATACAGCACTGTTTCCTAAACAGTTGGACGGTCTCGGACACATTTTATGGGTATTTGCTTTTTGTTTCCTACATTTAGTTTTTAATTATTATCAGTTGAAAACATTTGCAAAGAACGTTCCCAAAAAAGCAATATTTTACTTTTTTTTTAAAGAAATCAAAGACAAACAAATGTTGGAGCCGTAGTGAAAATAGCCAATCTACAACAACACAATGCAGCACGAAGCGATGCGTTGTGAACTTGTAGATCTGCTATTTTCACTAGTTTGGATTGACATTTCTTGACTACAGTATGTTAGTTAATCATGTTTTTTTTACTTCGATCTTATTTTCTTGATCACATATCTACAGAATGTTATTAAATGTTAAGACAGATTCTAGGTTAATTGTTTAACGGGAATCCTATAGTTTCAAAGGCACAGAATGTTATTTAGATACGTAGCACGTTGTTTAGATAGATGCTAGGTTAATTGTTTATGTGGTATCCTAAGCTATGTTTTCACTAGACATATTACCACCTAGACACATTACATAAGGCTATTCAGTAGTTGCTTTGAGGCACTACAACTACAGTAATCTCTCTGCACTCTACTTCAGTCTGTTTACCTTGTCGTTTATTGACTAGAGTTCATACTCTGCTTATTGCGATTTTGCACTTGTAAGTCTGTCTAATAAACGCCTAAATTGAAAATTGTATTTGTACAAGAAAATCACACCCGTGTGAACTGAGTGGTGCAACTCCCCCTCTCCCTCTCGGTCAGTATGTCTGTCAAAAGTCCAAAAAGTACCTGAGAGCTTATCACAAATGACAGGTAGGTGTGTGTGTGTGTGTGTGTGTGTGTGTGTGTGTGTGTGTGTGTGTGTGGCACACGCGTGCATGCATGCGTGCTTGCATGCATGCTTGCTACAGTATGGTTAATGTATTGTGAGTTTGTTGTGAACATTAAAGTACAACGGTATATTTTTGTATAACCTGCGATCGGATACAATGAGCCGGCTATGTGTCGATCTGCAATGGAATGAATCAGACCGCTGCAACGTTTCTACGCAACGTTTCTTCTTTGCATGATGTTGTATAGTTGTGGACTGGGCTTAACAATAACAACTAAGATCTTTTCTTATTCCTGGCTGGCACCATAGTCAGGGACTATGTCCAGTCTGGGAATATATTCCTCACCAATAAATGTCTTCACCAATGTATTTGTAAAGGTGTCTGGTAACACATCTCACAAAGATTGAAATTCAGTTTCCCTAGGTCTAGGAGAATCTGTGACATTAACCATTAACAACCTATATGCAGGCAAAATGTACAACATTTCATTGTGCTCTAAGTATTTGTTTTGCACAGAAAACACACATTCGGCTAAAAAACGGTCATAGCTGTCAGCGCAAATGTGATAAGTGAGATTCCCAGGTTTTATTAAACCATTCTGGGCGGGAACCCCTTTTGGTGTTTTGCCCCTTCAGGCCGGGAACCCATGTTGGGGTTCTGTACAGTATGTACAGTATTCAAAAATGTAAAACGTTTGATGCTGCTATATAAATATTTAAAGTTTTTCAGAAAACTTAGGTCAGGCGTTTTTAGAATCGGCCTTAGGCCTAAATATCCCGACTACCAGAGGCTCCTCACTGTGTTTCTGTTTTCTACACCCATTATCCCCATTGTTACGTATAATGCTGCAACTATCCATTATTATTTTCTTAGCAATTGTTCCATCAATTACTTTTTCAATTGAATAATCTAGAAAAAAACAAATCAATGAACCACTTTCTTTATTTCACATTCAAACATGTGAAATTTGAGTAGATTTTAACATCTACTCAGGCTTTTGTGATTCACCCCAGCCATTAAGCATAATTTCATACTTTGCATCACAACAGTGTCGTGCAAAAAAACGTTAAAATAGTCGATCTACAAGCTCACAATGCTGGCTACTTTCAATATTTTGGGTTGCACTGAATGCACTCCTAGTTACATCCATGGGATAAAGCAGAAACGAATGTCAGCCCTGAAAGGTGGAGTGGAGTGGAATATAGTGGAGTATCCAAAAAATACAAACACTAAAGGACAGACACTATACACATGGTGTACTCGAGTAAAGGTATACTTCGTTAGGTCTACCACCGTGACTCAGCATGTGACTGAGGCTACACACGACAAGGGACACACCGTAGCCTAGACCAGGGTTTCTCAAAGTGGGTGCCATCCATGGCATCCCATGGATGCACTATCTAAAATCAAACTTCCTCAATCAAAGGAAAATTAAGCATTCTGCATCAAGTCTATTATAATATATTGTCTTTCAGCAGTGACATATTTCCGACAACTGGCAAGATTAATTTAAAATAATCAGGCTAATTTAAAAGTTGATATGGCACTCAAGTGGGTCGTTTGTAACCACAGAGTACACCGGAGTGACACATACAGCTGTAAAATAGTGTTATGCTAATAGCTATAGGACTCAAGCTTTCTAGCCTGCCAACTAGTCTGTTGTAAAGCGATCTGTAAATGTCTACCAAATTAATGCATTTTTAACATAATTCATAATCTTCTATGGGGGTCCCTGGCACCAAATAATCTCAAACGGGGCAGCTTAATATGTATAATTTTGGGGGTGCTTCTTGACATGAAAATGTTTGAGAAACATGGGAGTGCAGGTCACATGTAATGCAGTGTAGTTCATCGATTCTCAGTGCTTGGAAGTTGCCACAGTCTGGCAGAAACCTTGTATCTCCAGATTGTACCGCCCATAAATTAATACCCTACTTCATCGTACAAGAGTGAGCCAAAGTATAAAAAATATTGTGATTTTGAAAGAGACAGTGAAACTGGTTAAGTGTGTCTGCCGGTTTGAGCTTGTGACTACATAACGACATTGAATCCATTATTTTTCCATTTTCTGAAAAAGTGAAAAGTAACCATTTTGTATTATACAAATGTAATTGCTATAATGACGTTTGTAGCTTATCTTTTAGCTTCGCTTCACTTTCATGTCGAGTCTTATCAACTCTTGAACTCACCCATCAAGGTTGCTAAGAGACACAGTGAGGACATCTCTAGGTCTATGCTGTCCTGTAGCTCTCTGCTGCTCAGCCGCCCGCCGCCAAGGCCCTCCCCATCGCCTTTCAGGAGGGCGGAGCCGGTCGTGCGAAGGGGCAGAGCCTCGGCCGGCGGGGCAAGGCTCTTCTCCTGCTGCGAGTGCGAGGACGGGACAGCGGTGCCCTTCTCCTCAGGGCCCTTCAGAATCTCCACGGTGACCCTGTCACCGTGCTGCAGGGCCGCCACGGGCTCGTTCTCCTCGCCGTGGGCCGGAGCCACCAGCTCTTTGGGCGGGAAGCCGTAGCGGATGCACTGGCGTGCCGGCGGGACAGAGAACTGCGCCCACACGTTGCGCTGCAGCTCCGAGAAGGTGGTGCGAGCCGACAGCGTGAGTGTGGCCTGCCGCCCGTCGCTGGTGGTGACACGGATCTTCTTCTCCTTATTGGACGACGGCGACAAAGAAGAGTATTTAGTGGGTGTGGCCGGAGCGGAGGAGGAAGAGGACGTTGTTTCTGGAGACCCTTTCCCTCCAGCTCCGGGGGACGCCGGGCGGCCGGGGTTTTTGTTTTCGTCCTGTTTGAGGCGGTCAGTGAGTCGTTTCTGGCTGAGCAGCGCCTGCTCGCTGATGCTCTGCTGGAGGCTGCGCTCGGCACGGCTCATCGTCAGCTCCTCCTTGTGAATCGTCTTGGACTTATTCCCCGTTAGGATGATCTTGGAGGGTGGCGGCTGACTGTCGCTCGAAGCCTGCTGCTGCTGGCCCTCAGCGACATCGGTGAGGCGCTGTGCGTGCGCGCCGTCGATGTTCACCGGGTTGTACTCACCTGGATTCTTCTTGGCTGTGTGGCGCAGGATGGTGTTCACCACCTTCTGCACCAGGAGCTCGCTGCCGAACTCCCCCGGGAAGTGCTTGGTGACCAGCTTCATGGCCACGTCGTACACGTTGCTGTTCAGCGACACGTCCTCCTCGTACTGGAACCAGTACACCGTCTCCCGCACCACCCGCCCGCCCCACTCCAGGGTGATGGGGAAGGCCTCGGGCAGGTTGTCGTACTCCTTCGCCTCCCAGTAGTGCTTGAAGCCGCAGCCACACTTGCCGCCTTGCGAGCGCGTATTAGTGCGGTCGCCATCCAGGTACGCCACGGAGCCGTTTCCATGGACGTGCCGGACGGAGGTGCCGTGGCACCAGTGGCACGTGGTCAGCGAGCTCAGCTTGTAGTCAGGCAGCAGGACATCCCGCTGCGGGTCGTAGGAGCACACCACGTTGTTCAGTGGGAAGCTGTAGTTCTTGTCTGGTCTCAGCTGGCCGTGTGTGGACTTGGCCAGGTTGTAGAGCTTACCGCCGGGCGCTAGCCACTCGGGTGGGACATGGAGCTCCGACAGCGCCCCGCAGATCAGGCAGCGGTGGAGTCGGTTCTCCAACACCGACCTCCGCGCCGCCTCCGTCACCTCCTCCGGTTGGACGCCGATCACCCCCGTGCGGCGGTACACGTACTGGTGGACGTCAGCCACCAGGGAGGGGTGGATGCCGTGCTTCTCCATGAACACCTCCTCCATGGCGTTGACCAGGCGCATCAGGTACTTGTCCTGGAGGCTGCGGTCTCCACCGATCACACAGCTGCCGTCCTGCTCGAGCCGGATGTACTTCCTGATCAGCTCCTGGGGGACGCCCCAGGCTTTCGGCAGCATCTGGGCAGGCAGCGTCGGCAGGACGGTGTTCTTGATACCCACCAGAGGGATGTAGTGGTTGCGACCCGAGCTGCTCCACGCGATGCAGATGGGCTTGTTGAACTTGCCGTCTTTCCCCTTGCAGCTGTCCTCATGCACAAGCCCCGGCAGGAAGGTGGCGCTGTAATCTCCGGAGCTCCGCATCCCGCTGAGTGAGTCCAGCAGGATTATGGGCCGGTGGAGGACGTTGGCCAGGCCAAAGATGTGGATGTTTCTCAGTCCGAGGGGAACTCCCTCTGGGGGGATGAAGAGCGGGTCGCACTCGTTGATGATGTCCTCCCATTCGGCCGCGTCAATGAAATCCTGGAACAGAGCCTTGTAGCGGTCCAGGTTCTGCTTGAAGTTGAGTTTGAGGTTCTCTCTGAGGGCGTGCCAGAACAGCTCTCTGCCCACCAGAGCCCGGGACACGGCGTGGACCAGACAGTGGCCGTCTCCATCCACGTGGACCGGGATGAGACACTCCTTGTTGCTGTTGGCTTTTTTTATCTCCTCCAGGGTGTCGTGGAGGTAGATGAGGGACCCAGAGCGATCCTTGCCATAACCCACGGTGGACACATGTTCCGGTTCAATGAGAAAGGCCCTGTCTCCCAGCAGAGAACAGTCGAACATCTCACCTTGATTCATGTCCCTCAGCAGCTTAGCCTTTCCGCTCTGTTTATCCATGCCGTAGCGGGTCAGGACCGGAGACAGGAGCTTACAGTGGTAGTTGGACAGACCCATCACCTTCACCAGCTCCGTGCCTTTCTTGGGGGCCCCCGTGACCCCCAGCAGGGCGTTCCTGAGCAGGTTGTGGAGCACCACGTCGGGATCGGTCACCTCCTCCACGTTCTGCAGGTTCTTCTGCTCGTGGCGTTGGCCACATTCGGTGCATTCGATGCTGATGGAGCCGTAGGCAGGGAAGAACAACCGGGCTTGGCATTTCGGGTCCGGGCAGGTACCGGACAGGATCCGCTTGTCCTTCTTCTTGGAGCTTTGCAGAAGAGACATTGTTTTGAATGGACGATAATAATAAGCCACAAACGGTCAAAAGATCTTACAGAACCATGGCAGTGCGGCCCGGTTCGGACTGACCCACCCAACGACTGTTTATTTGTTATTAGAAACACCAGAACAACACGGAAGCGGGTGCCTTTTTTCTCTCTATCGACGCTGTTATGTTGCGGAACGTAAATCCCACGTCGCCGCGGTGGCTTCTGGTAGTTGTAGTGTTTTGTATCCCCGTTCGTTCTAACTTGACGATTTATAAACGTTCGTCGGTCTCAAAACGTGCCGAGTTCGCAGAAGCCCGTCAATAGTTGTAATCACACTAATAGCGTTGAATTGATTCAACTTCCAATGCCCAATTTGATACTTAAACCGAGCGATGTTTTCGCCAATTTGAGCCTCAGTTACCCAGAATGCAACTCGTTTCAATGTGTCGTACGTTTGGTTTGAGCAGGAAGTCTCATCACCGTTGATCGATCATTTATCGGTTTATTTTCTAGAATTTAGGTTTATACGTTTACTGTGTATATTTATTATGTGATTAATAATTACTTTTCTACTTGAAGCTGGTCCAATGGGAACCTGATCAATTATCCAGCAATGGTTATTGTGTGACTAAAAGAGAATTAAATATTAAGTTTGTTTGTTAAGTATTATTATTATTATTATTATTATTATTATTATTATTATTATTATTATTATTATTATTATTATTATTATTATTATTATTATTATTATTATTATTATTATTATTATTATTTTACAATAATTGGAGGATGACAGGGGTGTATATGGGTCAGTGATTCATTGTTTACATGTGTAATGTTTTATGTTTTAATTTAGTCACAATTGTGTGTGCTTTTTGCCCCCCCTCCCCCAACAAAAAATATACAATAAAATAAAATATATAATATATTTTAATGTTTACATTATAATCAGAATGTATTGTTTATTTTAATGTACAATGACATGGGCCAATTAAGTTATTGTGTAACATCTCGCACCATTAGCATATCATCCAGTGTAGATTGTGGGTGCGTTCGGAAATGTGCACCGGGAATGTAGTCAGTTTGTTGAGTGTGGTGAGTGGTGATGTCACAGAGTGCGTTCAGTATGCCTTATTTACGAACGACCACAGCTGTGACAAATTCACACTGGACAACCCCAGCTTCAGGGTAGGGTCACTCAGTGCGGGCACTCTCGGCACACCCGGTGCGCAGCGCACTGGATTATCGAACGACAACGCACCGAGTGCACTGTATAAACGAACGACAAGAGAGCACACCAGTGCATTTAGGGTGCGTTCGGAAATCCGCACCGGGAATGTGGTCAGTTTGTTGAGTGTGGTGAGCGGTGATGTGATGTCACAGAGTGCGTTCAGTGTGCCTTATTTACGAACGACCACATCTGTGACGCATTCACACTGGACAACCCCAGCTTCAAGGTAGGGTCGCTCAGTGCGGGCACTCGGCACACCCGGCACGCAGCGCACTGGATTTTCGAACGGCAACGCACCGAGACCGAGTGCACTGTATAAACGAACGACAAGAGAGCACACCAGTGCATTCAGGGTGCATTTCCGAACGCACTCTGTATGTAGGCCTACATTTCTGGTGTGCACCAGAGCCATAAAATAAGACAGAGTTACGACATTGAGGGGGCAGAAAACAGCCTGGTCACGTGGTTCATGTAGTCGCGCGAGCCCATAGCCCAATGCATTCCGTAAACTTCCCACTCCGTAAACTTCTCATCACGTCTCGTGTTGTGTTTATGGGTGCGTTCGTTCGTTAATAAGGGACACTGAACGCACTGTGACGTCACCGCCCACCACACTCAACAAACTGACCACATTCTCGGTGCGCATTTCCGAACGCCCCCCGAAGCTATATCTAGCTATATATCTCATGGTGTGTTTATAGCAGACTCCTCACTCAAATGTGCAATTGCAGTTTGGGCAACTCAAACTCTACATGCCCCAACATTTTATTTACCTGCCATACCGAGTCGGATTGGTGGTTGGCATATTCGCCAATACCGATATCACCCGATATGGCAAATAAGGGCCGATGCCGTTACAGTATCGGGACATCTCTAGGGTGCATTCGGAAATGCGCCCTGAACGCACTGGTGTGCTCTCTTGTCGTTTGTCTCATTAGCCAGGGACCCTTTTAACAAATCAGTCAGCATATACAGTATATGTAAAAAGGGCCAAGGACCGACAGATGGAGATCTTTTATTTGCCCATAAGGGACAAGGACAGACAGATCTAGATCCCTCTAGTCTATACTGTATATGCGCATGAAAGGGTCAAGGACTGACAGATATCTCCATTTATTACACAGATTTTTAATGCTTGATTCATGATTGGTCAATCGCCAAATTCAGCTGTGTGTTATTTCTGGATAATGACCGCTCCACTCTATAACAGTCAATGCTGCTCATTTGGCTTTTTGCCTTTTATTAAAAGACAAGATTTCACAGGTTTAATGTTAATGCAATTTTGGCATTTAGCAGATGCTCTTAACCAGAGCGACTTACAATAATCAAGGTAAACGCATACGTCAAATGCAGAGGGATATTGTAGTGCCTCAGTAAAGAACCTAGCATCAATCTATATACTATAATCAAACTAATAATCTGTAAGCCTACATTGAAACTACTGTATATGCTAGGTAGGTAACAACGAACCTATAGCATCTGTATACACCTGTTAACAATGTTAACAATTTCAACAATTTTGAAATGTATTCATTGTCTTAGTGTTATTTTTGAGGGGCGCTAGCCCTTCCCATGCACAGCTTTGTGTGTGTGTGTGTGTGGGTCATGGAATGTGATGATTTGATTGGCTGATGTATGATGATGATAAGAGCTTTTCCCCTATTCACTGGCTTAATCTTTTTGTCTTCTTATTCAATTGTTATCTTTTTGCCTTTTTACATATCCTGGACATGACACTAATATACTGCACTAGTGTACTAGTATTATATTACATGATGTAGGCCTACATGTCCACCCCTAGTGGAAATGTAGGCCTGGACACGTTTTCCCTGGATCTCTGAGGTCATGTTGATGGTGTTATGTTGTGGCATCATGTTGGCCATGTTCCTTGTCCTTCCCCAAATATGGAGGGGTGGCAGCAACTTGAATCTGAGTTGCTTCACAAAACGTGTGAATGAAATTCACACACAAAATTATACAAAAAAGAGAGAAACATGAGGGATTTATACTTTCTTGGCCTACACTGACATAAGCGGAAATCTCCCTGTGAGACAAAGTGACGTGTTTAAAATATAAAGTGCAGTAAGAAGTCTCATTTCAGAATATTTTTCATGATGGACATGTTGGATCAGAGCACTGATCAGAGTTGTACGTCACACGAGGCTATCAAATGCGGGTGTCACGTTGGTAACAACTATTATATAATGTTTCCAAAAAGGCCATAGCCCGGCTGTTGGTCCTCTCCTGCTGCTCTTCTTCGATGGGGTCCAGGTTTGTATTGGTGGTGATGAGGAGGATTTTGTTCACCACCCTCTGCACCAGGGTCTCACTCCCAAATTCCCCCGGGAAGTGTTTGGTGACCAGCTCCGTGGCCACGTTGTACACGTTGCTGTTCAGCGACACATCCGTCTCTTGCTGGAACCAATACACATGGTCAATCACAGACCGCTCCGCCCACTCCAGGGTGATGGGGAACTTCTCTGGCGGGTTGTCGTACTCCTTCCCCTCCCAGTAGTATTTGAAACCGCACTTGCCCCCTTGCTTGCGTGTGTTGGTTACATCCAAGTTGAAGTACGCCACCGAGCCGTTTGCATGGACTTTCCGGAGGAACCTATAGTGGCACTTGATGCACTGGAGTGAGAGCTGGGTCCTCCTGTCGTCCAGGATCAGGACATCTCTCTCCGGGTTATACGTAAACATAAGTTCCTGTATAGAGTATATATAGCCTGGTTTCAGACAGCCATATTGTGACTTGGCCATATTATAGTACTTACCACCGGATGCAAGCTTCTCAGGTGAGACTGAGAATGTCTGTAACGCCAGGCATTTCATGCAGCGGTTGAGCCGGTGCTCTGAAACAATCCTCTGTACCTCCTCTATCACCTCCTCCGGTTTGACCTCGATCATACCAGTATATTTCTTCTGGTGGTGATATTCGGCCACCAGGGAAGGATGGATGCCGCCATGCTCATCCATGAACACCTCGTTCATGGCGTCGCCCAGGCGCATCAGGTAATTGTCCGTAAAGCTGCGGTCTCCACCGATTACACAGCTGCCGTCCTGCTCGAGCTGGATGTACTTCCCAATCAGCTCCTGGGGGACGCCCCAGGCTTTGGGCAGCAGGTCAGAAGGCAGTGTGGGCAGGACGGTATTCTTGATGCCCACCAGAGGGATGAAGTGGTTGCGACCCGAGCTGCTCCACGCAATGCTGATGGGCTTGTTGAATTTCCCATCTTTCCCCTTGCAGCTGTCCTCGTCCAAAAGCCCCGGCAGGAATGTGGCAGAATAATCCCCGGAATTCTTCATCCCGCTGAGTGAGTCCAGCAGGATTATGGGCCGGTGGAGGACGTTGGCCAGGCCAAAGATGTGAATGTTTCTCAGTCCAAGAGGAATTCCATCAGGGGGGGTGAAATTTGGGTCACACTCATTGATGATGTCTTCCCACTCGGCCACATCGATAAAATCCTGGAACAGAGCCTTGTAGCGGTCCAGGTTCTGCTTGAAGTTGAGTTTGAGGTTCTCTCTGAGGGCGTGCCAGAACAGCTCTCTGCCCACCAGAGCCCGGGACACGGCGTGGACCAGACAGTGGCCGTCTCCGTCCACGTGGACCGGGATGAGACACTCCGTGTTGCTGTTGGCTTTCTTGATCTCCTCCAGGGTGTCATGGAGGTAGATGAGGGACCCAGAGCGGTCCTTGCCATAACCCACAGTGGACACATGGTCCGGTTCAATGAGAAAGGCCCTGTCTCCCAGCAGAGAACAGTCGAACATCTCACCTCGATTCATGTCCCTCAGCAGCTTTGCCTTGCCACCTTTGTCCATGCCGTAGCGGGTCAGGACCGGAGACAGGAGCTTACATTGGTAGTTGGAAAGACCCATCACCGTCACCAGCTCTTTCCTTTTCTTGGGGGGGGGCTGCAGTGGTAGGATGACTGCCGCCAGCCCCGCTCCCATTAAGTTGAATAAAGACATTCAAGCCAACCAGGACGTCCAATATGGCACAGAATAGATCATTTATCAGTTTATTTATTTCTATTCTTGAGGGGTATATGGTATTATTGTATAATAATAACAAATTATTACATGGATATACTGGGGAAAAAAAACTTCTTAAATCTAGTTAACTGGGAACTTAAGAGTCTGAAGTTACAAAGCAACCTTTTCGTGTCCTTGCTGTTTTACATTAAACCCCCTCTCACTCCTCATGGCTTTTTAAACTGAAGCTGAGTCTCGAATCATGCATCATCAAAGGATGCCATCAGTATGATGTCATCAGTGTGATGTCAATCCTGACCAAACATGGAGTTCCTCCCATGACTCCATACCCCCTCAGATACTTTGATCAGAAATATATACTCTGTGGCTTTCGCACCACCAAATCCACCCTGGTGCATTCGAGAGAGGGAGAGGGAGAGGAACTTACTCCTACGGGCCTAAAGTCAACCAAAATAGCTCCCACGCAGACCGAAAGTTGTGGCTTTTCTGGATTGAAACAGATTCATATTTAAAAATCACACCTGTGGGAAGCTATTGGGGAGCTCTAATCATTGTACATCATCATCAAGAATGGTGGTCCCTTATTGGCCACGGGTTCCCACCGACATACATATGCCGATTTGCTCAGAAACATATGACGTGAATTCTTCATTCATTGTCAATGGCATTTAATGTTTGTGTTCAGACAACAAAAACATTAAACACTTTAGCTGGCACCCCTCAAAAATGGACAAAAGTGACATGGAGGAAATGAAAATCCCAAATCCTCAGAATCTACAGCACTTAAGCAAGATACAAGATCAAATCTGTTGCACATGGTTTGTTGAGCTCCATCTGGTGTTATGGGTGTGGACTTTCGTTGACATTAAGGACATATTTAGACAGGTAGGCTACATGGGGTGATATATATTGGTGCTGTATCGAATCTTGTGGCCATTCCAGTCTGTCAAAATGGGCAGGGGTGAGGTGGGTTCGAGGAGAGAGGCCAAGTAGTAACCATGACCAGCTTGTTTTGGAAAGTTTGGAGCCTTGTCTAAAGGGCCTTTGAGGTGTTGTGGTACCAAGAGGTGCATGCAGTCATAGAAACCTTGTACTAGGGATCTCTCGGCTCGGGCTACATCTGTGCAACATTTTGCGCTTTTAGACGAATTAGAGCGAAACTCAGTGAACTATGGTCTGAAATATCATCCGGAGCAGCAGGTGTCGGTAGTGACTCGAGCCATAACGTTGGATGCCAACCATCCTGAATGAATATTGAATGCACGAAGAAGAAGCACAACCCAAACAACATCATCAGTTCAAACAGGGCGACAGCAGCAACAGTTCTTACTGTAGCTAAACATGCTAAATATAAGCAAAACAAATAAAATTGCGTCCAGAGCAACAGTACTAGTATATGTGCTGTTTGAAGCTATATAGCGGGCTAACGGTAAGTTGACAGAGTTGTCACTGTTAATGAATGGATGCTAACATGATGCTAACTTCACAGCAGAGCTAATGTCAAGTAAATGAGCTTATAAATTTAATTCGTGAATACATCTCATGAGTCATCATGAGGGTGACGGTGGCCGGAAAAAAAACGAACAGATGTTTTTAGACTTGCTCTTACATTTAGTACAATACCAGGGAGTTTATAAGTGACCGTCAACCACCACCACTCCTTAAATAATGAAATCTAAGATTCTATTTTCAATATAAGTGATAGACAGATCTATAGCGGCCTAAGATTTAGACTCTCGTAGATGTATTTATCTATTGAGAGTGACTCTTAGGCTAAGACAGATCACCTGTGAAGTTTAATAGTGTGCTATTAACCGTACAGATGATTTGGAATGTGTTTCTGTGTGCTCAGAGTGAGATGACAAGAAATATATTAGCCATAGAATGGCTGTGATATTACATAGGCCTACAGTTCATGTAATATAAACAATCCCATGCTCTCTTATTGAGCGGGCTCATCTCAGTGGTGGCATAAAAGGTGTATCTCGTTTACACAATGCATTTGTGTGACTTGGGAGCAGTTGTCCTATAGTTTCATATCCATTGGAAAGTTGTTTTATAAAATGTCTCCACTTTTCCACTAGCTACTGATCAAAACTGCCCCCACCCTAGGGACTTTTAAATGCATGTATTTTGTTAATTCTAAATCCCTACGTAAAGTGTCTGTCATTTGGATGACTTTACACGTATGGTCCCGTCCCATCTCTCCCACGCTAAATGGAATACAGACACACGTTCGGGAACGGCCGTGCTGCGCTTTATTGATGGGGGTTAGATGTTTCAAAAGAAGCATACTGTATAGGAGCTATAGGAGACAACGGTTGTGTCACTTGTGTGTGTGGAGACCATGAATCCGAGTGCTTAAAACAGAGCATTGTGATGGCTCTCGAGTCTCGACGGGTGTTGATCCGATGTGATTTCTGCCCAGTGCTCTGAATGTCAAAGTGAATAAATTCAATCAAGTGAAGGATCAACAGTGAAGAATTTCAATCAAGCGAAGGATTCATGTAAAATTGTGTCACTATGAACGCTTGGCCGCCACAAGCCAGTTGTCCCTGTGGTAGACATAGAATGCCTGTGATCATTTCATTATACTTAATTATAATTTTCATGTATCTCAGGCATAGATCGCTTGCACCAGATCCTGGTAGATATGAAAATTTGCGGCATAAAATTTATGCCGCAAATTTTCATATCTTTTTTTCATTTAATGTGATAAATGCTCCGTTTGACCGTTTGTACTCACCCATTAAATAATTCCAAAGATGTGGAGTGAAATATGGTCCTCTAGTTTTATATCCATGTGAAAGTTCTGGCACAAAACGCGTATTTAGTGAATTATCTCCACTTTTTCAAGAGATGCACACGGACGCGTTTCTCTCCGGCGAGGGGGGGCCGGAAAGATCGATGAACTGATTTTACAAATACGTCCTGTTTACTGCAGACGTCATCACCAATTGACCAGGGAAACACAAAAGTTTGCAGTCACACAATTGGCAGGTGGTGTGATTAATTACGCAGCACCTATCGCAAAGCACCTGCCAATTGCCACTAAATACGCGTTTTGTGCCAGAACTTTCACATGGATATAAAACTAGAGGACCATTTTTCACACCACGTCTTTGGAATTATTTAATGGGTGAGTACAAACGGAGCATTTATCACATTTAGGCCGCCCATTTTGAACCCGAACAGAAATTAACCTGGGTGTTCTATGGCTCTGTATGTGAAATACTGTACTTACTGTATGTAACAACAAGAGCCGTTCTAGGGCTATCCCTGTGGTAACGTTTGTGCTGTTGTGACTGACTGACAGTGTGACCGAGTTCTTGTTTTCCTAGTCTAGTCTTCTTATTGTCTTGTCTTATGTTTTTCTCTTTCTTTTCTTGTTCTTCGGACTGTGCCCCGGGCCAGTGTAATAAGGAGGGGTGCACTACAAATCCCTAACCTAACATTGAATACATTGTACACACACACACACACACACACACACACACTTACAATTTCAATCTTTTTCTTCTCTTCTGCCACAAATTTCAAATGGATATGAAACTGTATGACGATAGATGACCCCAAATCACAGTAAATCATTCTTGGGTGAGTACACACACAGCAGCACTACAAGTTACAATGCCACGGCGATGACTCCCTAACTGGAGGGCACGAGTGTGTTTTAGGGCTTTGAGTGATCTATGTCCTTGAGATCCATGTGATTTCGTAGTTTTTATTTAAAAAAGATCATGTTGATCATAAGTGTTTTGTGTTGGGGCACGGTGGCACAGGCGTTAGGGCTGTCACCTCACAGCTAGAAGGTCCTGGGTTCGATTCCCACTGGGGACACTGTGGGCGCTGGGGGTGTGTTCTCTCCTCTGCATCATCAGTGCCCATACCTGCGGCGGGGTTGGCGAAAGAGCATTTCTGTGTGGAGTTTGCATGTTCTCCCCATGTCCTCTAGGGCAGGGTTTCTCAACCTGTGGGTCGCGACCCCTCGGGAGCTCGCCAAATTATTTTGGGGGGTCCCCAAATTTGACATAGTACACATAGTATATACTTTTTCTAATATTAAGGTTATTTTTGCAGTCAGTTTGTATTGGTGATTGGGAGGGGGGCGGGGGTCGCGAGACATGGCCAAAGCATTTCCGGGGGTCCCCGCCAAAAACGCTGAAACCCCCTGCTCTAGGGTAGGTACCCTCACAAAAAACATGCAGTAATCCTGGTCTCTAAACTACCTCCCCCTGGCCAGCTGGGGTGCCTGATGGAGGGGAAAGGAACTGGTCGGAATAACGTGTTCCTTCCATGCGCTACATCCGGCCGGGGAAACTCCCCCCTGTCAGGTGAAAAGAAGCAGCTTGGACTCCTCATGAATAGAAGGAAGCATGAGGTCAGTCCGCTGCCCCCCCAGGTTGGCAGAGGTTAGCGCCCAGGATTACATTAAATAATTGACACTGGGTGAAAAAATGGGTTTCAAAATCGTGGGATAAATTATAAAAGATTTGTGTTGTGTTCCAGATGGACGAGGATCTAGAGCATTTCATCAGAGATCAGAAGATGAAGTTGGCTCAGGAGAGAGTCAGCATGCAACAGCAAGACCCTCCGTACATGGAGATGAGGGTACTGACTTCACCTCCTTCTCAGTTCTCACCTTAAATAACTGACTCCCACTTTATTTATTATATTTATTATTTATGTATTAGACCACTGTTTCCCAAACAGTGGGTCGGGACCCCCCATAAATAAAAATAAAATAATTCACTGATTTCTTTTTCAGAAAATCCAAAAATGGAAGAAATTCCATAAATTATAAAATAAATGCTTGAGAAGTAGTGAAAATAGCCGATCTACAAGCTCACAAGGCGGTGCGAAGCGTAGTGTTGTGGATCAGCTATTTTCACTAGTTTGGGTCCCGGTCAAACAGCTAATTTCTGTTTTGAGTCTTTATTTTATTTAGACGGGACACCCCACCCCCCTCACATTACATTAAAAAACAGCATAAATACAAAAACAGAGGTACAAAACGGGTGCAAAAGGTGCAAAGTATATCTACTCTATTTATTCTAAGACTACTTGGCTCATATGTTAATAGCATGAAAATAGCAGCGTTTTGGAGGGCAATATATATTTGTAATGCATACTAAAGTGAGTTGTGTATAAAGTATAGTTATACAAACTTGTTTGTGTGTGTGAGACAGAGAGGTCATGAACCCACCATGAAAGAGAACATTCCTCCTCCAGCACAGCAAAAAGGTAATAAACACGGTTTAATAGTGCATAGCAGTGGGCTTGGTTTCTTGGACTTACTGAAAAATCGGCCATACATTTTTCCCATAGAGATTTACAAAAATATTGATATAAACTATTTTAAGCCTAGAATCAAGCCATCCAGGATCCTGGTAATTCATGACCATAACACCAGAACAATGAAAACCACTACACAAAGGGTATTTATTATATGTAGTGATTCACCAGGATGGCTTGATTCTAGGCTTAAAATAATTGATACTGATATTTTTGTAAATCTCTGGGAAAAATGAATGGCTGATTTTTCAGTGGGTCCAGAAAACCATGCCCACTGCTATGCTCTATATGTCAATGTTGTCAATATGCCAATATTTATATGAATGATGTCAGTTGTCACTATTGCTCCATAGACATTGTAGCAGCATAGTAATAGTATAGTTAAAAAGGACATATTCATAAGAAAAAATAATCACTAATGTTCATTTCTGTCTACTCACCCTCTCTGTCTCAGAGAAGGGCTGTGAACAGTTCAGGAACCTGCCTACTAGTGACACCATCGGTAGGCAGGTTTGGTAACTTCAAACCAGATTTCAACGTGTAACGTGACCCTGGTAGGATGTGTAAATTACGTCATACTTCGATGCTCTATACTGTAGCTTCTATTTCAGCATGCTAACTTTCCAGGCAGAAGATTTTTTGCTTGGAAATTGGAATCCCCATTGATTAATGTCACTGGCTGACTGGTAGTCATGTTTCTGAACTGTCCACAGCCCACGATGAGACACTGGAGTGAGTAGACAGAAATGGTGCCTTCGTATCATGAACATTAGTGAGAAGGACCAAGGTTGAAAATGAATGAGGCGCTCCTTAAGTATACGTACATCTATCTAACATCTAATTAGGCCTGTCACAATTGTTACACAATCGCCTAATCACAATTATTTGAGATAATCACAATTATCTTTTGCATAATCGTCAATCGTTTCCATGTTGATAAATGTCCATACACTTTCAAACAGTTTTCAAAAATAGCAGAAATAGAAAATCTACAAGCTCAACTTTGTGAGGTGGTTGTAGATTAACTATTTCCGCATTTTGTTTTAAAAGACAGTTAAATCGCAATGATTTATTATCGCCACCTTATATTTGTAATCGTGACAGCCCTACTGTACATTTATGTAAAAGCGTGTTGCGTGAACAGTCTAAAGAACTGTGTGTTGTCCAGATAACGGCAGCAACGTGAGTCTCCCTCTGGGAGTAGAGTATGACCAGAAGAAACAGAGATTGCAACATGAGCTCAGGATGGACTACAGACGGCACATGGCCCAGGTAATACATACATGTTTGTGAATCTGTTTCAGCATTGTTTAACCCAGCCGTTCTCAAACCTTCTCGCATGTCACATTGTGAGCTTGTAGAACAGCTATTTTGGGTGAATGATTCCCCCACACAGAATAGGGATTCTAGGGGTTGTATGACTAGGCTGCATTTATTATTTGTCACTTAAACATTATTTTATATTTTGGCTACCGGTATTACAAAATCATGCCGCGCTACGACCTTTTAGATCTGCTAATTTTTTGATATTTTAATTTGAACTCTTTTAATGTGTATTCTTTTAAAGCAAACAGTTTAACTCAAATATTTGCTTACTGGAACAAAGTATTTTAAGATTGCGGTCGGTGGCCAAATACAAATTTCTTGACATGAAAAGGTTTGAGAACCACTGACATATAAACACTAGTTTTTCAGAAAAAATGTTTAGATTTAGAAGACATTTGCAGAATCGGCCTCAGATCTTAAACCAAAACACTTGAATTGCAGAGGATCAACATTGATCCTGCAGGGGGAGCCAGTCTCACACTGAGCCAGAGAGCAGAGGTCAAGGTAGGATCAATTAATAACTAAAGTACATTTACTTAAGTACTATACTTAAGTATCATTTTGAGGTATTTGTACTTTACTTGAGTATTTCCAAATTCCAATACTTTTACTTCTACTCCACTACATCTCAGAGGGAAATATTACTACTTTTACTTTTACTCCACTACAATTATTTGTTCATTTGAAAACTTGTGAAACGGATCTTAGCTGTTCTTCATTAGTTAGGTAGGTAGGTAGGTACTTTAATCATTCCGGAGGTGAAATTAACGTGTTACAGCAACTCTCATGGAAACATGCGTATTGAACAAATTAATATACTGAACTCTTCAGACCCACAAGAGATCTTATTAGTAAACGATACGACACGATACGTTGCTGTGTAGATTGTTTTGGTCATAGCCCTAGTAGATGGTCACAGCCCTAGTCCACCCCAACCAGAAATGCCCAGCAGTAACAGGCTAGCAGTACCCCAGACCATGTTTTATCGTGGTAAATTGGTTCAGATTCCATTACCTCGGGTTGTGAGTGCGTTTGTCATACCCGAGTGGATCTGTGAAGAGAAGACCCGTATTCGACGCTGCTAATTAGGAGAGAAACACATGAATGTTGTGTGACTTGTGTGATGATTTAGGCTGACCTAGGATCAGATTATACTATTATAGCAGCGCAAAATAAAGGAAAAATGGTTGAGCTGTGCTTGCATACCAGGCTGACAGTTGGCTGAGGTCAGCGACTGGTAGTGTGACTGTGATCATGAGTATCTTCTTCATCCAGGTGAAAATGGAAAGTAATTTCCTGTTATTGTAGACTGCTGTGTAGCTGCTAGATTTCATTAACTTGTAACCTTGGCGAGTAATAGATCGAATACCAGTCATTTTGGGGGTGATATCTTCATATAACATCAACCAGCAATAGAATCGTGTAGAAAACATACCGGTAATTGTATTTTATTTATTTATAAGGCCTTGTGTGGTAAGCTTCCTTTATACCTATCCTCGATTTTAGATCCAAAAGTCACTGGACATTCAATGATTCCACAGGCACAGAAATGCCATTCCACGTGTAACAGTGAACAGGGAAAGACTGCCTTCATTTACTATGCTAGTCCACACAAATGGAACAAACGTCAGGACTCTCTGAAACTGGTTCGATTGGTCTCCATAGAGACATTTAGGGTGCTTCTTGAGGACACACTGCATAGTGACTGCACCCGTTTCATGTAACACAACATTTATTTGCATCTGTGACGTTGCACTGTGGTTCAAATGTTTATTGTTTTTTCCATTATATGTATTGTGCTTTTATCTGATCAGGGCATCCTTGAAAAAGAGGGCTTTCTCTCAACGGGCTTCGCTGAATAAATAAAGGGAAAAAGAAAGAAATAAAGAAACACAATAGAAACAAACACAATATAATTACGTGATAAACGCTCCTCCAGGAGATGTCCCCTCGCCCCCCCTCCAGACGAGACGCCTCCACCCTGACGGAGAGACCAGAGGAAGATGAGGAGGAGGAGGAGGAGCTGTGGAGAGACAGGAGAGCTCACAGACCTCAACGCTCCACAAGGTAGAGGATAAACATCCCTACGCTGCTATAGAGGATAGTTTATGGTTTGAGTTGGGGCTGGGCAATTAATTGCATTTCTTTTATAATAAAACTATAAATGCACCAAGTATCTGTGTGTACGTCTGTAATCCACGTAACTCGAGAACCGTTCGCCCCACCGACTTCAAATTCAACACACGTTCCACCACACCACGGGATGCAGTTCCCGGTATCGAATTGGTCGGATCCCCGGTTGTCCAGAACCGCCCCAAAATAACTCCATATATTGTATGGGCATAAAAGGGACACAGACATAATATCTGGATGGGGCATGCGTTTCCAACTTGCATCGTTCCAAGTAGGCCAGTGCCCAACGGGCAACGGGCACCGCTGTAGAGGCTCCACCGGGCACCGCTGTAGAGGCTCCACCGGGCACCTCTGTAGAGGCTCCAACGAGCACCTCTGTAGAGGCTCCAACGAGCACCTCTGTAGAGGCTCCAACGAGCACCTCTGTAGAGGCTCCAACGAGCACCTCTGTAGAGGCTCCAACGGGCACCTCTGTAGAGGCTCCAACGGGCACCTCTGTAGAGGCTCCAACGGGCACCTCTGTAGAGGCTCCAACGGGCACCGCTGTAGAGGCTCCACCGGGCACCGCTGTAGAGGCTCCAACGGGCACCGCTGTAGAGGCTCCAACGGGCACCGCTGTAGAGGCTCCAACGGGCACCTCTGTAGAGGCTCCAACGGGCACCTCTGTAGAGGCTCCAACGGGCACCTCTGTAGAGGCTCCAACGGGCACCTCTGTAGAGGCTCCAACGGGCACCGCTGTAGAGGCTCCACCGGGCACCGCTGTAGAGGCTCCAACGGGCACCGCTGTAGAGGCTCCAACGGGCACCTCTGTAGAGGCTCCAACAGGCACAGCTGTAGTAGACTAAATTGATTGGATTAACCCATTAACTCATATCCCGATAAGGATGTGTTTTAGGTGCTTTTCATGAAAGCCCAGAGCTCCAAGGATGTGTTTTATGTGTTTTAAAATTTCAATTAATTCAGAAAGAGTTTGCTCTATACTACTACCTGCGATCAGCATCTCTGTTGCTGGTTGGTCCGTCACTCATTGACTTCAATGGTAGCTGAAATCTTAAAACCCTTATATCTCGGATTATTTTCCCAGATTGCGTGTATGATCACGGCTCATAAGAAAAGTGTCACTGGTCGCGATTACAAATCGCGGCCAGAGAATCCTTTAGCTATTCGCTAACTTCCGGTTCAAGACCAGGGCTATTTTTGCCCCTTGAATAAGGCACAGGTCTTGAAAGGACATCGCATGGCACAAAGCAAGCTTGTAGTGAGTGTGGGTGTGTGTGTGCGTGAAGCGAATATTTTTTTATTCAAATCTTTGCTTCTGGGGGTTGCCAGCCAAATATGGGGTGAAAAAGTATTAACAATGACATAGAAACATCCGTTTTTCAGAAAACTGTTAAGATATAGAAGAGATTTATTGAGTCGACCTTATGGGGTTATCCACTGCTTCTCTCATAAAATGCGTTCTATGGAAACAACTTCTAAATACACAACTATCTGCTTCATGGAGCTAGGCCAATTATTACATAATCGCCTAATCACAATCATTTTAGATAATCGCAATTATTTTTGCAAAATCGTTTCCATGCTGAAGAATTTCCATACATTTGCAAACATTTTTCAAAAATAACAGATCTACAAGCTTACAGACATGTTGTAAGCAATGTAGATCAACAATTTCCTCTATTTTGTCTGGGAGAACAGAGCAGCTGAATTCTTTGTTTTGAAGGTGGTGAATGGTGCTGGTTTACCCCACGGCTAGAAGGCTGTTCTATTACATACCTACTGACCGCCAGAGGCGGTGTTTTCAACACCTGGATATACATCACGCGCTCGCGCATTGGTCGAAAATTAATACCAACACTGTCACTCGTGACCACCTGTGGCGTGAACCACCCATATAGGTGCCCACGCCACAGGGATCATCCTTTTTCATCTTTTCGCCTCGAAAGCGCAGGTCGTTGGAAACTAGAACAGCTACGCTTTGGTGTCTCAAAACCTAACGCGGTTGGAGCTGCCTTGTGCCCTCCTGAGACGCGTGGTTTGTTTGCTTTGTTTCATGACTGGGGTTCCCCCCCGTGCGTTCGATACGGATAACTTTGTCACTGTGAGGTAAGTGACAGACTGCAGCATTGAGGGTGCCTCTCGCCCCGCCGCTGCTGCTGGCGTGCGTTCTGTAGGAACAACGAAGTGTTTCTGTGAGCAGCTCGCACGTGAGTAACCTATTCTTTATACTGTTGTTTGACAACTGTGTTTGGAACCAGCGCCGCATGTTTGCGCGCTGTATTTGTGCTAACGTAGCAACGAGAGTGTCCCTCGCTCCTCCGCTATCGTTGTAGCTGGATAGTATATGGATTACTTCCTACTGTTGTTTGACAACGTGTGTTTGTTGACAACGTCTGTTTGTGCTAACGTAGCAACGAGAGTGTCCCTCGCTCCTCCGCTATCGTTGTAGCTGGATAGTATATGGATTACTTCCTACTGTTGTTTGACAACGTGTGTTTGTTGACAACGTGTGTTTGTGCTAACGTAGCAACGAGAGTGTCCCTCGCTCCTCCGCTATCGTTGTAGCTGGATAGTATTTTGATTACGTCCTACTATTGTTTGTCAACGTGTTTAAAACCGGCGCCGCACGTTTGCGTGCTGTGGTTGGGCTGCTGACGTGAGCAACGAGAGTGTACCTCGCTCCACCTCTATCGTTGTAGTTTACTGGATTACTGTCCCGTTTAAAAGTTGAATAGGCGTTGATTTATTTCTTATTAATTGCCCTGTTCTATTTTGGCATTTATATAGGCTTGGCTCTGCCGCCTGCCACTGTATTTCAGCAAGGGCTGCTACAGTGTGGTTATATTTTGGTTGTATTGGTTAACCCATTCAACGCAGAGGGCTGATTTGATTTATTTTCTATTAATTGCCCTGTTTCTGTTTTTGCATTAATATAGGCTTGGCTCTGCCGCCTGCCACTGTATTTCAGCAAGGGCTGCTACAGTGTGGTTATATTTGGTTGTATTGGTTAACCCATTCAACGCAGAGGGCTGATTTGATTTATTTTCTATTAATTGCCCTGTTTCTATTTTTGCATTAATATAGGCTTGGCTCTGCCGCCTGCCACTGTATTTCAGCAAGGGCTGCTACAGTGTGATTATATTTGGTTGTATTGGTTAACCCATTCAACGCCGAGGGCTGATTTGATTTATTTAATTAATTAATATAACTCACTCAGTGCCGTTTCGGTGTAGTGCCCATATAGGCATTAAGAGAGTGTTCCTCGCTCCGCTGCCTTGGCAACTGTCACGGCGTACCGCCACCTAACGCAAACGCTGAGAGTGTGTCTCGCTCCACTGCGTTATCTAACATAAGCACTGAGAGTGTGTCTCGCTCCACCGCTTCACATAACACAAGCACTGAGAGTGTGTCTCGCTCCACCGCTTGCCATCATGGACAGCATCTGTACTGAATGCTCAGCCTTACTGAGTCTGGAAGATGGCCATGATATGTGCCCGGGCTGCCTCGGCATTGCCCATCTAAGACAGGCACTGACAGAGGAGGCCTGTACCAACTGTGCCAGCATGCCCTATGCGGCAAGAGTTGCGAGGCTGGCTGCAGTGGAGAGTTTCTTTAGCAACACAGCTTGCTCAGTAATGCCCACCTTGAGCCCGGTGAGTGATCCCCGTAAGCGCAAGGGTGTGGGGGCAATGGCCAAGGGCTCAAAGAAGCCCAAAGTAGCCACTGTGGTTAAAGAAGCCACTGTCACCAGCGATGACCCCTTGGCCCACAAGGTGGACACGTTGGCCTCTGAATTTGCGCAGATTAAGGCCCTCCTGCTCAATCTGCAGCCTGGTGTCCCTACCGCCGATACAATGGCTTCAGTGCCTCGGCGCCGGGACGGAGATGACCTCTATGGTCATGCCAGGGAGGTCAGAGGGCGAGATGAAGATGCCATTTCCATCACAGCCTCTGACTCCCTCTTCACTAGTCTTGAGGACCAGGAAGAGGACGAGGGGGGGGCACATTCGCTCCACTACTCAGAGACGAGTTCTCTGGCGTCGGAGGGGGATGCTGCTCGGATGCCTGGGGACGAAGTCTCTTTAACCAGGCAGACCATCCTGGTGGCGTTGTCACGGCTGGGGCTTGACGCCTCTGGGAATACAGCCCCAATTCAAAATGCCTTTTTTAAGGGCACTGAACAGCCGGCGCCCTTCAGTGTGCCTCCCTCTGCAGACTTCATAAGGGAACTCCAGTCGTCTTGGGGGGACCCGAAGTCCAGGCTCCACGTCCCACGGGACTGCAGGGCCTTGTCGACCATGGAGGGTGCGGCCGCATTGGGTTTGGACCGCATGCCTCCAATTGGTGAGACCATTGCCTCTCTGGTAGTGTCCCCAGACGAGGCCCTCAGGCCTGATGCTCGTTGTCCACGAGCGCAGTGCAGAGTCACGGACGACTTCCTGACAAAGAGCTACGACACAGCAGCTCGTATGGCGCGTTTCGGCAACTCCCTTTCTCATCTGGTCCTGGCCCTATCCCAGTCTCTCCAGACGGCGGGGGCGGATGCCCCGACACAGAGCCTGAGCGATGTTTCCCTCAGGACCTTTGCCTATATGACCAGGGAACTTGGAAGACTGATGTCCACTCTGACCATGGCCCGTCGCCAGGTTTGGCTCGCCCAGTCCCCATTGTCGAGCAGATGCAGGGATTCGCTCCTAAAGCTGCCTGTCGTCCCAGGGGAGGTGTTTGGACCCGCAGCTCAAGAAGCCCTGGAGCGTAGTGTGCAGGCACAGAAGTCCAGGAAGCAGTATGCTGACCTGCGTCAGGGATCTGGCAGGTCTGCGTCCCGGGCTGGCAGATACTCGGCTCCTTCCTACCCAGCCGCGAGTGGTAGACGTTCCTCGAGTGGCAGAGGTTCCTTCCCTCGGCAGGGCCGACCCCAACAGAGCCCCCCGCAGCCTTCCTTTCGGGCACCCACAGGCAGGGCGCCTAGGCGTGGGGCCTCTAACAGGCGTTCCTCCGGACCATCTCAGGCCCGGGGGAGTCGGACATGACCCCCCGGACCCAGGCCCCAGCAGGTTCACCCCACAACATCTCACCTGCTGGGAAGCCTTAACCCCAGACCCTTGGGTGCTATCGACACTATCCAGGGGCTACAGGATCCAGTTCAGACGTCGGCCCCCGCCATTCGATGGGGTAAGAATGACCATGGTCGACGACCCACTGAAGGCTCAAGCCCTCAGTCAAGAAATTACAGAGCTCCTACAAAAGGGAGCCATAGAAAGTGTACCTGGTGCAGCTCAACTAAGAGGGTACTACTCTTTTTACTTTCTAGTTCCAAAAAAGGATGGCAGGCTTCGGCCGATCCTCGACCTCAGGCGACTGAACCAGTACCTGAAGGTGTTTTCTTTTCGGATGCTGCGAACGGTGGACGTTCTCCAGTCCGTGTCAGCCAACGACTGGTTCACGAGCATCGACCTAAAAGATGCTTATTTCCACGTGCCAGTGGCACCACACCACAGGGAGTTCCTTCGCTTTGCCTTCATGGGGCAGGCTTACCAATTCCGGGTGCTCCCGTTCGGGCTCTCTCTCTCCCCCCGGGTCTTCACCAGGTGCATGGCAGCAGCGCTTGCCCCGCTACAAGCCGGAGGTATGAGGATCCTTCCATACCTGGACGACTGGCTCCTGGCCGCCTCGAGTCGAGAGAGGGTGCTCTGCGACACGGCTGCCCTTCTGGACCATGTGAAACAACTGGGACTCACGGTGAATTTCACCAAGAGCTCTCTGACTCCCCGGCAGGACGTAGTTTTCATCGGCATCGCCATCAACTCTGTCTCGATGAAAGCTTGCCCCTCCCCGCGGCGGGTGGACGACATCCTAGAGCTTGTCTCCCGTGTCCAAGGGGGTACAAGGGTGACATATGGCCAGCTCCTCAGGTTGCTAGGCATGCTGACGGCTGCATCCACAATCGTGCCCCTGGGGCTTCTTTCTTTGCGCCCTCTACAGAGGTGGACCAACGCCTTGGGCCTCGACCCCAAGAGGCACCAGAAGAGGCTGGTGAGTACATCCAGCCAGTGCCGGCGATTGCTGGATCCTTGGAAAAAACGGCAAGACCTTTGCCGCGGGGTCGTCTTGGGCTCAATACCCTCCCGCCGGGAGGTTATTGTGACGGATGCGTCCCTCTCAGGCTGGGGGGCCGTGTGGGAACACAGAACTGTCAGAGGGACCTGGGACCCTCGGCGGAGGCAGCAGCACATAAATGTACTCGAGCTCCGTACAGTGTGGCTTGCCCTCAGGCACTTCCTCCCTGCCCTAGAAGGGAAACACGTCCTTGTCAGGACAGACAATACGTCCACTGTTTACCATGTAAACCATCAGGGAGGCGTCAGATCCGAGCAGTCTCTGCTGGAGGCCCAGAGACTCCTTCGGTGGGCGTTCCCTCGCTTGGCGAGTCTCAGAGCGGTGCATCTCCCAGGGCTGAACAACCAGGCTGCAGACCTGCTTTCACGCGGATGCCCTCCTCCGGGGGAATGGAGGCTGAATCCTGCAGTGGTTCGGGAGATATGGAGGAGGTTCGGGAAAGCTGGAGTGGACCTGTTCGCCTCGAGCGCGTCGACGCACTGTCCCCAGTGGTTCTCCCTGACCGAACCATCCAGCCCGTTGGGGCAAGACGCACTGGCCCACCCCTGGCCTCGGGACGGTCTGCTGTACGCGTTCCCTCCATTCCCACTAATCAAGCTCACCCTGCACAGGATAGCCACAGACGGGCACGCAGTGCTGCTGGTGGCACCATACTGGCCTGGGAGGATTTGGTTCCCCATGATCCAGCAACTCCTCGACGGGACGCCTTGGCCTCTGCCGTCGAGGCAGGATCTCCTCTCTCAAGTAGGGGGCCGCATCTGGCACCCCTGTCCGGACCGACTTCGGCTCCATGTTTGGCCCCTGAAGGGCCGGACCTCCTACTAAACTCCTGTGATCCTTCAGTTATCCGCACCATACTCAGCGCTAGGGCGCCCTCCACTAGAGCACTTTATGCGAACAGATGGAAGCTGTTCTCTGGCTGGTGTGAGGAACAATGTGTGGACCCAGCCACGTGCTCTGTCCCGGTGCTGCTCCGCTACCTGCAGACACTGCTGGATAAGAGTCTTCAGCCCAATACAGTGAAAGTGTATCTGGCCGCCATTTCAGCCCGGCATGTGCCAGTCGACGGGCGTACCCTGTGGTCTCACCCATGGGTGGGTAGCTTCCTGAAAGGGGCTGTCAGGTTGCACCCCCCACACGTCACCCGAGTGCCTTCATGGGACTTGCCTATGGTGCTGGAAGCCCTGTGCTCAGCACCTTTCGAGCCACTGGAGCAAGCTGACCTCAAGTGGTTATCAGTCAAGACTGCCTTCCTCCTTGCCATCACATCCGCCAAGCGGGTGGGGGAGCTCCATGCCCTTTCAGTAGCTAACGAGTGTGTTAGGTGGGCTGCGGACGGATCTGTGGTCACACTGTGGCCCAACCCCTCTTTTCTCCCCAAGAGGATCTCAGCCTTTCACGTCAACCAGCCAGTCAGGTTGGCGGCTTTCACCCCGCAGCCGGGAGCGGAGGGGCTATTCCCTGCCGCTGGGCTGTGTCCCATCCGGGTCCTGAGGCAGTACATCGCCAGGACGACAGGCTTTCGGAAGTCAGACGCCCTCTTCCTGTGCTATGGAGGACACAGAAAGGGGCGTGCCGTCTCTAAACAACGGCTTTCCCACTGGGTGGTGGACGCAGTTTTGCAGGCCTACAAGCACCGGGGCCTGCCGGCTCCCGCTGTCAGGTGCCACTCAACTCGGAGTGTCTCCACCTCCTGGGCCGCGTTGAGGGGTGTCCCGCTGGCCGATATCTGTGCTGCAGCGACATGGGCCTCTTCGTGCACGTTTGCCCGCTTCTACAGGGTGAATGTGACCACCTCTCACCCTGTGGCGACGGCAGTGCTGTCCGCCTCTTCAACCTGCAACTGAGGTTCGGTGAGTGCAGGTTCCTCGTGACCTTGTTGGTATGAGTCATCCAGGTGTTGAAAACACCGCCTCTGGCGGTCAGTAGGTATGTAATAGAACGCAAGTTATCTATATAACTATGGTTCTATGAATACCGGATGACCGCCAGAGTTCATTGTCACTCGGAATCCCGACGAAAAGATTTCATGAGGATGATCCCTGTGGCGTGGGCACCTATATGGGTGGTTCACGCCACAGGTGGTCACGAGTGACAGTGTTGGTATTAATTTTCGACCAATGCGCGAGCGCGTGATGTATATCCAGGTGTTGAAAACACCGCCTCTGGCGGTCATCCGGTATTCATAGAACCATAGTTATATAGATAACTTGCGTTTCAACCAATCAGATTGCTTCCTCGAAACGACCAGTGGTATAATGAACTTTATCTCTTCTCCCATCAGAGACCATCCTGAAGTGGGCGGGGCCAAAGCAGGAAGGAGATCCAGCGCGTTGACCAATAAGGACGAGGCAGAGTTCACCACTGGACTTTTGATTGGTTAGACATTAAATAAATCCTCAGATCCTATTATGCGTACTTATAATTGTACAATGATCAATATTATACAAACATACATAACCATGTAGAGGTGGTGTGCACACGTGTTTGTGTGCCCATGCGTGCCCTCCAACAGTGTTTGTGCAAAAGAGTGTAATCTTCCATATATGTGACCAGATTTGACTGAGAGCCTGCCATCGTGCAAACTTTTCCCCAGAGGAGAATTTTTTTTATCCCAAAATGAGTTAATAGCACAGACAGACACTTCACGTACTAGACAACTAGAGCATGTCTGAAATAAGTGTCAGAGCTGAAATCGACATGTAAATATGAAATAAAGGCTTAAACATGTAGCTAGGTGTAATGTTAGAGACCACAGAAGTGAACCTTTCAAGCCTGTTTTCTCAACTCGCTGTTTTCTGCAAGACATTACTCTATAAGCCATATATCCAAAACTGGTGGGTCAAACTGAACAACCAATATGTCAATTTGAAGCTATGATTCCCTGCTTTTATACTGTATGACGAAATGAAAACGAAATTGAAGTATGGTAATCGATTTACTGTAATTGATTATCAAAAATAATTGTGTGTGTGTGTGTGTGTGTGTGTGTGTGTGTGTGCGCAGGCAGGAATGAGACAGACTCAGCGGTTCAAAGAAGGAAGGATCGATACAGAATGGAGCTACAGGAACAGATCGCTGAGCAACGCAGGAACAGAAAGAGGTGCACATTACGTAAATGTATGCGACGTGTGTCGCATTGTCCAACAGATGCATTTCACATAACTCTGGGTCAATTACATGTTGTGTGTGTGTGTGTGTGTGACTGTGTGTAGGGAGAAGGATTTGGAGTTGAGAGTAGCAGCTACCGGAGCCACGGACCCTGAGAAATTGGTGAGACTGTGACAACAGCCTTGTGTGTGTGTGTGTGTGTGTGTGTGTGTGTGTGTGTAAGGGCTAGCCCACCCGCTCACCTCCGCCCCTCCTGGTGATGTGGCCATCTCCATCTCCAGGTGAAACCTGGCTAATGACAGCTCATGAAATGTAAGCGACCTAGTCATCAATGGAGCGAGCTAGTCATCAATGGGAGTCCCACGCCATGCTGCCTAAGCCAATGGGAGTCTGACCCCATACTCTGAAACGCAGCCTAAGCCAATGGGAGTCTGACCCCACTAGTCGCTACTACACCACCAGCCACTGGACGTATGCTACGTATATAGCGCAACGCAGTAGAACACACCACTGGCTGGAAGGAACCCCAACCCCTAAACCTAACCCCCCTAAATGTCTAATCCTAATTGTGGCTTTCATTCTTTCCTCTCCAGCCGGACAGGATCAAACAGCTTGGTCTGAGCAGGTGGAGAATCCAGAGCTCTTTGGACCAAGAACCCACCCCCCCTGACCAGCTCCGCCCACCTGGACAGCTCCGCCCACCTGAACAGCCACGCCCCGCCTTCCAGTCGCCACTGCTGGACTGTGTCTGCTGTGAACGCTGTCCTCACTCACACACACCCAGGTAACACACACACACACACACGTGCGCCCATGTGCGGCTGGATCTGGATTTTATATCATAGGGATGGGACGACATGACAATTTCACATCACGATTATTGTGGCCAAAATAATTGCAATTGACGAATCAAAATATGCCCATTTTCTAAAAATGTCTTCTACTTCTACGACAGTTTTCTGAAAAAGCTATTTTTCTATGTCAGTCGTTCTTTTTCTAAAATAGCAGACCTACAAGCTCGTAGCGCGCTACTCGGTGGCGCGCTATGAGCTTGTAGATCTGCTATTTTTCAATAGCTAAAGCATGACATAATTCCAACACCAAAAATGGGTTAAAACTCCTGAAGTGCCACTTTTGTTAACCACTTGGCACTCTAGCCTTCATATTCTGTGGGGAATATTAGCCAAAAATAGCAGATTAGAAAAATAGCTCACAACGCGTCGCGCTGTGAGCTTGTAAATTCTGTTCAGTGTCTGTAAGGTTTGTGTTCAAGAATTTCTTGTTAAATGTGAATGCAAATACATTAAGGTGTGTGTGTGTGTGTGTGTGTGTGTGTGTGTGTGTGTGTGTGTGTGTGTCTGTGTCTGTGTCTGTGTGCGTGCATGCGTAGACTCCAGCCCTTGGTCCCCCATCCCCCCTCCAGTGTCCCAGACAGCTACAGGAGTGTGTATGAAGGTCCGTACCACCATCACCAACAGTATTACAACACCACCTACAGACCACCAGCCGACTACCACAGAATCCCACCGGACCACCACAGACCACCACCAGACCTCAGCCTTCTCTACTGTAAGAAGCATTTTAATGTTATATATTGTAGTTGTTCTCAAATGTTTTAATTTTCAAATGGAACTGACAGTATTCAAACCATATCCAAATTAATACTGTCAGTTATACTGTAGACCTGTAAAGGGTCCATTTTGGACCCCCCTCAAGCAACCCTGAGGGTCCCTGTCCTGGAGTGGACCCCACTTTGAGGCCCTGACCCAATTAGGGTCGGTTAAAATCCTTTTAACGATTCCAGTTCCTTAACGACTCCCTCTTATCAGCCTGATTCCTTAACGATTCCCTTCAGCGATTCTATGTAATTCCTATATATATACCTCACTGGTTTTTAAAGTGAGGTAGAGGGACCCTCTGGGTAGTTCCAAATAGCCATTTAAGCCTGTAACTCTGAGAGCGTACACATGGAACCGTATGGGTTCTCTCTCTGATTGAATGAAATTGTTATCCTGACCTGAAAATGTATTTTCTGTTTACTAATGAGTTTTAGAGATGAGGAGACTGTTACTGAACAAACACTCTATAGCAATTTAAAATATCCTTTCATTCTTTAAAATAAGAGTCCGGTTTGCAGCTTTAATATAAGTAGAATTGAATTGTGATAGACTACTTTTCATTATTACCTATGTATGTGTTGCTGTGTGTTGTAATGTAGATGGTCAGCTGCCCGTGTCATACCTGACGGTACCATCAGGGGGAGGTGTGTCCAGCCAGCTGGGTCACCACAGCCCTCTCAGCCATCATGAGCCCTCAGTACGGTAGGTATGAACCAGAAAAGAGCACTTATTATCTCTGCCAGGGTGGGCTGCCTAGCCAGGGCTGTGTACCGTAAGTTATTATCTCTGCCAGGGTGGGCTGCCTAGCCAGGGCTGTGTACCGTAAGTTATTATCTCTGCCAGGGTGGGCTGCCTAGCCAAGGCTGTGTACCGTAAGTTATTATCTCTGCCAGGGTGGGCTGCCTAGCCAGGGCTGTGTAAGTTGGACAATTACAATTTAGGAAGCTGGGAGTGGGATAGAATTTCTACACCATACGGGGGACCTTTAGCCTTTGTGACTCCCTTTATAGCATGAAAGCAGATTTGGAGGTGGAAAACCTGTAAGAGTAATAACAAAACGTGTGTTGGAGAGATATGGAGAGTTGCCTCATGATCCAAGGAATGAAGGAATGAATGAATTTTTTATCGATTACTCACATGGAGTGGTTCCGGTAAGAGATAGATACAAAGATTCTCCTTTGTCTCTCCTACCAGGACCACTGCTTCTCATCAACAAAAACAAAGAAATGTCCATGAATTCAAGTCTCCATTTAATGGGGTGAGCAGTCGATAAAAAATAAGTCATTTTGGGGTTGAACTATCCCTTTAAAGGTATATTCGGTGATTTCATGTTTTAGGTTGTTATTAGAGAAAGTAAAAGATGAGTGTTATTTATTTTTTCATTTGCTGCTTTCTTTCGTTTTATGGATTTTAGCTGTTTTTGACAGGGGTATTCGAGCATGGGGCTAAATATGTATTTTTTTTACAAGATTTTATAGTTATCCTACTAGACCCCAATAAATTACATCTGGCCACAAAAGATCTACTGAATGTGTCAAACTGACTTATTGAGCCTATGACACACAGTGTGACTTCCCCAAAGTAGGCTACGTTCACATTCAGTAGATCCTGTGATCTTTTGTGGTCAGATGTCATTTCTTGGAGTCTAAAATAATAAATTGCTATAACATTTTGTACTAAAAATATACATATTTAGCCCCATGCAGCAAACAGCAGCAAACACTCATCTTTACTTTCTCTAATAACAACCTAAAACATGAACCTTGCTTGAAAAAAAAACTAAAGTTGTCCTTTAATTCAAATATCACTCCTTTTTTTGTTTTGTTGTGATAATCCTCCCTACTAATATACAGTAGTGTGCTGACCATAAACAAACCTTAGGTTTCGTTTTTGGCTAGGTGGCCCAGCCTTCATCCAATCAGGATAGAGAGGGGCCTTCCACCAATCATGATCGAACGGGGGCGGGCCTTGATGTGTGTGCTGTTGGCCTGTCACTTGTCCTCCCACTGTAGTGCGTGCATGTGCACATCTTGTTACCGGGGCGGACTGGGGGGTTTTACAAATCACTGAATGCTCCTTTAATATAATATAATGTTATATTTTGTGCATTTTTTTTATAGTGTTGACAGTGTTACAGAACCAGTACTTCATGCATTTCCTTCAGAGAACAAATCGTCCATAACCTCTGCGATCTCTTATAAAGACGCTCTGAAACAACAGGTACAGTAGGATCACACACACACAGACACACACACACACACACACACACACACACACACACACACACACACACACACACACACACACACACATTGTTCTTCAATCCATCCTTTATCTATCATCCATCCAGAACCTATCCGATTCTTTCCTTTACAGCACAACTTCACTGTCATAGCTTTAGGCGTACTGTACTGGTCAGCTCCCAGTATAACAGCATTAGACTGTGGTTGTACTGGTCAGCTCCCAGTACAACAGCATTAGACTGTGCTTGTACTGGTCAGCTCCCAGTATAACAGCATTAGACTGTGGTTGTACTGGTCAGCTCCCAGTACAACAGCATTAGACTGTGGTTGTACTGGTCAGCTCCCAGTACAACAGCATTAGACTGTGCTTGTACTGGTCAGCTCCCAGTACAACAGCATTAGACTGTGCTTGTACTGGTCAGCTCCCAGTACAACAGCATTAGACTGTGCTTGTACTGGTCAGCTCCCAGTACAACAGCATTAGACTGTGCTTGTACTGGTCAGCTCCCAGTACAACAGCATTAGACTGTGGTTGTACTGGTCAGCTCCCAGTACAACAGTAAATGCTCGAAGGTTTGGAGACTGAATGACTGCATCTTGGTATTTGTTGTATTGACAGGAAGCGTCCAACAGAGGCAGCAGTGAGCTTTGTACACAGGTAACATCAGTGTATGGATCCTGATACCCAATAAGAACCCAATAATACAGTGAATAGAACCTTAGTTGGTAGGACCACAGTAGAGAGTCCCCTGCTGGCAGTTTGGCACATATTTGTGTTACGTAGTGGTTTTAGTGAAGTTTGCATTCTTTTAAATCTACTGGTTGTCAAAGTGGGCTCCAGGCGGGGCCCTCAGGGTTCCTGGACGGCGTTCCAAATGGACCGTTTACAGGTCTGTAACTTGTGTACAAATGGAACCAAATGGAGCCACAAGAGTCCATTTGGTTCCATTTGTACACTCTTTCTCTCTCTCTCTCTCTCTCACTCTCTCTATCTCTCTCTCTCTCTCTCTCTCTCTCTCTGTCTCTCTCTCAGGTTAAAGTTAAAGTCCTACTAGTTGTCATATAAAGTACATTGCTGTATGCGAGATTTGTTCTCCGCATTTGACCCATCTCTTGGAGCGGTGAACGGCAGCCGTGCCGTGCGCTCTGGAATCATTTTGTAGTTGATCCAACCCCCCAATCTAACCCTTGATGCTGAGTGCCAAGCAGGGAGGCATTGGTGTTAAGAAGCTCAGCTTCTTAATAATAATGTGTCATACAGAACGTGCGTTGCTATTATTAATAATGATGTGGTTACTTACTCCAGATAGAGGAGCGTGCGGAGAGGAGGCGTAAGGAGAAGGAGCAGGCCGACCGCTACGATGCTCAGCTGGAGCAGGACATGAGGAGACATGAGCCGTGGGGACGAGGAGGAGGCGGGGCTCCACTACGAGACAGCACCGGAAACCTGATCAGTAAGGACACACTGTACTACTGTATATTAAACCTGATCAGTAAGGACACTGTACTACTGTATATTAAACCTGATCAGTAAGGACACACTGTATTACTGTATATTAAACCTGATCAGTAAGGACACACTGTACTACTGTATATTAAACCTGATCAGTAAGGACACACTGTACTACTGTATATTAAACCTGATCAGTAAGGACACACTGTACTACTGTATATTAAACCTGATCAGTAAGGACACACTGTACATTAAACCTGATCAGTAAGGACACACTGTACTACTGTATATTAAACCTGATCAGTAAGGACACACTGTACATTAAACCTGATCAGTAAGGACACACTGTACTACTGTATATTAAACCTGATCAGTAAGGACACACTGTACTACTGTATATTAAACCTGATCAGTAAGGACACACTGTACTACTGTATATTAAACCTGATCAGTAAGGACACACTGTACATTAAACCTGATCAGTAAGGACACACTGTACTACTGTATATTGTGTGTGTGTGTGATGTGCAGCTGATCTAAAAAAGATGCACAGGTTGAATGAGGAGGCCTACAGTAAACCAGAGCACTACAGAACCAGACCCAGCAGAACGACAAGAGAAGAACCACGTATTGATCCCAATGACAGAGTGTCAGGTACTGTACCACACTACTATACTATATACACTATAGAGCAGGGGTCTTCAACCTCTTTCAGGGCAAGGACCCTGAGAGAGAGATATAGCAGGGACTAGAGGGTAGCACGGGTCCACACGGAACCGAATGCCCGAGAGCCGAACCGAGCCGTTTCAGGCCCAAAATATTGACTTGTCCCTCGGGGATGGCCGGATCAATTCCAAATTGCCGCGGGTCTCGTTCTGGGTGTCTGGAATTCAGTTACCCGAAAGGACCCGTGAGGATCTGAGCTTTAAATATATATATATTACACCCATCAACTTTAAAAATAGGTTTAAAAATCCATATTGTCTGTTGAAGATGAGGGCTGAGTTAGTTAGTTCCCCTTCTGTACAAGATGAGATTTTTGCCTAATGCTCCCCATCACACAAAGACTTTGCGGACGCCCTGTAGTTACTCTGAGGAACACCTATTGAAGAACCCTGTTATAATGATCCCAATGAGTGTCATGTACCACAGATACACTACAACACTGGTTCTCAACCTTAATGACGGGAGACCCCCCCCCAAAAAAAAAGTCTCCACGTCATTTTCTTGGCTTTCCCGAGACTAGCGTTTAACACATTCTGTACATATGACATCTGGAAACGTCATAGGGACTCGAACCGAGGGGTACAAGACGTCTGTAGACGTCCTAGCGCATCCTCAATAATATCGGGCGAGAGAGGAATATTCTGAATTTTTTCATATTTATTTTATTTGTCAGTTCGCCTTTCGGCTACCGTATGCTACACTCTTACCGTTCACTTAGCTGTTAGCGCCACAGAAAGAATGACTTGTGACTTGTCTCTCCTAATCCAGGGCGCTCTCCGTGGTTCTGAACTGATCAATATACTGGCGCTTCATTTCTGCTCCTCATCCGTCTCTCCCGCAAAATATGAACGCTTTTTGGATTATATATCGTATAAATTAAAACGATAGCAATGTAAGCTAACAATGTAAAGCACACTTATTTAGCGTATTCTTTCCGGGTCGTGGGTTTCAGAGTAAAAGCGCTTTCCGGCACCCCAGAGCTCCTATTTTGTAGGACTTCCGGCACTGATTGTGTTTTAAAGGAGGATTATTCTTGTTTGTGTGCCGGTGCATAATGGTCTGTGGTTGGCTATATATTTAGAACAGCGAGAACATAGGTACATTTTAACCAATAGTACCTCTATACACCTCTATACTACCTCTATAGCAACGAGTACTATCACAATATAGAGCTATTTAACTTTTTTTTCCCAATAATAATAATTATAATAATAATAAAATCACATATACAACCTTTAATTCCTCTTGTTTGCATTGCATCGGTGTGTACCGTATAGGTTTTTCTCATGTGTGTTAATCATTGTGTTTTGCGTGTATGTGGGTTTAACTCGTGTGTATTGTGTGTATGTATGTAGGTTTAACTTGTGTTTTAGGTTTAACTTGTGTTTTATTGTATTGTGTGTACTGTAGGTTTTGCCCATGTCCAGATGCCTCAGTATGGTCGTGGTAACGTGTTCCCCAGTGCGCCCACCGCGCAGCATGTACAAGAACAGGATAGCTACAAGACCTACCTCAAACAGCAGGTACTGGCTCAAATTCCACCTCAAACTACAGCAGTGTTCATTTCATTTACTAAAACCACGGCGAAAAATGTTCGTCGACTACCTTTAAGGCAGCAAATGAAACCAGAACGAAAATGTAAGGGAGGGACTAGAGGAGTCTCCCCAGGAAACCCTGCTGTGCTGTATGTATTAGGTCATGATGTTTTGGGGGTTGTTGTACAGATGTATGTACTGTATTAGGTCATGATGTGTTGGGGGTTGTTGTACAGATGTATGTACTGTATTAGGTCATGATGTGTTGGGGGTTGTTGTACAGATGGAGGAGAAGCGTCTGCAGGTGTCAGAGGAGCGAGAGCGAGCCCGGCTGGAGGAGGAGAAGGAGGAGCGGAGGTTGGAGGAGCAGAGGGCTCGCATCCAGGAGGAGTACCTGGAGGAGCAGGAGAAGAAGAGACGCAAGGAGATGGAGGTGTGTGTGGGTGTGTGCGTGCGTGTGCACAGACATACTGTACATAATGTATGACTTGTGTTACAGGGACATGGTAGATTATGGTACATGTCCCAAGCAATGGTAGCAAACTATGTAAAACCTTAATATTCAGCATAGCTTTCAGCTGGCAAGTGCCCTCAGATTTATGTGGATCCTGTAACATTAAAAAGAGATAGCGAGCAGATAAGCACGCCTGTGCAAATCGGCCCCGTTAGACCGACACGACCCAGGTTTGTATTTCGTGTTACGTCAGTCCAGAGCCCATATAAGCTTATATTAAATCGTTACACACCAAGAGTCATCGATAGACAGCCATAGAGGCCGTGAAAGAAAGGCGATAATACAGAGCGACAACATTCTACAAGAGAGACAACATTCTACAGCGGTTACAAAGCCCAAACTTTACCTCTGGGCCACTTTGTGGGTATTGTCGCTTAGAGAGGAATCATCTCTCTTTAAAAAGTAGACAAGAGGGAGATCAACAAGGAGAGTCGGCGTCATGTGCGACAGAAAGGCGGTCATCAAGAACGCCCACATGTCGGAGGACATGCAGCAGGACGCCGTGGAGTGTGCCACACAGGCGCTGGAGAAGTACAGCGTGGAGAAGGACATCGCCGAGCACATCAAGAAGGAGTTCGACAAGAAGTACAATCCCACCTGGCACTGCATCGTCGGGACCAGCTTCGGCAGCTACGTGACACGCGAGATGATCATCTATTTTTACCTGGGCCAGGTCGCCATTCTGCTGTTCAAGATCGGATGAGAGGTTCTCAACCCTTAGGGGTCCATCCATTTGTATACTGTCACTAGCCTCAGGGAACGCAGGTGTTTTGTTTTCAAAACAAAAAAGCCTGGGCGACGGAGCCAGGAATTGTGGTGAGTGGGAGTGGAGTCGGAGTGAACCTTGTATTTTGCTAAGCATTGCCAATAACATTGCAGAGGGGCGTCTGTGCAATTATGGGGACGTGATTGTTCTCTGCTGTGTTCTACCGAGGAGGAGAGGGATCCACCTGAAATTTTGAATCTGCCCCCTCTAGACCAGAAGTCACACTGGAAGGCTACACTGTCACTATCAGAGTTACCAGACGGGTGCATTTTAACCTCTAGTGGTCCCAGGACCCGAATCAGTGGGCTAAGGCAGCGAGGTTCCCAAAAGGTGCACAGAATCCAAAGGTACACATGGAACAATTCCAGGTGTGACAATCGTAGTTTAACCCTGGGGCATAGGCCCATTGGGTACGCATGCCCCCTCATTCATGTTGTAATCCAGGACAGGTGCAGTACCCATTATCACAGACCGTAGAGGCCAGTCTATGCCATCAGCACTATGGCCACATATTGATGACATCAGGGATCTCCATAAAGGGGACACATACAGACAGAGATCTCCATATATGGCCCTACAGTAAAAGGGACACAAACAGATACAGAGATTTGCATATTTATAGTGTATTTCTAGACATGGGTTGATCCAGATATGCGGGGGGCAAGACGCACAGAGATTCTGTATATTCAACCCTGTGTCTTGGAGACGATCAACACCCCATACGGGTAACTGAAGTGCCTCAGGGCTCAATACTAGTGTATTTCTGTTATTGTGAGGAAAGCTTTCACTGAAAATTGCCGATCGACAAGCTCACGTCGCAAGCTCACAACACGTTGTAGGCTCACAATGCAACATGTTGGGAGCTTGTCAATCAGCTGTTTTCAGTGAAGGCTTTCCTCACAATTCCAATATTGGTATGACACCACGCCATCGGGACAAAGAGGTTCCTATTTGGGGGAAGAATTTTTTTGTTATTTAGTTTTTAGTTTTACATTTCAGCTTTATTTTGATTGGACATTGAGGGTAACATGCAGTGAAGTGCATCCACCATAATAGTAGTAACCATAGTTATGTGATATTATTCAATGTCCTTTTGTTTTTTGTTTTGTTCTTATGGCATGGCTCTGCAGGAGTGTCTGTCTGTCTGTCTGGAGATGAGATTCACATTTCTTGTGTACACTGTACTGCCAGTACACATAACAGTACCTCCACTCCGTTTGTTTAGAGTATTTATGACGTAAATCATTTGCCAGCCAAGTCTATGGACTTTAGTATTTGTTCAGGGCACTAAATGGATGGATAAAGGAAAAGAAACAGCACAACTGTAACCAATGTGAAATAAAGCTTCAGGACTGGATAATTCAGAAGTGACAAAAAGGCACCCCTCACTTCACAAACGTGTGATTTTTTTTCACATACTGTATATTTCAATTATTAAACTTTGTTTTATAATGGAAGTCAACTAACTGATCAGGATGTTGCTCCGATTTGGAGTTGTACGTCATAGATATGTCATAGATGACTGACTACTGTATGATATTTATAGATTGTATTGCATTATAGGATAGGTGGATATATATGGGAGTAATACATCATTGACTACACTGTAACTATTATGTGAATGTAATATATTATCTAAGTGAGCAACGAGTATAATTGTATTATATAGGTGCATGTGCAAGTGAGTGCAGAATATATTGATATTAGTTGAGAATGAGTAGGACTTCATCGTACTGCTTTTTGAACATTTAATATTTAATTTATCAAATTGTACTTTCTATTATTAACGTTGCCTATTTTTTCAGTTTTTTGTTTTTGTTTTTTTGCACGTTGGAAAATAAAGATTAAACCTACATTTCTCTGACCTAATTCATTATAATTTGTTTGTTTAAAATAGTCTATCTACAAGCTCAATGTGTTTCATCCAGCAAACATTTTGAGCTTGTAGGCCTGCTTTTTTAACCTATTTTGGTCCGGAACCCCTTTTGGTGTTAGCATTATGTTATGCTTTAGCTATTGAAAAATAGCAGATCTACAAGCTCATAGCGCGCCACCGAGGGGCGTGCTACAAGCTTGTAGGTCTACTATTTTTGAAAAAACGACTGACATAGAAACATAGCTTTTTCAGAAAACTGTCAGGATGTAGAAGACCTTTTTAGAATCTGATCTCAGGTCAGAATGGGTTAAATCCACAATGGAGTCACAATAACAATGTCTCCACTTTTGTTCCTCCTTCAGCAAAAAGCCAAGAATGAGGAGCTGGTCCGGCTGGCAGAGGAGAGGAGGAGAGAGGATCAGAGGACGAGGAGGGAGGAGGAGGACAAGGAGAACACTGTTCTGAGGAGGCAGTATGAGAGAGAGAGACAGGCTCGATTAGAGGAGGTACGCACGGCGCACACACACACACACACACACACACACACACACACACACACACACACAGTGTGTAGATCTTTACCCTTGTGTGATAAAGTATAAAATTACTAATCAAAACATAAACCAGTCCGACATTTAGAGAAATATCCAAGTGATCAGCGAGAGAGTTTCTGCAAAGTAGAGGCTGTTTCATTTGCGATGGGATAGATTTGCGTGACTGTAAAGACGAAGCGCAAGTGGGGAGGAGGCTTCTCATACGCTTTATGGCTTACTCATCATCAGAGCTCCAACTGTACGGAAGCATTTGAAAACAGGCAACGTGAGACTAGGGACCCCCAGTCTGGTAACTTGAGACTAGGGACCCCCATTCTGGTAACTTGAGACTAGGGACCCCCATTCTGGCAACGTGAGACTAGGGACCCCCATTCTGGTAACTTGAGACTAGGGACCCCCATTCTGGCAACGTGAGACTAGGGACCCCCAGTCTGGTAACTTGAGACTAGGGACCCCCAGTCTGGCAACGTGAGACTAGGGACCCCCAGTCTGGTAACTTGAGACTAGGGACCCCCAGTCTGGCAACGTGAGACTAGGGGCCCCCAGTCTGGCAACGTGAGACTAGGGACCCCCAGTCTGGTAACTTGAGACTAGGGACCCCCAGTCTGGTAACTTGAGACTAGGGACCCCCAGTCTGGTAACGTGAGACTAGGGGCCCCCAGTCTGGTAACGTGAGACTAGGGACCCCCAGAAGGAGACTTGGGTTTTTTTAAGAAAAGAAAGAAAAACATTTAACATTTAAGATTAAAAGGCATCTGCAAAATTCTGTTCAGTGTCTGCAATAATTGGCAGTCGCCATATATGGAGAAGGCGATGCTTTCTGTACCCGTGATCTGTATCTGAAGCACTTGTTGTAGAGTTTTCTCAAGTTTGCGCATCCACTATTGTTTGTTTTCAAGAAATTTCTTGTAAAAATGTGAATACAAATAAAGATGTTAAGTGTGTGTGTGTGTGTGTGTGTGTGTGTGTGTGTGTGTGTCGTGCAGGTGCACAGGGAGCCTTCCCCTCCAATCCCCACCCTGCAGAGGAGGCACGGGGTCCGACATACGCCCAGACCACCTAGCACACACTCGCTCAGCGGACAACCCCCTAGTCCTACTAGCATACACTCACCCAGGCCTCCTAGCACACACCTACCCAGCACACACGCCTCTCCCAGGCCTCCACCCAGCAGCACACACAGCCAGCTGTCCTCTGCACCACTGTCTGTAAGTGAAGCACGCGCACGCACACACACACACACACACACACACACACACACACACACACACACACACACAAAATGCTTACATTTGTATTGTCAAACTGTTGATCAATTTACCGGTAATTAGATTTACCGGTACTATTATTTCCATATTAAACTCTTTAAACTGCAGTTTTACAACAGAGACATAATATGCATTGTATTATGTTCTAAACTCTTCTGTTCTCGCATATTAAATGAACCACACTTAATGTTAACAGCTGATTGAAATTCAGCCAATCGCACGTGCAGTACAGTCTGTGAACACTGTGCAGGTTTTCTTTAGCGAAGTTAAATGCAAACTAACAAGAGAAGGTTGAGTCTCAACCTGAAAGGTTTGAGAACCGCTGATCTAAACGATATAATGTATGAATATCTTTGTCATTATACAGTTGTGGTGTGTGGACTTGATTTTAAAACATAATATTTATGATTATCATTTTAGTTATCATCGGTTTTAGTGCTCGTTGTGAACTACTATGCTTAGAAAGCAGGCTTCAGGCTGTGTTCTAGGTGGTTTGATCTTTGACACCTCTCTCAAGCCTGAGGTACACTTCGGAGTACCATAGTGTTGCATGCCAATAGGAGCCGATAACTCCACAATGCTCCGTTATGCGCCCATATTCAATTTCCTTCCTGTAAGTATCCAGTATCCTGTCCTGAAAATGTATTTTCTGTTTATTTACCCATTAAAACCGGGAAAGAACGACACACCAAAAGTCTGACATGCGCAAATCACCAGTTGCTCCGACATGCGTTGCATCTCACATGCGGTTAGCGTTAGGTTAGTGTTTGGGGTAGGGTGTCGGACTAATGACTGTCAGACTGTTAGTATGTCGGAACTTATGCTGTGTCATTGTAGATTTTAGCTATACAGTATAAAGCAACATAAGCTTTTTTTTGAACATTTCCACTAAACAAACTCTATATCACAATATAAATATGTTTAACTCTTATTGTAACAAAAGAGAATCACTTACTGCACCCTTAATGATCATCACCCAGGTGACATAAAGAGTGTGTACGTGATCATGTCATGTTTGTTTTTAAGGAGAGATGTCTGTCAGGACTGCAGTCACCCCCTGTCCCCGCTCGACGCAACCAGCTGAGAGCTGCAGGTATGCACGCACACACCCATTCTCTCACATAGAGAGAGATTCTGGAAAGATTGCTACTTTTACGCTATGCATAAATGTGTGCGTGTGTACTGTGTGTGTGTGTGTGTGTGTGTGTGTGTGTGTGTGTGTGTATGTGTGTGCTGTGTGTGTGTGTGTGTGTGTATGTGTGTGCTGTGTGTGTGTGTGTGTGTATGTGTGTCGGGGGTGCATAACGGCTGTCGAGTCCGGGAGTGCTTGAGGGCGGAAGCACCCACTGACACAATGGGCGCATTCGGAAATAGCGCACTGTGCAATGCAAATTAACCCATTTTGGGCGGGAACCCCTTTTGGTGTTTTAAACATTATGTTATAATTTAGCTATTGAAAAATAGCAGATCTACAAGCTCATAGCGCGCCACTCGGTGGCCGTTATATAGAACTGCCCTTATAAGAACTCTCTGCGCCTGACGGGTGTGTTAAGTGAACTCTCAGTGTTAAGGAGACAGCTCAACTGTGTGTGTGTGTGTGTGTGTGTGTGTGTGTGCGTTTGTTTGCACGTGCGCGGCTGCAGAGGATAACAGAGGTGTGTTCAGTGAACTCTCTGCGTTGAGGCGTCAGCTCTACAGTGAACAGAAGAGACTGGAGGAGTGGGAGGAGCATGACTCTCTGATTGACAGGTAAACTGACCAATGATCCGGTCGGGCACTGCGAAGGCCTTTCGTAGTCCTTTTGGACCACGGAGTGAACAACAGAAATGGGACTGAGCTGTTTTTGTGTTCACTCTGTCAGTTAATTTGAAAGAGGATGACGTTCTCTTTCTGGTCAACTTCAGCTCAAATGAAGCCTCAAGCAGTGTTAATTTTTTCAGCAGATTTTGATTTAGTCTTTTGAATAACACACCATTTAGTACAAATTCTTAGTTTAGTCTTAGTCAACTAAATATCAAATTTCTTGTCTTAATGCAGTGTTAATTTTGACAGAAAAGATTTAGTATTGAACGAAATTAAAAGGCCATCACACGCAGAACGGGAACAAAATCTGTACATTATTGCGACCGCAGATCATATTTACTATGGAATCGTGCATTTCCTGTCAGTGTGTTGTTTGTTTGGTTGGTCACCCCAGGCAAGCCCCCATATATGGTTTCCAGGTCTTGTGAAGTTGTGACATCACGGGACATAATCAGCGATGGAGATCCCTGATGTCATAGTAAATGCGACCTGCTGTCGCAGTTAAAGGGGAATACCACTCATTTTAAACATTTTTAACATGTAATTAATATACCTTAGAGTTGTGTGGAAATTATAAAAAAGTCCCCCCATTCTGTGTTGCCTAGAACTGGAGGTCTATAAAAAGATCAGTAACATTACATCTCAGTGACATTCAAACTCTAGACGGGCCCGGCCCTGCCAGGGCCCTCATCAAACCCTGTATACTCAATAGTATGTCCCCGCTACCACCCTTAGATCTCCATATACTGTATGGAGCTGACCTGTTCTGACATTCCATATGTTGATCTGACCTCATCAAACCCGTACACTCAAGACATGCTCCTTATATGGCCAGTACATAGACCCCCCCCCCCATGCCAAAGCGCCCGCTCGCCCAGCAGTCTGCTGCCAACGAGGCGGATGCGCGCACGCGACCTCGCCCCTCAGGCGAGTCTTACTGGTATAATGTATAACTGTGTGTGTGTGTGTGTGTGTGTGTGTTTTTTTTTCCAGGCGCAGAGATCCCCCCCTGGTGGATGTGTTTGACCGGGCTCGTCTCAAACTGCAGGCTCCCGTCAGAAGACCTTCATCCAAACACACTGAGCCACCGAACCTGATGAATATACACACATCACTGCAACTGAATGGTACACACTACACACACTGAACCTGATGAAACCTGACCAAAGTATTTTTGGGGTTCGCCAGCCCAAAAGGTTGAGAACCTCTGATATGTAGTACATATGTCCTAGTGTTAAACCCACGTCCCATGGCACAGGGAAGTGTTTTTCCCTTGTAATATAAGAACGGTGTTCCCATTTAAAAATGAGGTGACTCTGTGTCGTTTATATTCTGTTTGATTCCATCAAGAAACTTGAATTAATTCTGCTGCAGTACCGGCCGGGAAGTAAAAAGTAGAGTGAGCAGACAACATTGTGCTGTGTACTGTAGACAGAAGTAAAAAGTAGAGTGAACAGACAACATTGTGCTGTGTACTGTAGACAGAAGTAAAAAGTAGAGTGAACAGACAACATTGTGCTGTGTACTGTAGACAGAAGTAAAAAGTAGAGTGAGCAGACAACATTGTGGTGTACTGTGTACTGTAGACAAAAGGGAGGAATGAGCGCATCTGTTTGGCTGGAGTAAAAATATCCAACAAGGTGCTTTTGTCTTCTGTACAACTGAGTGACAGAACTGATGCATTGCAAGGTTAAAATGCACCTACGCACAACTGTCTTCATCAGACTAACAAGATTACCGTGTGTGTGTGTGTGTGTGTGTGTGTGTGTGTGTGTGCGCGTGTGTCAGACTGTGAACTGAAGGAAGTGGGTGTGACCAGGAGGAGGAGGCGGGGTGACTCTAGTCTAAGGACCGCCCACAGTGGTAAGAACATTCTCAGAAGTTGGTGGGAGTAAAGCTCTTCATAATGTCCAAAACCTTTTTTTTAAGGATTATTATGAATTGGTTATAATGAACAATGGGTTAATGTTGATTAATGAGTTACATTATTTAAATGATGTTTATTAAATTGTTGTGTCAATATCTTTCAGACTATGTTGACCTCTCCCCTCTTCACTACCTGGTTAGTTCAACAGCACTTCCTCATTACATCACTTCCTGAACAACAACACTTCCTCATTACATCACTTCCTGCATGTGTCACATTCTTGGTTGTGTCTATGCAAGGCCTGACCATCAGGGCTCCTGATGCAGGAGGGCTTCAGTGCCTCGCTCAAGGATACTAACAAGGGCACTAATTGTATTAGTTAGTGGACAGTAACTAGCTATCTGAAGGGGGAATACCATTCATTTTCAACATTTAACTATGTAATTTCTATATCCTAAAGCTGTATTGTGTAAATTATTAAAAAAGGTCCCCCCCCTTGGCCTTATGTGTTGCCTAGGAATTGGAGAATACATTTTTGGGGTCATGTGATCAGTGACCTGAGGTCAACGTTGGCCCAACCTCTGGGCCGCCTCATACATTAGAAACAAAGCAACTAAAATGAAGGAACGGAAGCCAAAGAGGGAAGTGTTCAACAACACATCGGAGGCAAACGGAAACCAGAAGTCGATGAGAGCCTGCTATTCCAGCTTGTGAACAAACACTATTTCTATTAAGTCGCAACACAGCCCATACTTATCCCCTAAACTGCAGCTTTGGTATTGAGGGGAACGCTTTAGCTGAAAATAGCCGATAGACAAGCTTGCAGCGCAATGCTGTTGTGAGAATAACAGACCTCCGGTTACCCATATGGGGTTTAAGTTGTCAGACACATACATGCCCTTTAGATACCTCTATAAAATGATACAGCCTGCACATTGATCGATTGGTTGAATACTTTATTAGACAGAGGACCAGGCATTTGAGCTGAAAGGATAACGCAAAAAAAAGTGCTGAGGACTTTCAATTGTGGTCCTATGTATTCAATTCATCAACATGGCATAACAACATGATGACGTTCTGGTGCCATTCATTTAGAAACGTGTGTGCGTGTGTTTCAGAGGACTACAGACCTGTTGGAGTCAGAGAGTGCCTTTATAGGTGAGAATTTTGATTGATTCTTTGTGTTGCACTTGCACCTCATATCATTATTTATTTGGTCACAAGCTCTTAATACTTTTCATTGGCTCAACATTTATAAAACCTCCACAAACAAGAAAGTAAACATAACTTATTTTTTTGCCATGGCTCCAATATTCTGTGAGCAAATGAGGAAGCGCTCGCATTACATGATAATCTGCCCGAATTATAGCTCCTGATCAAGATAGAACAGGGTACACATGTGTTAATTTTTAGCTCCTGATCAAGATAGAACAGGGTACACATGTGTTAATTATAGCTCCTGATCAAGATAGAACAGGGTACACATGTGTTAATTATAGCTCCTGATCAAGATAGAACAGGGTACACATGTGTTAGCTCAGCTGGGCTTTACAGAACTACTCATACTGTGAGCGAAAATATTAAAAGCATTGTGTGTGCGTGCACGTGTGTGTCTTAGAGCCACCAGGAACTGAACCCGCCCAGCTGTCAGCCAGAGAGCGAAGAAGGAACAGACAAACACAACAGCAGCAGCAGCCCATTGGTCAAGCAGATATCTTCTCTGTCCAATCAGAGAGAAGAAACAGACAAACACAACAACAGCAGCCCATTGGTCAAGCAGATATCTTCTCAGTCCAATCGGAGAGGGAGGCCGGTGGAAAGGACAGAACCAGAAGGCTTCAGGCTCTGGATCGTCATGGTAACTTGTGCTGTTAAAGTTACTATTATTAGGCAAAGAAGTTAGGGGATAAGGGGTAAGGCACTGACGAAAATAGGGCCCCAAGTGTCCGTATTTTACTTAAATCATCTTCGAACTTTCAAAATAGAAAATTATAGTCATTTATATAAAATATCTCAATGCATTTAGAGCAGTGGTTCTCAAATGTAATGGCATTTCTATCTCTGGGACCCCAATTTATATGGTCAAATTAACTGTGTCTGTGTACAAAAAGTACCAAATGATTTACAGACCTACAGGTCCATTTAACCCACTTTGAGAACCACTGATTTAGGGGAAATACTGTTTGAGTAAATGTACTCTGTTGTCTTTCACAGGTCCAGCTAGCCGCTCCGATGATGATGATGAGGATGATGAAGGCGACTCCGCCTCTCTCCACATCTCCCCCCGGCTGGGCCACGCCCCCAACCCTCACAGCTCCACAGAAACGCTCGCCACGGACACGTGGACGCGGATGGAGGGTCTCTTGCGGAGGGAGGAGGGGTCAAGAGCCAGGGACTCTGTCCCCCAAGACTGGGACAACTAGCCTCAACCAGTCACAGCCCTGCAGATACATGTGGTATTGTTTAGAGAGCAATGCTTTGTTTACAAACATTGAGGCTGCACACGCTTCTGTGATTACATCATGCAATCAATTCCCAGCATATACCCAACCCTGTTTTTATTTTTTATTCATTCATTTTGTCCTGCGTGTGTAGGCTGGTGAGTCACTCCCTAGCGAGACGCTGGGAGAGCCTGATTCATACTTGGGTTCATGCTTTGTGTCTAGAACAGCAGACCTAGAAGATCTCAACGAACTTCTGTGTCTGCTGTTTTCACTGTCACTGGTTCCCAAACAGGATCACATCCTATGCTGTATGAGTAAACCTCTCAGCTGGGAGAACACTCAGCTGAAGCCCCCTCATCATGATCACATCCTATGCTGTATGAGTAAACATCTCAGCTGGGAGAACACTCAGCTGAAGCCCCCTCATCATGATCACATCCTATGCTGTATGAGTAAACATCTCAGCTGGGAGAACACTCAGCTGAAGCCCCCTCATCATGATCACATCCTATGCTGTATGAGTAAACATCTCAGCTGGGAGAACACTCAGCTGAAGCCCCCTCATCATGATCACATCCTATGCTGTATGAGTAAACATCTCAGCTGGGAGAACACTCAGCTGAAGCCCCCTCATCATGAGCAATACCGAAAATGGCTTTTTCATTTGCACTTGGGTCTAATGCTGCATTCACATGGGATCAGGCAAGCGTTAGACAGCAAACCGGAAGTCATTTTAGTGGACGGGACCAGGACGTTAAACAGAACAGGACAGCACGGCATCAATGTTAAAATATTTACCGGTAATCTTTTTAGCGTTTCGTGCCATCCAGCAGGTTTTGCCATCTACTGCTTGCCTGATTCCATGTGGATGCAGCATAACTGCGTTCTCAAAACTAGTAAAGGAATTTGCAGGCTAAATTAATCAGATTAATAGTTTAGTGACTTTAGTCTATTCAAAAAAGATGTATTGGATAGTGAAAATGGATTAAAGAGATGAAGAGACAAGCAGACCCCTGTTACATAGAAACACACAATGATTACTATCACAAAATATAGAGCTTTTAACATTTAAAACAAATCCCATAAAAACACATCACTTAAGCTACTTTTAAAGATGCAATCCATAATATTTATGTCCACAGAGTGTGGATAGAAGAGCAGGTGGACCAGCTACGATCAGTTATCCTTCTACCATTGAGCTGGCAAGAGATTAAACTTTGCTTTGACCTTCATGCAGTACCTGTTATCAACCAGTAGGTGTCTTACCAGACTACAGGATATAATGTCTCAATGGAAGAGCAGGTATAGTAGAACAACTAAATGTATGTGAATTAACATATTCTATGTACACATTTTGTTAAAATAACTTTTTCTGTACACAGAAATTTGTGATTGCAGCTTTAAAGTCCTTTGTTTAGATTGGTGACCCTTTTGATCTTTTCTATTTGTCTGATTTTCCTTTGGTCATGTTTTGTATGCTTTTCTAAGGTGATCTTGAATCCACAAATAAGATACTATTATTCAGTAGTATTATTAGTAGTATTCGATCTGGAGTCAGTATCATGAACCAAAGAGTGGAAGTGTTTTAATTGTCATGATAATAAATTATATTTTTAACTTAAGGGAGAGTCTGTGTTGTTCAAACTAGCACTTCACAACACCCCCAAATGCTGTTATTTATTTTAGGCTTGATTGGCATAATGTTTTAAATAAAAGTCATACACTTACAGAGCCTTCACCTGTTTATTTTTAGTTCTGCTGCAGGACCACATTGGAAACACGTGTTTCATTATACTTTGAATGTTTTACCCTGGGTTTAAGTTGTATCATGATTATACTTCAAATGGAATCGATAGTTCCCACATTCAGTTGTCTGAGCAGGGTCAGCCACACAATCCAAAACGAATGAAATAATGAGCAGACAGTGGTTGAGTGCTCAACCATTATTTCATTTATTTCTCATTTCATCACTTTTACTTGTTTATGCTGTAGGGCTATATACTGTCACGAGTTGTCTCTCCGCGATGAAATTGGTGACCTGAAATTGCATTTTATGTTTTGTATCTCACAAAAGTTTCAAAGGTAAGAATGAACCTGCCTTCCTCTTTGGCCCAAAAACACGGTTCAGCCGCACATACCACATTGGCTCTAATTCAGCCTATGTGTTGAGGGTTCGTATCCCGATTCCGGGGACCTTTAAGATATTTTTAGAGATCTACAACAAAGTGTGGTACGGGGCCCCATAGAGATCTTTCCAGACTAGGGCCCCATGCATGCAGCAATATGAGGAGCAATTTAATGTCGGTGTTATTCCACCGCTTGAAGACTGCAGAATGAATATTCGCATCATAGGGTTCACTCTCACCACTCGTATAATTTGTTGACTGGTGTGGCCAGGGGTATGTAATTGGCCCCTCCTTTTTCCCGCCCAAACTTAAATCCCTTGTAAACACTAACAACTAGATCAGTGACATAAATGACTAAACCCTTGTTTTTCCTTCTTTTTTGTGTGAAATGTTCCTTTAATACGGCACAGTCAGATGTCAGAGCTGTCCAACAGGTTAGTGTGTGTGTGTGTGTGTGTGTGTGTGTGTGTGTGTTTGTGTGTGTGTGTGTGTGTGTGTGTGTGTGTAAATCTTGTAGCCTGAGGCTACTAATTTTCATTGTAGCCTGGAGGAGCAGTGATTATAGATCTACTGTAAATACTATTTTACTATTACTATTATATACTAATACTATAGAAGCCTACTGTAGCCTATTATTATTATTATTATTATACTATTACATAATTCTAGATAGCAATACACTGACTGAGCATTGTGGTGCCCTGTGCCCACAACAATGTTTAGAGATCGACACATTAAAGTCATGACTATATATTACTTACATTGTGGTCCTTTGAGTGCAAAGTACTAAGTAGGTAGACAAGACAGACGGACGGACAGACAGAGCACATTTTAGTTATATAGTTGTGTTGTCATCACTTCCTTCTTTAAGGATCAATTCCTGCTCTGCGTGGTTGTGGGTTGAACCAACCTGCAGCCTGGTCTGTCTGAATCTGTTCTCTAATGTTCTGCCTCAGTGTTCCGGGTTCTAAACATGCAAAGAACAACAACACACACCTAGAAGAAGACAACAAACAACAACACGCACCTTGATTCTATAACGGGAGGGTCGCACTTTGATGTTTATGCTGAAGGTAAGATTTCATTCACGTCCATGCGATCGTCGCCGCGGTGGAGTCAGTTGTGAAGAAACGGAGACAAAGTAACGATTTGACACCCAGGTGGGAACCGACCGGAGCTGCAGACAGAGTTTAACTTGCACGAACCAGAATACCAGATGCATGAATGAATATTAAGTAGCATGTTTTTTGAAGGGGGAAAGATGATTCGACTAGGAATCCGCTTGTTATACTGTATTTTATTTATATAAAAGTTTGTATGATACTTGGAGACTTTCATCCAATAGAGAGTGATAGACCCGAAACATTTTGCATATTTCACGTACCGGTATTTTAAGTTCTGATAATTTATACAATACAGAGATCTGACCGCATGACAGGCAGCAGATAGGCCTACTTTGTTAAACTCAATCATATTTGTATGATTAGTTTTACTACATTTTCTCTTGGCTACTCCCACCACTGAATTTATTCGCCATCGCAAGGTGTCGCTGCGTGCCAAAAAAGAACAGATCTACAAGTTATCAACGCGCCGCAGGGTGACGCGTTGATAGCTTGTAGATCTGTTCTTTTTTGGCTCGCAGCGACACCGTTGTACTACGGAGTATACATAAAGAAGAGGCCCAACATTCAAAAGTAAATGTTACCCTACTTCCTCATCTGCCATCTTTAAAACATATGCCTCTTTAAAATCGTAGAGAAGTTAAAATGATGTAGGCTACGTATATGACACATATCTGTAGAGGTGTTTGTAGCCTGCCTGCTTCCTTCCCTTTCTACTCCACTGTTGCTTTTAACATTATTATTAGTATTCAATCTAGTATTTTATAGAAGCACTGCCATTGACAAGTGACAGTTGAACTTCAACTTCCCCTTTTTGGATTAAATTAATTCAGGTCAAGTGTTGCTTCTCAAAGTGGGGTGGGCCCCCCAGAAAGAGGTCCTTTCAAACCAGGTCCCCCCCATGCAGAAAAATGAGGAACTGTTTAATTCACTGTTATTTCAACACTAGAAGACTATATTGGGGGCACAGTTGCAGTCAGTAGCACTGCTCACAGCTATAATGGGTTCTGGGTTAAATTCCCACTGTGGATGCTATGGGCGCTGGGTGTGTGTTCTCTTCGTGTCATCCATGCCCATACACTAGGTGGGGTTGGAAAAAGGGCCTTTCTGTGTGGAATTTGCATGTTCTCCCTGTGTCCCCTATGGTAGGTACCCTCATGGGTGGACATGTTTTTGCAGGTCCGGGTACTAACGTATAGGGGTCCATTCTGACTTATATAGTGAATGAAGGACTATAACTTCAAACAGTTTGATTAGGTCACACTGACAAGATTGAAGATTACTTACATATCAACTTTCACAGGTCACGTTAGGTCATGTTAAAAATCGCTGTTTCACAGTTATAAACATTTGAGTAGGCCTGCTACATATAGTTGTAGAATTCTATAACAACAAAAGCAGTCTGTGTCATGTTGTTGTTCATGATTATCTTTTTTTATAGCAAATTGCAGGCAAACATTATAGAATATAAATAACCCTCCTATGCCACATGACTTACAAGATAATTTGTAGTAGGCCTACCTAATTTGGTGAAAACAATTCTGTTTTGTGACATTTGCAGCAAGAGTGACATTTGCAGCATTTGTGAATTGAATTAATTTAATTTGTGAATCCCTTTTGTTTCTGGGTTGTTTAGAGTAGACAAAGACCCTCCTTAATGTGGGACCGACATTTAGGGTTTTTTGATTGATTGAAATATTTATTAACAGTTTGCAGAATTACAGTACATTTCAAGCACAACTCAATACAAAGACTGTGAACTGTAAGTGGACGACCGAATAAAGCATTACACTTGTTTACAAGAGGGTCCACCTTGTTCAAATCATCAAAACATTTAGAGACGTACAAATAGACACTTCTATATAGCCAAAAACAAAAAGAGAACAGGAATTCATCATAAAGGAGGTAAAAAGGGAAAAGAACATATACTGTGAGGGGGAAAATGTGTTAATGACTGTTGGTATGGCGTTCCACATTTTGGTGGCATAGAAGTGAAAAGAATTTAGTCCCTTGTTTGTGCCGAATCTGGGTTGCACATGGTTTGTTGCACTCCCTCTGGTGTTGTGGGTGTGGACTTCGTTAACATTAAGGAAGTATTTAGACAGGTACTTGGGTATCTTGGTGGTGTATCGAATCTTGTGGACCAGACCCATTGCAAGATGCTGTACTCTGTCGTCGACCCTAAGCCATTCCAGCCTGTCAAAGTGTGCAGGGGTGATGTGGGTTCGGGGGGTGAGGCCAAGTAGGAGCCTGACCAGTTTGTTTTTGTCTGGAGCCTTTTTTTAAGGGCCTTTGAGGTGCACGCATAGTCAGAGAAACCTTGTACAAGGGCTCCTGTTATGGTCTTCAAGGTCAAGGTGTTATGGTTGACCAGTGAGGAGATCCTGTAAAGGAATCTTGTTCTTTGGTTGACTTTTTTTGATTATGTTGGTGGCCATTTTATCACCAGAAAGATTAGCCTCCAGGATGGAACCTAGGTAGATAATTTCATCTTTTCGTGTGATAATATTGTCACCCACTCTAACCAAGAAGCCATCTGCCTTGCTGAGATTACTATTTGATCCAAAGAGAATGGATTCAGTTTTTCTCAGGTGTAAAGATAGTTTGTTATCAGTGAGCCAGGTGCAGATTCTACAGAGTTCAGAGCTGAGGGCCTTTTCAACCTGCAGTTTGTTCCTGTCCGAGACTAGCAGTGCTGAGTCATCTGCAAATAGGAACAAGTTGCAGTCACAAGCTGATGTCATGTCGTTTACATATATTAGGAGCTCACTGAGAGGGGGGGGGGGACGGGGGGGGACACGACAGACAGTGTTCAGTGTACCTCCACCATCTGTTCTCTCCCCTCCAGGTAGGATTGCATCCAGCTCACTGATGTGCTATCAAAATCAATTGCTTTTAGCTTGTTAACCAGTATGGAGTGGTTCACTGTGTCAAAAGCCTTTTGGAGGTCCAGCTTGACCATGCCGCAGTATTTGCCAGCATCCACCTCGTGTTTGATGTGGTCGCTCAAATAGAGGAGGCATGTGTCAGTGGAGTGGGATGTTCTGAAGCCAGATTGGAACTCGTACATTAATTTATTTGTGGCAAGATACTTTTCAACATGTTCATAGACTATTTTTTCCATCACTTTCGAGATGGAGCTTAGAATAGAAATAGGGCGGTAGTACCCGGGGTCTAATTTACTCCCTTTCTTGTGCAGGGGGGTTACTTTGGCTAGTTTAAAATCTTGGGGGACCTGTCCCTGTTTGATGGAGAAGTTTACTATGTGGGTGATGATTGGAGCTGAGCTGAGAGATGGCTGAGTTTCTGAGATATTTGGAGGGAATATTGTCATGGCAAGTGGCCTTGTGGGGTTGGAGGGCACTCATTTCTTAAGTACCTCATCAGTTGTTACCATAACTAGTTTAAAATCATCTTTACAAACACCTAGGTTTCTGTAGAAGGTGTGAATGTGCTCTACACCAAAGAGCCCAGATTGGGAGGGCAGTTTGTTAACCAGCATTGTTGCTATGTTTGTAAAGAAGATGTTCAAGTAGTTGGCCACATCAAGCTTGTCAGTGATGAGAGTGTCGTTCGATTTGATGTTTATGTTTGAAAACCTGGTTTACAGTTTTTGACCGCAGCCTAGTTGGTTGTTGAGTAGCTTCCAGGGCTCCCGTGGATTGTTTTTGTTTTCCTCAGCTTTATCATTGATAAAGTTTCTTTTAGCTGATTTGGTCATGTAAGTAACAATATTTCTTAGCTTGTTTTGTTGGGTTTTTAGGTTGTCCAACTGAGCTTGGGTAGACCGGATGCTGCATTCATTCATGATTCTTGTGTATAATGTTTTGGTAAAACAGGTCCTCGGCCTTGAGCAAACTTTGGAAGTGGATGGAGCATAGGGTGCCTGAGAGCAATCAACCATAACTTGCACAACTCTTTATTCTCGAAAGGAAAATGATAAAGTTTTGTCTCCACAAAAATCATGATAATTAGAACGTGGAACAGTGCACTACTGCACACATCCGTAGTAAAATAATAGAATCTACAAACTACTAAGGTTTTAGTAGGCTGCTTGCCGTGGGTGTGTCTCTATCTCGGGGAACAAACAGGCAGCATGGTGACTATGTGTTTACAAACCAAACCTTGCAATATTTCCGTGCGAGAGTTGGGAAGGCGCTTCAGTATATCTCCAAACTAAATTGTACCTTTTATGTAAATCAATCGTAAAAGACTGCCACTTGGCAGGGTGGCATTCCCCTGGAGGCTTTTTAGGCATTCTCCTTCACATTTTTACTGATTATTTGTGTCATTATCATTTTTTTTATTCTGTTGTAATTGAAAATAAACAAACAAACAAACAAACCGAGGTTGATGGTATTGCAGTTGAGTTCCCATCATAGCAGACAGTGATGCAACCAGCCCGGACGCTACAAATGAGAAGATAAAAAAAACTGCAGATCTACAAGTTCACAACTGTCATGTCATCTGTCATGTGACGTGTATGTGCAGAGCTGTAAGAATCATTTCTGCTTTTCAGTCTGTTGCGTGTGGCTGTCTGCTTCAAACCACTTTCAATATGACAGCCATATACTCTGCTCATGTCGGTAAACATACACAAATAGATGATTATTAATAGAATATGTTTATATCTACTAATAACTATGTGTCAACATTTATAAAACCCCACAGAGACAGTTTTTTTATATTATACTCATTATAGGCCAAAAATGTAAAACATTTTTAATTTAAAAAACAAACCACTATCCTGCGGCAAAAATATAGGCAATTCATTCATGAAAAAATAATTTGAAATATGGAGATACAAGGTTTCCAGCCCGACAGAAATGGCATACTTGTGCAAGATGTCATTGCAGTATAATATATTTATTTTATAGTATACAGTATATTTAGTTTGTGTGTTTGTTTATTACCAGGAGTAGTCCCAAAACCTAACTTACAAGACACTGCTGACCAAGACGGTGGCACAAAATGTCTCATGTAAAACTAAACCAACATAATCATAAAACCCATCAAAATATAACGGGATTAGTGGTGTTCAGTTACGTTTTATTCAGCCTGGTGGGAGTTGAGGATAATGTTGTTTACCGTCCCTGACAGTAGTAGCAGGCTGTTAAAATAAATGTGCTTTTCTTAATTCATCACATACTGAATGAACAGGAAGTTCGAACCTGGTTCACTGGAAATACACAACTAATATATGACTCAGAGGCTGTGTGTGTGTGTGTGTGTGTGTGTGTGTGTGTGTGTGTGTGTGTGTGTGTGTGTGTGTGTGTGTGTGTGTGTGTGTGTGTGTGTGTGTGTGTGTGTGTGTGTGTGTGTGTGTGTGTGTGTGTGTGTGTGTGTGTGTGTGTGTGTGTGTGTGTGCGCGCGTGTGTGTGTGTTTGTATTGATTGAATATATAGTATGCCCTCCAGCAGTATGAGTTTAATATGCCTTTTATGAGACACAACAACAACAAGGTCCAATGGTCCATTAAACATTCAACACTAAAAATAACTGGACAAAACAACAGCGTGACAAACAAGGTAAACAACAAATGCATATACTGTACTGAAAATATACAGTTTAAACACATTGTTCGTTTGTTTGTGTAGGACTACACAGGCAAATGGGACGTCAGCCAGGGAGTGGTATAATCATCCAGTTCAATGAGGCCGCCGCTGACTCCATGTGGTGATTTGATGGTTGTGCATTCATCCATGATGTGTTCAACACGGGGGGGGCACGCGTTAGTCCGCCGTACCGTTGCTACGACACACGGTGACACGGATACGGAATGATTGCAAACACGTGGAGGATACCACTCACAAGAGGCATAGCAGACCTAACTGAATGAGTGAGCCGTTGCAACACTGTGTGTGTGTGTGTGTGTGTGTGTGTGTGTGTGTGTGTGTGTGTGTGTGTGTGTGTGTGTGTGTGTGTGTGTGCAATGTGCATGCAGAGGCCTGTTTCAACCAGCGAGTTCTAACAGGTCCTCAGTCACAGATCACACCGCTGAGATTTCATATCCTGGCCAATCAGTAGGCTGTGTACTTGTGTAGGCACGCGCATGTGTGTCTGTGTGTGCGTAGTCTGCGCTCTGTGCACGCACGTGTGTTTGTGTGTATTTATTGGTAAATAGTGTTTGTACGTGCAATGATAGTAGTTGCGTAAGGTGAGCCGAGCGTGAGTTTGCAAAAACACACCTTGATGCAGTCGATCCATCCATCCATCTATTTTAATTGCATTTGCCTTCTATTCTTAATCACATGATGAGGAATTCCACTGTATGTTGTTGTTAGGGTTAGCTTTATGTTGATTCTTTGATAAACACCTTGGAACAGTGGGTGTTTTTATGTTTTTTTGTGGCTTTCGCCTTTATTTTATATTTTTTATGGAGGGACAGACAGGAAATGGGGAGAGAGATGGGGGGATGACATGCAGTAAAGGCTGTCGGGATCAGGAGTCGAAACCGTGGCACACTGCCAGACTGGATTACCAGCCAAGGTGCCTGGACCGCTGAGCCACGGCCCAGGCCACCTTGGAACAGTGTTGTTTTCTCTGGCTTCGTACACACATATCAGACGAACATGCTCTGTGCTGTCCGTGTTTTATGGCCGCCTCAATGCTTTTCCAATGGAAGTCACGTGGTTTGACCAAACAGTTGTGTGTGATGGGGGGAGGGGGGGGCAATCAAACACAAGTGTTTGGTGAAACCACGTGACTTCCATTGGAAAAGCATTGGGGCGGCCATAAAACACAGGCAGAGCACAGCACAGTTGTTCTTTATGTGTGTACGAAGCCTCTCTAGGACCGACAGACAGACAGACAGCATTTTATCTGCTTGTTTTTTCATCACTTCCAATTCCACTTGTTTATGAAATCTGTATCCCGACCTGAAAATGCATTGTTCATTCACTAAAGAACAAAGAACAATGATCCGAATATTTAACACTTATTGTGACCATAGATCACAAATTACTATGAAAACCTGCAAAACCTGTCAGTCAGTCGATCCGTCTGTCATGCCACCATACAGTATATGGGCTTCAGTCCATATACTTGTTATATGTCATGCCACCATATATGGTCGAAGCTCCATATATGGCCGTCTCCATATATAAAGATCACGACACTGACCTCATCAAACCCTGTTGTTACAGTATGGGGAACCTGATCAAGGTGTTGACCAAGGACATTGACAACAACACTGCTGGAAAATTCTTCCTCGACTTTGAGAGTAAGACACACACACAACACACAGTGTACGGTGTTTTCATTACAAAATATCAAATTATTACTATTATATTGGTGTGGGGTCATAATGACAGAATGCATGGTTATACCCATGTGCACCCATGTATGTGCATACTACATATCTCTGCTGTCAGAAAGAAACCTAACTCCAAAATGTTCATTTTTCAGAAAATGAAAACTTTTCAGGAAATAAAGAACCTTATTTTTTAAAACAAAGCAATACTGCTTAATCAAAGTTGGTATTGTGACTGTACATTGTCAATTACTTGCATGAGAGGTGGTGGAGTTAGCCGCTTTAGCAGACAGTTTGAGGGTCCAATGGAGATGAGGTTTTGCCTGAAGCACTTTTTACTACCTTGCATTGGTTCAAATTGTTTTAACCAACACACAGACGTAAAGGGTGTTCAATAGCACTGATTTATGCAAAAAAATCTAAAACTTCAAAAATGGAGTTAGGTGGTTTCCTCCCGACAGCAACGATATGTGGTTCTCAAACTATGTGTGGAGACACATTTTGCCTCAAGGCCAGGTGTACATTTTGTCACAACCACACTGATTATGATGCTTCACTGATTGGACGAATATAATTGGCAATCAGTGATTGGATTGGTTGTTTTTATTGAGTGCCGTTTTGGCAGATTTTTTCTTGACTCCTATTGTTTTGAAAATGTAACGGCCAATCTACTCGATAATTCAACTCTACAAATAGCCTAATTTGTGAGATACAAAGTCCAAAATGTGAATCAATTTCGGCCAAATTCTGCACGAACTACGTAGACAGGTTTTAAGTGGTTAATGTACACCTGAAAAGAACATAATGGATGTGATATGTTTTATAATTCTTCATCATAAATGCGTTCTCGTTCCCTCCTCAGATGCCCAGCCCACCGATGCAGAGCGGGAGGTGTGGGACATGGTGAGCAAGGTGCTAATGGAGGCCATGGTTATAATTGAAGAACTGCAGTCCTATACTGGTGCAGGAGATGAGATACGACAGGTAAGCAATACTGGTTCCAATGGTTATTGTGGGAGTGGTTATTTGGGATTTAATTTTTATTTTATCCCACAATTTTGAAACTCATTTTTTTTTCACCCGGTGCCGATTGCCTAAACTCTAATTCTGGGTGCTACTCCTCCCTCTGCCAACCTGGGGAGAGCCCCGAACAGAGCTCATGCTTCCTTCAATGCATGAGGAGTAAGCAGGCCGCTTCTTATCACCTGATGGGGGGGTTCCCCGGTAGGACGTAGCACGTTATTCCAAGCAGTTCCTTTCCCCTCCATCAGGCTGACCTCTCTGACCACATGTCTAATATTGTTTAAAGAGGAGAGGTCCTCTTTATATCTATCCAGCTAATGATTCTTAGTGTTTTAACTGTGTGTGTGTGTGTGTGTGTGTGTGTGTGTGTGTGTGTGTGTGTGTATCAGGCTATTCAGAATCCCAGTCAGCAGGGTGTTCAGGACAGAGCATGGGCGGCTGTGGTTCCTCTGGTCGGGAAACTCAAGAGATTCTATGAGTTCAGTCAGAACCTCGGTAAGACAACACTGAAGCGCTTTAATAAGAACAATAACACAACACAAATTATTATCAGCAATAATACCGTAAATCCTTAAATAGTGACCCGGGCCTGTATTTGTTTAAACTGTAGCGTGTGCCTGGCTTTTATTGGAAGGAGGCATATTTAAGAAGGAGGCTTTTTACTCGAGTCGTGACCCATAACAATTGGTCTGTGACCCACAAATGGGTTCCGAGTCTCGACCCACTGTTTGGGAAACACTGGACTAGAGTGCATGACATTTATTTAGCTCTTATACTTTGTAGGCCATTCTGGATAAGAGTGGCTATGGTAGATATGTGACTATATCATAATATAAATTCATGTCTAATATTGTTTCCAGAGTGTAGTCTTCGTGCTCTGCTGGCCGCTCTCACAAGTTCTCGCAGTTCTCCCACTCAGCATCTGGAGCAGGAACAAGCCCTGGCCAGGCAATTTGCTGAGATCCTCCATTTCACCCTGAGATTCGATGAGCTGAAGGTACCTCTTCTGACCTCCTCGCTCCTGCCCTCTCCTCTCCTCTCCTCTCCTCTCCTCTCCTCTCCTCTCCTCTCCTCTCCTCTCCTCTCCTCTCCTCTCCTCTCCTCTCCTCTCCTCTCCTCTCCTCTCCTCTCCTCTCCTCTCCTCTCCTCTCCTCTCCTCTCCTCTCCTCTCCTCTCCTCTCCTCTCCTCTCCTCTCCCCTCCCCGCCTCTCCTCTGTTCGCGTCTCTGCTCCAGTCTGCTACTCTCCCCTCCTCTCCTGTCCCTTGTTTTTGTTTTCCAGGAAAAAAATATTACTACAAATACCTAAAAACATTTGCAATTTTTGGGGACAGATATAACACAACATATAACAAGTTCAGTACAATACGAGTGATAACCACATTTCAACTTTTATTTGTATTTCCTGGAGTCTTTCACTTTCAAAATGTTAAGAAAAGCAAGAATAGCCTAGCGTATCACATTGCATCGCGATGCGAGGTGTTGTGAGCTTGCATGCGAGGGGTTGTGAGCTTGCAGATCACTAACGTGTGAGAGACAAAGCAGGGGATTATAATTTTTTTAAGAAAAAGCATTGAAATATTGAGATTTGAGATGAAGTTTCTGCCCAACAGCAGTGATATGTAATACATGGTTATGTCATTAAAAATAATTGTATACTGTGTATAATGTGTGTGTGTGTGTGTGTGTGTGTGTGTGTGTGTGTGTGTGTGTGTGTGTGTGTGTGTGTGTGTGTGTGTTTATGCGTGTGTGCGTGCGTGTGTCAGATGACTAATCCAGCCATCCAAAACGACTTCAGTTACTACAGACGAACCATCAGCCGCATGAGGATCAATAATATCAATGTAAGAAATTCAACACACGCAATCACGCATGCACGTGCGCACACACACACACACACACACACACACACACACACACAAGTCAAAATACGTTCAAGCAATGTTCAGTATGTATTATGTATTATAGTAATTTAATTTGTAACGGATTCTAGAGCCCTCATTTATCAATGGATTGCAATTACTATAATTCGAGCGTGGGTTTTGGCATATGCTCACATCAACGTCACGTCATTTAAATAACACAGCCTTAAATATTCTAGAGAACACCCCGATTTTACTACATAAACAACTGGAATACGACCAAACAAATATGTGGAAATCCAATAAGAAAGGAGTTTCCCCCTTGCTGCCTACCATGTCACACGCACAGTGCACCACACAGTGCTAGTGCACGTTAAAGCAGTCATGTAGGCGATCTCCGTGAGTGGGACTGCTGTGACAGCCTGTGAGTGATGCCACGTTAATGAGAGATGGCCTGGCAAGGCAGTAACAGTCATAATCAACGATTATGGAGTGATTGATAAATGAATGCATAAACATATGGATGAAGGCTGGTGTGTGCTGGGTGGATGTCCATGAAAAGATTTAAACAGCGGCGCCAACAGTCCCGACTCCCAAAAATGATCCCGCATAAGCACTCAGCCTATCTGATCCAGATCTGCAATTTATCTGAATGACTGTTAAAACACTTATTTAAATGGATGATATGATTAAGCCCCTAACGCCATACCATTGCAAATAGTAACTTGGAAATAAAATAGGCATGCATGTCCATTTATGCCAAAATCTAAATGTTATAGCCTATTATCACAGGGATTATTTATAGGCGTCTGATTTTGACCATGGGAGCGTCTGATGCGCTCCCATGGTCAAAATCGCACATATGCGCTTGTTTATAGCATCTAAAGTTGGTCAGACAATGCTGCTCCGCTGGTCTATGACCGAAGCATACGACAGCTCCCGACCAAACGTGAGATTTGGCGTGGCGTACGTCAAAGTTCAAAGTCACGCTGGAATGATAAATGCAGGAAATGACAGATTTTTGGATGTAAATGAGTTTTTAGACATGCATTGTGAACGAGAGTGATCAGCAAAATCAACACAGGCCAATTTTCCCTGTAATGGAAGTCCACACCAATGTTGTTTGGGTCTGTGTCATATTGAGCAAGAAAGAACCTTTCTGTAGTGTAATGTCTCCCCCTGCTGGGTGAGAGTAGCCTCTACAGCCACACAGCAGTCTGTAATTAATCCATTAGAGAGGCCTATTTTAACTGGACTCCTGTCTGGTGGGAGAGGTCATTGAAATCTGGCAAATCAACAAAACCCACACACACACACACACACACACACACACACACACACGTGCGTTATCAGTTTCTTGACAGCTATATTGTTGTTGTTTTTTCAGTCAGAGGCAAATTTTGATGTCAACAATGAGCTAGCCAATCGGATGTCTCTATTCTACGCCAGTGCCACGCCCATGTTGAAAACACTCAGCGATGCAACGACCAAGTTTGTCGCCGATGTAAGCTGTCTGTCTGTCTGTCTGTCTGTCTGTCTGTCTGTCTGTCTGGTCAGCTCCCAGTACAACAGCGTTAGACTGTGGTTGTACTGGTCAGCTCTCCGTACAGCTCTCTTCATGTTTCTTGGTTTTGTTTTCATACCAGCTTACGTTCATTGTCTTTACCATTTGTATCTGAAACTGAAGGAAGATCAAATAAACTAAACTAAACTAAACTAAAAAAACTAAACTAAACTAAACTAAACTAAACAGACTATGGTTGTACTGTATGGTGTGTTTCAGAATCCAGATGTTCCGGTAGAAAACACCACAGACTGTTTGAGCACCATGGCGTGTGTGTGTAAGGTGATGCTGGAGACACCGTGAGTTCAATACCTTCTTCTGTTTGTCTCACTTCCTTTATGCACGGACACACACACACGCACGCACTCTCAAGGTAGCACGCAACAGGAGACATTTCAAATGCGTTCTCATATACAGTAACTGTACGTTTTTTATTAGGCGAGGGCCAGTGTCTGGGTAGATATGTTAGCTAGTCCTACTTCACAGTGTGAAATGTTCTGCAAATTTGACGCACCCATGCATAACAAACAGCTGTTACTTGCATTGGGGGTAATGCACATACATGATTTTATTTCATCATGGAAAAAAACATGAAGAGCGTTCATCCTAAACATGCAGCTACATAACTACAATCAAATGGTGGTCAATAGAGAAATTGACTGGGAGAACTGGTCAAATACTGTACAAAATCACTGTCTAGGGCTTATTTTGTTGCATTCCTATGACAGCAAAGAGGCATTGTTTGTGTTGTCACTGAAGTTTGAATCATTCCAATGTCAACGTTAACTCTAACACTAATTTAAAAAAATAGCCGAATGAATGAACTGTTTTCTCTAAACACATCGGGGAGATTCCTCTCTCCTTGACAATAAAAGCGGACACTCAATCAATGTAAATTTACCGTAATATCGCCTGGTCCATTCACACATTGAGCTGTTTGGGTTGAATCAGACATTATTACACAGACTACTCAAAAGGAGCTGGCAGTGTAATGTCTGTTGTATGTCAGGTCTTGGATTATGTGTTAAATGCGTTACAGTGCATGGGTGAAAGACATTTCACTCTCTCTCTTCAATTCAGTTGGCTTGATTTAATGCAATATTAAATATTATTACAAAATGCTGATTGCGTTGAATGATGATGATGATGTGTCGACAGGGAGTACAAGAGTCGTTTCACCAGTGAGGAGACGGTGTTGTTCTGTCTCAGGGTCATGGTTGGAGTCATCATTCTGTACGACTACGTCCATCCTGCTGGAGCCTTCGTCAGAACGTCCAATATAGATGTACGTATGTCACGCCATGACCTTTCACCTCCATCTGACCGTGAAACCCTAGCCTGACCCTTAGCCCCCAGTCTTGACAAACAAACATTCTTGAGTGTACTGTTTGGCTGTAAAATTATATTGCGTGTTTGTTTTCACGCAAGCACCAAAAACACAAGCAACATTGATTGATTGAGGTGTCCAAACAATGGTCTGTTCTTCGTAGCAGCGGTCTGTATCAACCCTAAAAAAACTAACCCTAAAAGAGTTTGTAAATCCTTGAAACAACTAGGATACAGTAATCAATAACCAAATACTCATAACCTGAACATGGATGTCATTGTCATAATTTGTTGTCTAGCCAGTCTGGGTGCTATGGAGAAATTTATGTTACATCCAGTGAAGATGTAACATTTTCACATAGTTATTTCATGCATGGATTTCATGCATGTATCAACATGGACTTGCAACATTACTATAAAGACATATTTACACAATAACATAAATAAAAAAATACCCAGTAAAAATTAAAATGGAGTTTGAAGTGGAATGGATTTATATACGTAGGATGGGGCCGTATCTGATCAAAATGAAGATCAAATACAGTATCTACAAAATGTTCACTGCTGTGAGGTGTGTTTTGATGTGAGGTGCGATGTGTTTCTTTCAGATGAAAGGTTGCATCAAGGTCCTGAAGGAACAACCTCCAAACAGTGTGGAGATTCTGCTCAACGCTCTCAGGTTCAAACACAGATCTTTATGATTATTATAAACTGTTATAAAACTATTGGTGTGTGTAATGACTCAGTACACTGTATTATCGTCAAATCACAACAGAAAGGTCAGCAAACTTCATGTTTAAAATATGATGGTCAGTAAGATCAATTAACATAACACATAGCAAAACACAATAATCAATCATATTTTCATTTGAAACCATTTATTTGCCCTTCATGAAGATTCTTAAATGAGTATAAAACTGACATAAACATTAGGCATTTCTATGCACAGCTCTGTTGTCTTTGTTACAGTGGAATACAGAGTCATTATTATTTCACTGTGAACAATATTCATGTGTCATCAAATCAAATGTAGATTGTGTTTTCTTCTCAGGTACACGACCAAACATCTAAACGACGAGTCTACCTCCAAACAAATCAAGAACCTGTTGCAATCCAATTAACCTGTATACTAGCATTACATATTTGTTTGACTGTACCTGTCTACTGGTACTACATGTGCGCACGTGTACGTCTGCGGGGAAGGGAGGGGCTTTAATTTTTTGTTATGAATTTTGCAACAACAAAAGACAAACATGGATGTGATTTTTGTTTGTGATAACCAGTGTTGGGCAGCAACGTATTGCCAGTTTCTAGCATTACTAGTATCACATACTATTACTTTTCCCAGTAATGAGAAGTATAACCAGTTTCTATAACATACAGTATCAGCAATGTTTGTGTTTACACAAACACTCAAAATTGTCCATTTATTGTCAATGGAATTTAATGTTTGTGTTAGGACAACGTTTGTATTTGAACACACACTAAAAGCTGGACATACTGTAGGAGGGACTAGCGCCCCTCAAAAAAGAGCTTTAAGATTTTAACAAAAAACCTTTAAACCAAAACTATCATACTGTATACAGCACCTTTAACAAAATATACTGTAGTAGCTGATGTTAATCTTTCTGCACAGTGGCATATACAGTATGTACAAATGAATACATGCTATTAATTGATATGAGTTGTATTAACACAAGTCTCAGGTCATATGATGCTACTGAATGAGTGGAGGATGCTAGTTTGAAACTGTCACCTTGTTTTCTTGTTTGATGTCAGACCACTGGAAATATTTAGTTGAACAACGGTACTTAACATGTCATAGTACATTTCTAAAATATACATTTTCTTTTACTATTTGATACATACATTTCAATGTGGTATATGAGCTACATGCATGTACATCCTCATTATAAGAAATGTGATATTTTGCTTTACTTTGAGATGTGTCATTGGCCAAATAAAGTTTTACGCATTTTTGTTAAATGATGTTTGATTTGTTGTAAAACATCACGAGAACTATATACAGTATAACTGTTAATACAAACAATATACTTACAATGATAAAGATCAGGGACCCCGCTAGCTCAGGGGTCCTGGGTCCACTAGGCCTGTCGGGTAATCCTCCCCTGCCAGGGTGGGACAAGCCGCAGATCCCTTTTGTTAGAAATAGAAACACAGAAGAAAAACCTGCTGTTCCAACCCATTTCCAATTAATTCCAAAAAATACTGAGTGAATCATATTGTGTGTGTGTGTGTGTGTGTGTGTGTGTGTGTGTGTGTGTGTGTGTGTGTGTGTGTGTGATTTTAATATGTAGCGCATTGAGGTTACACTTTGTGTATGACCTTTACACACACACACACACACGTGGGAGAGTTGTTTTAGTCAACAGAAATCATGATTATAAACATATTTTATTGTATTTATTGTGATTGTTCCTTAATATAAATTCTATACACTGCAGTATTTGGAATGACACTAAATGTATCACATTTTTGCATGTGTAATTCCCAGTAGTGGAAGAAATACTCTTTTTAGTTAAGTAAAAGTATAGATACCACAACTCGCCTACTTGACTAAAATAAAAATCACACTTGTGTCGGGTGAGGGGTGCCTGCATGGTAATGTTTGTTTAAAATCCATAGACTTGGCTGCCTAATGATGTCACTGCTTAAAGCAAAAGTCCATAGATTTGGCTGCGACATGACATCACGAGTGGGGGCCTGTTGATTTTTGGGGGCTTGCTGATTTTTGGGGGTGCATGAATAAGACGAGTCCATAGACTTGGCTGCCACATGACGTCATGTCTGACCAGATATGGTAATAACCAGTAAGACGCCTGATGGCATGCCTTCTCGCCCTCGCTTCTCGAGCGCTGGCGCTTTAGCATGGGGGGTCAGATCAACATGGAATGAATTCTGTACTGGCCATATAAGGAGCATGCTTGTGTACAGGGTTTGATGAGGTCAGATCAACATATGGAATGTCTCAGAACAGGTCAGCTCCATACAGTATATGGAGATCTAAGGGTGGTAGTGGGGACATTCTCTTGAGTGTACACTGTACAGGGTTTGATGAGGGCCCAGGTTGGGCCGGACCTTACATTTCGGGCCTTTTGAGAACTGGCGAAAACTGGCGCCCGGCTTTGGGGCAGGCCCGTGACCCGTCTAGAGTTTGAATGGACAGGTGGGCCATTTCACCCACCGGCTGGCGGGTGAAATGCACTAATAACATCTCCATCCCTGATGATGTCACATGATGTCACGAGACCTATGCAGACCTATGCAGGGTTTCCGAGGCTTTAACGCAGAAGTGGTGGAGTGGACTGGAGCTCGCCCGCTTCGCGCTACAGATGTAGAGCGTCACTTGACCGTCACTCGGCGTCACTCGGCATTTCTCGGCTTCCCTCTGATTCCGGACTGGAGAGGCCCTAGCATAGGGTGCCTGTTTTGCCCCTGTTAAGTTTATTATTTAAAGGAAGCTATTCCTCCTGTAACACTTTTATTATAAAACATTTTTCAACTTCACAATTATTTGTTTTTCCTGGTATTTTTTCACAGCTGCCCATGTTATAACCTCAATTAATTATAATAATAATACAAATAATACGTGTTTAAAACTTAAAAGGCATTAAAGTTCCCGCAGAGTGACAGACAGAGGAACAACATGGCGGCGGGGTTAGCATTAGCATTAGCATTAGCTTGCGGGTCGCTCGTTGTGTGAAACACAACAACATCCGCCAGGATGAACCTCTGCGCGTCCTATTTACGGTACGTTTAATTTAAATGCTTTTGCCTCGTTATGCGGCCCGTTTGAAGCTTTTAATGAGTCCGCATGTGTGTTAATTAACGAGTCGTGTTGTTTTGTTGGTGGCCAGCTAGCAGCATCCTGCTAGCTGACATCACGTAAACAACAAAGTCCCAGCGCTCGTAATAATGAGCAAAACGTCATTAAATAATATCAGTCATATAATTTCTGCTTGCAACGGCTTTTCGGTTCATTTTGTGTGTTTTTAATGTTGGATTCAGTTTTTATTTAATGTGTGTTGGATTGTGTTGGCTAACGTTAGCATGCTAAGCATCTAGCTATCAGCATCTCTACGCAGATAAACTGTTTATCATCAAACAGTAGATTATTAATCTGGCATTGTGTTGACATGATTTACCGATTGTTAATCGGATATTCATCAATCTGTTAAGAGTGGCTGTGTTTATTACTCTAAAATCGTGGCGATGTGATTATCTGATAATCAATGAATGTGTTCATTAATTATTTGAATCTGATAAACAGTGGGTTTATTTAGTATTCTGTTAAACAGTGGGTTCTTAATCTGACTAGTAGTGGCCAATCATCACCATTAAATAACCCAGGTCGGTCCCTGTATTATTTCTACACTGTACATCAACGCCAAAAATAGCTGATCTACAAGCTCACAACGCATCACGTAGTACTAGTGATCAGATGTCTTGTGAGCTTTTAGATTTGCTATTTGGTGTGTGTGTGAGGGTGGAGGGGAAACTCCCCTCATCATCCCCTCCACCCACACACACACCTGGGAAGGGGTTGTGCTGTTCGTGGTGATGATGGTGATCATGGGGGCATTTTTGACTATTATAGACTGCTTGCCAATTTACTGATGTCTTCTCTATGCAAGCTGTCCACTCCACAGTACAGAATAAATTATCTTTTGCCACAACTGATTTGAGTGATTTCAGACTGATTTCAGTAATTTGGAGTCTATAGAAGGCAGCACTTCTTGTCTTCTATGAAAGCATGTTGCACGGCGACAAATAGATGATCTAAAAAAGCTGTCAATGCGTGTCATGTTTAGGTTATAACTTTATTATTATTTTAAACATCTGAGCTAGACTGCCAGTGTCTTTGGCATTAGTTCAACATACAGTTAGCCGTGATGCCATAGGCAGTGATACCCCCCATGCCCCACCACAGATGCTGGTGTTTGATCTGCATTATTAAACTGGATCGTCTTTTTTTAAAAGTCATTTTTAAGGCTTTTTCCCCTTTATTAATAGTACACTGTATACAGAGAGACAGGAAACAGAGTCAGAGAGACATGCAGCAACTTAAGTCTACCAGTCTCGGGAATTTAACCTGGGACTCTCTGTCTGGCATCAGAGCCTATGTGGTACGCACATTAACCACTCTGTCTTCGGCACCCCAAATCTGGATCATCCTTTTCCTGTGGAACCAGGAGGACACAATGTCCCTAATTTCCAAAAAACTTATAAATGTTGACTTGTCATGCAGCCCAATACTTGTCCTCTTTGTGTCAGTTTGAGTTTGCTCAGGCACAAACTCAGAGAAGTGTACTGTGTTAGTGGATGTTGTATTTATTGATTTCCCTTGGCTTGATAGTCTGAACTGGCATTTTAGTCTGGATGATTTTCTGAAGTGTTCGTCTGCCCATGATATTACTAGTATGCATAATGGACAGAATTGTGTGGGGTTTTAACCACTAAAGCCCTAGTATATACGTCATTGTGTTGAATACTGAAAATAGCCGATCTGCAAGCTCGACAGCTCGCGTAATGCGATGTGAGCTTGTAGATCGGCTATGTTTGCTATCTTTTAACATTTCTGAAAAGCTTTGCCCATAATGAACCAGCTTTTGAAAGTATTGGTTTTCACCATTCTTGCCCCTTACAATTATGTGCAGAGATTTCACACAGTGAATCTCTCCCCATCCTTGCTTGTGAATGACTGATCCTTTCTAAAACACCCCTTTTACCCTGAATCATGATACTAACTTGTTTAAATAGTTTACCTGTGAAATTTTACAAATACATTTTACTAATTCATAATAAGCACATATTTACAAAAGCTAGGTTAGAAGGTAATAAATCTTAATAATAAATGTTGTGTTTGTTCAGTTGAAGATAGGTCAAAAATGATTAGCAATAGCAAATAATAGCATTCTGTTTTATTTTGAAGGGGAAGGGGGACGGTTTATGTTCCAAATTCAGGAGCTTGTTGATGCTTAGTGTTTTTGATAGTTACTGGGTTGTTGTTGATGGTTACTGGTTTAGAGCTGGTGTCATTACATGATGCTCAGTGGCCTTGAGGTTAGAGTGTTTGTTTAAGAGGTTGGTTGAGTCATATAGAGCCAGACCGATATTTCTGTTATGTGTGTATGTGTAATGATTTTTAACCAATTTCAACCTGGTGTCCGTATTTTGGCCATGTCATTTTAGGTGAACATAGCCGATCTGCAAACTCACAAGCGTTCTGTAGGCCTGTCACAATTATTACATAACTAATCACAATTATTTGAGATAATCTCTATTATTTTTGCATAATCGTCAATTGTTTCCATAAAAATGTCTACGTTAAGTATTCAAACATCTTTATTATTAAATGCGTCAGTGATTTCTTTCTATATGTAAGTTACCGGTATTTGTCATATCTGCCCTGTGCAATTTGTGATTACAAAGCCTAAAAGGGAAACAGAAATACAAATTCAATGTAAAGTTCCAATGTTCAATGCAAAAAACGCAATTAAATTGTTAATCGCAATTATATTTGTGTGACAATTAATCGTCAACTTCAATTTGTGATCGTGACAGCCGTGGCGTTCTGGAAATTGAACCACATGCCAAAAACATGGATGCCAGGTTGAAAGCGGTTAAAAGTATGCATCGGATGCATAATTGCATTCAGATACTGAGTTCATCAAAATAATGTTATATCGACCTAACTGTTAAATCGGTCTGGTTTTAGTTACGTCACTAGTAGAAACCATATTAGTGAATCACACTTGTTGACAGTGAGAGCTGTGTGTGTGTGTGTGTGTCAGCTACTGAACTTCTGATGGATTCTTTATAAAGAGAATACAGCTGATGAAATTATTTCCACTTTTACACAGATTGATGAACCTGCAGTAGTTTTCTCTGTTTGTGTGTACTAATCTGTCTCTCTCTATCTCTTATGTTTACATGTGAGCAGGCAGGCAGAGGCCCTGAAGGCAGACATGACGGGTATGTGTTCGATAATATCCTTTTTTTTGGTTTACTGATTTCATAAGCATTTTGTTCCCTCTGTGAACCCAGTACAAATATGAACATTTCAACCCTGATGCCATGTTTATTCTAGTGGTATAGCTGTTTGTGTCCAACTCTGTATGAGTATTCTATTGGTACAGTGAGCGGTACCCAGCTCTTTATTCTGTGGTGGTCTTTCTTTGTTGAAACTCCTGCTCAGCATTCGCGTGTAGAACATCAAGGTCAGCGTCATTGTTGATTGATTCCACATTGTCATTGAGCCCCAAACTTCCACACTACGGCCCAGATGGAATGAGTCTGCAGTCCTGACTCCTGACTGGGGTGGTTTGGGTGTGAGGGCAGTCCACAGCAGCACAGCTGGGAGAGAGGAGAGTCTAGGTCAGGTGTGCCCAAAATGTAGATCGCGATCTACCAGTAGATCACAAAGGCTGTGCAGGTAGATCACACGACCTCTAAAGAATATTTAATTTAAATGTAAAAAATATATGTTGATATCTGCCACTTGAATTAAGGTGACTTGATTGATTGACATCAAATAAAGGGCCTGTCAGCTCAAACCCACAATGCAAGTATTTAGTTTTCAAGAGTGTTGCTGTCTGTACTCTGTAGTATAGCATTACAAATTAAATACAAAAAAATCCTACCTATTCCATTTCTCCCCCTCCAATTTCCCATTCAAAGTGCATTTGTCTAATATGCAACGCCAGCTCCGCTATTCCAAAGCCCACTCGGTTACATATTTAAACTATTTTCAGCAATGGCATAATATTGTTTTGAAAGTGGCTCTACAGTCAAAAAAGAGTGGTCACCCCTGGTCTAGGTCAAGGTTGTCAAACGCATATTAGGGAGCGGGCCGCACTGGGTAAAACACGACTTCATGCACATGCATATACTGTACGTAGATTACGCACATGCATTCTCCACCCATACCTGCTCTCTTGTCTTTCTTATAGCTATGTTTCGCTTAACACATTTTGTTTTAATGAGATTACGTGGCAAGCATTTTGGCCTTCTTGCTCTCTTCTTCACTCTTTCTCTCTTGTCTGTCAGGGTTTTGTTTTCCATGAGAAAGTGGGTGAGATGCGAGTGGCAGCAACAGATTTAAAACAACAAGTACAGTGCATCTTTTGAATCAGTGTTTTGTGAAATAACAGCGTAGGCCATCATTGTAAATCCCCATTCCCCATCAATGATGTCACTGACTCATAGGCAGGTCTAGGAACTGTCCACAGCCCTCCTCTGAGACACGGTGGCCCTTTTTCCAATGAAAGAACTTTGGTTCTAGAACTGTTCTGTTCTAGATTCTTGGAACCTTGTTTCTTTCACAGAACGGGCTACAAACCAGGTTGCTTTTCCACCAGTTTTAAGCAGAACGATTAAGCCAGCCTGTAGAGCAATAGTCTGTAGTTGCCCCTGGTTCGATTCCAGCCCTTGCCAGCAATGTGTCAAACATGACCTGCTTTCACAGGGGAAATTGATTTGTCTATGGCAGTTACAGTTACATTTTTCTTTTTTTTAAATGATTCTTCCCTTGCTTTTGCCATTGTTTATATGCCATCTGCATCTTCCAACCTGTAGAATAGGTTGTAGTGTAGTTTTGTAGGGCTGAGGCACTGCTGTGGGTTTCACCCCGCCTAGTACTTACTAGGGTTGTCACAATTATTTAAGGTAAATCATCTATTTCCGCAATCACAAAGACTAAATGTAAACAGAATTATGATTTATATTCATGATGATCCAATTTCCAATGCCAAAAACACAATTAGATAAATTATTTGTGTGACAATTAATCATCAACTTAAATTTGTAATCGTGACAGTCTTACTACTTACTTACTCAAGTCAAATAGCACTTGAGCAAGGCACATTGAGGCTGCTCAGTGGCCAACTATAGCAGACTGTAGTACTGGGAAGCTCCTAACTATATGACTATGATAATGAAACTATAGCAGACTGTAGTACTGGGAAGCTCCTAACTATATGACTATGATAATGAAACTATAGCAGACTGTAGTACTGGCCTACTGGGAAGCTCCTAACTATATGACTATGATAATGAAACTATAGCAGACTGTAGTACTGGGAAGCTCCTAACTATACGACTATGATAATGAAACTATAGCAGACTGTAGTACTGGGAAGCTCCTAACTATATGACTATGATAATGAAACTATAGCAGACTGTAGTACTGGGAAGCTCCTAACTATATGACTATGATAATGAAACTATAGCAGACTGTAGTACTGGGAAGCTCCTAACTATATGACTATGATAATGAAACGGCATCAATACACACGGCAGTTGAATGTAGTGCATATCTGTGTGTTAGATTCTAAATTAGGGGCAGCAGAGGTGTGGACATCTCGACAGGCTCTGCAGGATCTCTACCAGAAGATGCTGGTCACTGATCTGGAGTACGCCCTGGACAAGAAAGTAGAACAAGACCTGTAAGTATCATGCAACTTATTATCAATGTTGGAACTGACACGTTACAAAGAAACAAAGTGGTGCATTACTATAATGCAACTACTTTTTGCGATAACTAGTTGCTCTTTCCAAATCGGTATTGATAACGCTGTTACAGTTACTGACATTTGATGTTACTTGTTAATTTATGTGAAAATATAGCCAACAGCACCGGAGGATTAGAGGTTTATTACGATCCAACTTCTACTCTCACACTAGATCTCTCCCTCTGAGGGGATGTTCACATTCCTACCTTTTTGTATCCTATCAAAATAAGTTTCAGACCCCCAGAAACGCGTCCAGGGGGCCGGCCCAGAGTTACTGTGTGGCGGTCCCTCTACTGTACTGTACTGGCACACCCGAAAACATCATATATATATATATATACAGTTAATACGTGCGTGTGTGTTTGTGTGTGTGTTAGGTTGCGCACCTGTGGTGAAAAACAACCATGCTGTTTTCGTGCTCATACCCAGCCACACACATAGCTCCGTAAGGGAGTGGTTGCACCACTCAAAAAGCTCAAGCTTGTACATCTGCTATTTTTGAATGGCCAAACCAATGCATCTAAAATGTAAAACGGTTATGTTTGGATTTCTTTAACCCAGATGGAACCATGCAGAATAACTAACATTTGTGGTTATTTAATCCCAAAGGTGGAACCACGCCTTCAAGAACCAGATCACAACTCTACAGAGTCAAGCGAAGAACCGAGCCAACCCCAACCGCAGTGAGGTCCAAGCTAACCTGTCACTGTTCCTGGAGGCTGCCAGTGGATTCTACACACAGGTAGGCCTGTCACAATTATTACATAATCGCCTAATCGTAATTATTTGAGATCGATTTGAATCATCAATCGTTTCCATGTTGAAAAATTCAAATATCTTTGAAAAATAAAAACGAATAAATGGGTCAGTGATTTCTTATATTAAAGTTATTTGTCATATCTGGCCTGTGCAATTTGTGATTACGAAGTCTAAAAGGCAAACAGAAATACAAAATCGTAACGTTTCATTGTTCAATAAAAAATAATAATATGTATTGTCCCAAAGGATATCCATCTTCACGGTCTGATCAACACCTCACAACAAAACGGCACATAACACAGAAAAACATATATCACCAAGACAATACAAAACATGAGGTCCCCACTGTATACAGAACCATCCTATTGGCGGGGCAGTTTGTTTAATGCCCATGCCCAATGATATGTAATGTGATGTTGTGTGTTATAGTTATTGCAGGAGCTATGCATGGTGTTCAACGTGGATCTACCGTGTCGAGTCAAGTCCTCTCAACTGGGGATCATCAGTAACAAACAGAACAGCGGCTCTGCCATCGTTACCCCTCAACCCAGCTCCTGCTCCTACATCTGCCAGCACTGTCTGGTGCATCTAGGAGACATAGGTAACATCACCTATAAGAGACATAAGTAATGTCTACCTTTCAATTTCAAGTACGCCAGGTTTGATATGCATTAGGCTACAGGCCCCATTTGATGCATATGTTTTATCTCTGGGACCCAAATCTACACTGTGAAATCCTAATTAATTTAACTCTTGAGTGTATAAATGGATTTGGGTTGGGGTTATTTATTTTTGATTGCACTATATCTCTTAAACATTCATCAAAAACATTCATGTTGTGTTATTGTACATTACTGCTAATATATAGAATAAAATAATTCACCTACTGTAAATTATTTGCATATCAGAATGAGTACTAAAACGTAACACTAAATAAAAACAGCAGTTTACATCAATACATATCAATCGGACAATCATGCAATTTCATCACGGTTGAAATTGGATTCATTGTGCAGCCCAATCTACAAGCTCTCATTGGTTTGAGCTTGTAGATCAGCTATTTATATTTTCTGGTGAAGATGATTTGTGTCGAGGGGGAAAAAAGGAGCCCTAGGGGACCATGGCCAAATATGTACTGTATATACTGTAGTATTCTGTCGAGTCTCATTTCAAATATATACAAAAGTGGGAAGCCATTTAACGCTGAATTCCACAACTTTTCTTTTGTGAATTAAACTAATTTTCTAATTTCCATTATAATAAACCAAACTGCAGTATTTTTTGTCAATACAAGAATGTCTCTTCTATAATAGAGAGTTCTATTGACACATTTTCATCTTGTGGTCTGGTAGGACACCTACTGGCTAACAAGTAGTACTACTAGCTACTGCACAAAGCGCTCTCATGAAGTGTTCTGTCTCAGCAGAGCAGTATACATTTAGGTGCTCGTGTGGAGGACCTGGAAGTCCTTTAATGTATCTTTAAAAACGGATTGCGACTTTAAAATAAATGCTTCCAGCCTTTTATATTATGTATGTTGGTTCAAAGCCACTTTCTCACTACTGTATGTCAGTGGTCCAAAATAAAAAAATGTATTATGAATTTATAAATGTCCTACCAAGATTGGCTAGATAAATGATTGTAATGTTTTGTGTTGACTAGATACATGATTGTAGTATTGTTTTTGTCATTGCAGCTCTGTATGTTATAGATACATAATTGTAATGTTTTTGTGTCTTTGCAGCTCGTTATCGTAACCAGACCAGCCAGGCAGAGTCCTACTACAGACATGCTGCTCAATTAGTTCCATCAAATGGTCAGTCTGTCATCATCCATACTGTAGATCCATACTCATCAATAATCTCTCAGCAGGATCAATGTTTCTACATGCCTCATCAATCATCTTGATATTGTCTATCCGATCACTAATATCGAAGTTATTCATGTTGGTAGCTGGACAGTGATGGATATAATACTGGATACACTATAGTCATTTATGAGAAGCTCTTATACAGAGTGACTTACAAGATATGAGAAAATGTGAGGAACTCTAGTCAAAAACAGGGTAAATGGAGTGCAAAATAAAGTGCAAATAAAAACGAAGTGCTACTAAGAATCAAGCCTTGTGTTGTATGTTATCATTAATATCTATGTATTTTTTATTTATTGTGTGTGTGTGTGTGTGTGTGTGTGTGTGTGTGTGTGTGTGTGTTTTAACAGGACAACCATACAACCAGCTGGCCATCCTGGCGTCATCTAAAGGAGATCACCTGACCACTATCTTCTATTACTGTCGCAGCATCGCTGTCAAATTCCCCTTCCCTGCTGCATCCACCAACCTGCAGAAAGCTCTATCTAAAGCTCTGGAGAGGTACATGCACGCACAATATCCGCTGGGAGATCCATGGGCATGACTATTGACTACTCCCATTGGCTCAAGAACCATTAGGAGAAGGCTCACTCAACTAAGGAGTAGTCTCTTAGAATGGCAGATAATTGAAGCTACACAGTGAAAGGAATATCCGCAGTCTTCCTCAGCATTTCACTCAAGAAAGTTTGAAACGCTGATGAAGGCTGATTCTCTAGGTAGACTGACTGTGTTTTTGCTCAAAATAAAACAAGTTCATTTTTGTGTGTGTGTGTGTGTGTGTGTGTGCAGTCGTGATGAGGTGAAGACTAAGTGGAGTGTTTCAGATTTCATCAAGGCTTTCATTAAGTTCCACGGACACGTTTACCTGAGCAAGAGTCTGGACAAGCTGGGCTTCCTGAGAGAGAAACTGGAGGAACAGTTTCAGGTAAAAAATAAATGTTTATCTCCTGCCAGGACCTCTAGCACTGCTGGTTTTATCTCCTACCAGGACCTCTAGTACTGCTGGTTTTACATACTACCATTGAGAGTGAGACATTTTTTAGATTGTGTCAAAGGTCATGTCTCACCTAGACACAGTGGTAGGTTGGTGGTGCTGCGTTCAGCATTGTGTTTCGCTTTGGGTTTCAGAGGCTTGTGGTGCGTTCGGCGTTCAGCTCGCAGCAGCTGGTTCACATCACCGTCATCAACCTGTTTGAGCTGCATCACCTCAGAGACCTGAACACTGACGTAGAGCACAACAACTACACTGTAGACCAGCAGACCTGCTGGAGCCAGCTACTGGGACTGTTCAGTAAGAGACACACACACACACACACACACACACACACACATCAGCCCCTATAAGCAGGGGCAGCCTTAGGGATCTGGAGGCCTGTTTCAAGACCAAATATGAGGCCCCCATATATACACTTACAGAGGCACGTTGCCCGCGTACAAATATTATATATAAATGATCAAGAGTAATCATTCAAACATAGGGTTTATTCAAAAGCTTCTCTCAATGACTTCAATGCATTCCACATGCAGACTGGATGTAGCCTTTGGATTGATTATATACTATACAGTGTTATACCTTTCAATCCGGGAGCTACCTCAGTGTCTCATTAGTTGTTGCTGTACATGTAGTGCAGATTAAGACATGAAACCAACGTTTCGGCCGTTCATCAGGGCGTAACGGAACAAAACATTGGTTTCATTATCAGCGTGTGTGGCCACTTTCTTGTTTTTTCAAGATTCCCTCTTCAGTTTATTCTCCTGTGGACCGGCACCGCTGCAAGGACTTTGGTGCACTGCATAGTGCTATACATGTAGCAACATATTTATTATTATTTTGTTTTTCTTCAGAAAATGTATGTGATATTAGGCTTTAGAAGGCCTCAGGTCTAAATGGGCTAATACAAGTAGGCCTACAAGAGAATGACAGCTTGGCATGCGCGACAGTAACTTCTAACTTTTATTTTTTTAGAAGAGGCAAACAATGTTTGATTGAACACGTATTTGTATGATTTGATTTGGGTGTGTTCTGAATTAAGTGTTGATTATCTTGTATTAATCTAATTATAGTAAACTAATACTATTGTTCTAAAAAAAGATAAAGATCAAGGGAAAAGATACCTTTTTACAAACAATATAGCCTATTAGTTTTCCTCCTCTACAAAGCATCAAAGTTACTGTCGCTTGTGCCAAGCTGTCATTCTCCTGTATTATATCGTACTTGTATTATTTATTTATTTCCCACCACGGAGTAACCTTGCATCTAATAAATAAAACGCTTAGTGTGTGCTCACGCACGCACGCTCATGTGCGCGCACGTTTATTTATAATTACTCATTGCGTCTGTCTGTTGTTTGACTGTCCTGCTGTCTCTACAGTGTCTTTCATGGGTGTGATGTGCAGTCGTGTCCTGCTCAACAAGCAGAGAGCAGAGGAGGTGACGGTAGAATGTCCCCTTCCTGCCATCAAGGTGTCTCTGGACTGGATCAGACTCAGACCCAGCGTCTTTCATGAGAGCGTGGTGGACAAACGCCAGTAGTGAGTGTCCCTCTCTGTCCCCTACTTCACTGGTTTCACAGTAGTGAGTGTCCCTCTCTGTCCCCTACTTCACTGGTTTCACAGTAGTGAGTGTCCCTCTCTGTCCCCTACTTCACTGGTTTTCAACCTTTTCAGGCCGTGAACCCCCAAAATAATGTCATTTGCTTTGGGCGATCCCCCACCCTGATGAGCACTTAGAATTGTAGAGTTGAGGCATTTCATTTTGTTTGACATGGTTCGACAGATAAGTAGATCTGCTATTTTCACAATGTTTGCCTCTTTCTTTATTATTATTTGACAAATTGGCTGTTTTTATATGATATTTTGTTGATTTTTTTTTAATTAAAAAAGGTCTTAAATGTCCTTAAATTGTCACTTCACCGTCATCTGGGGACCCCCCCAAAATCAAGTGAGGGTTCTGACCCACATGTTGAGAACCACTGCCCAGCCCGATGTTAAAGAACAATGGCTCTTTGTTCGAGGTTTGGGTTGTGTAGGTACCTTGTAATGATGTAACTTCAAATAGGCTATTAGTCTTATTGTTCGATTGGTTAGAACATTGATATTCCCAAATATTCTCCTTATTGACTTGCATTGCACAGTGAAACAGCTCTCAAAGTTACTATTTTAGCACAAAGAAAGCAGATTCTGCAAATGTATAACATTACAAAACTAAACTAAAAAATCAACGAAGTTGACATAAAAAACATAAATCAAATAACAATGCAGTGCTGAAATGTTTCACTGTGCAATATAGTTTTTGAATATCAATGTTCTGAGCAACAACTGAAGATATGAGAAGGTAACTTCACAATCACAACCCCAACCTCTACTAAAATTCTATTTTGATTTAAACTGTTTAATCCAGATTAGCCTGGTAATAAAGCTGTACTCCATAACCTTTTGGTGTGGATACCATGTTATTTTGACCAGTCTGTTATATCACTAACCACTAGTAGTGATTGTAGTTGGTCTACCTGCTCCACTATTGAGACATTTATATCTTGTGGTCTGGTAGGACACCTACTGGTTGACAAGAGGTATTAACATCAAATTATCCCATCCAAACAGACTTTATTATGTCTTTGCTCAAAGGCAGACATGTTGGTGCTCATAACAGTTATAGAGATTGCACTATCCCTGGTATAAACACTGAACCACTTCCATTGTACGACCGTGGCCCATATCACCTCCTGATAACATTGACACGATCTTTGTTTAAATATTGTTAATATGCATTTCGCTGTCGGACTGTTGAGCTGTGTTTTATTACAATGACTGTTCTGATGTGTGGTGTGTCTGTCTGTGCTTCTCTCCAGCATCTGGCCCTGGTTGGTGTCTGTACTCAACAGTTTCCAGCCGAAACACAACGATGGAAGCTCTTCAGGTAAACGACCTGCCAGTTCTTCTGAGGAGTTCTCATGCTGGTCCCCCTCAACAACACCACGTTGTATGTGTACGCACAGGACTTGATTTGGATCAAACTTAGATTAGTTGGAAAGCCTTAACCTTTGAATTCCTGTTGAAAAAGGACAAAGGTCATCAACGTTGAGCCTTATGCGTATACTGTATATACTATATACCATGTGTCACTGGAGAAGGAGTCTCCTGTAAGCCCTATTTTATACTACATTACTTGCGCAAGCAGAGCGCGCAAGTAATCATTTCGCTTGGTCTCTTCGAAGTGAAGCCAAGTTTTCTTCAACCATAAGTCTGTGCCTGGTTTGCTGGGACTAGTTACAACATTACGTCATATACACACCATGTACTCTGGTCCCAGTTCTCAACGATGACGTAATGTTGTAACTGGTCCCAGCAAACCAGGCACAGACTTACGGTTGAAAAAAACTTGGCTTCACTTTTTGGAACCAAGTAACCACAGTATACTGCTAATCAAATTACAACTACATACTCTGTATGTAGTTGTAATGTGATTTGTAATTTGTAAATCTGTGCCTGGTCTGCTGGGACCAGACTACACAGATGACCATATCTCTTACGTCATCACTGAGAGCTAGTCATACATATACACACCGTGTACTGTGGTCCCAGCTCTCAACGATGACGTAATGTGGTATCTGGTGGGACCAGATTACACAGATGACCATTTCTCTTACATATCTCATACATATACACACCGTGTGCTGTGGTCCCAGCTCTCAACGATGACGTAATGTGGTATCTGGTGGGACCAGATTACACAGATGACCATTTCTCTTACGTCATCACTGAGATACAAATCCAACTACAGATTTCGGAAGTATTTTAGATCTGTATATGTATATTTCAACAAATTTGAAAGTATTATTACAGAAATTGAAGTTAGAGACACATATTACTCTGATCATGATTTAGTATTAATATCACTATAGTACAAAATGAAATACATTTAAAACAATTGACAATTTACAATAAGTAATAAAATAATTATACTGTATAATATATTTTAGTTTATATACTTTTTTTTCATCACATATCAATGATTCATTTTTCTGTAAAAAAGTAGTTAGGTAGCAATACTAGCAAATAGTTACACGTAATGATTATACATTTCAAACGTTCCTTCACAGAGATACTGAGATGTGATAGTTTCCAGCGGTCGAAAGTACTTGCACGCTCTGTACACTAGTAGGCCATTTATGGCCTACTAGTGTGCAACAAGCAAGTATGCACTCGGCAGAGTGCAGTTCTAGTTATGTACTATTTTGTACATAATGTTATTGTCACTGTTGAAACACTGACCTGTGGTCTGTTTCTTCCTCAGTGACCCCACTGCCTGAGGAGTTTGAACTACAAGGCTTCCTGGCTCTCAGACCAGCTCTACGGTACACACACACACACACACACACACACACACACACAATTGTGTAACTTGTCTTGTGTTGTGTTGTGTAAGGGGGCATGGCTATGAGCAGAGGAGCGCTTTTGGATATCATGTCTAGACTCTGCGCTTATTTCTTGCACTGAACGTTATATTGATGCCTGCAATGTTTGACCCTATCAACCGTTGTGCTCAAGCGTTATACAATGTGTACAAACAAAGACCTCTCATAGTTATAGTGACGATTTAAAGGTGGTAAAGGACCGGGTTGTGTCACACAGCCACGAGGATCAAACGTAACATTGATGAGCAGAGCTCTTCTTCAAGAGTTGAACTATTTTCAGCTTGAAGGGCCCATGGTGCTCTGCAAAAAAGAAAGAACAGAGTGCTCCAATGTGATGTGAGAGTTAGGTCTAGCCAACACCAACTCCAGACTCCTGGATGGCTGCCCTCCACACTCTCCTATCTAACATCAGGGTCTTGAGCTCTACAGTGTTGTTAGCTAAGCTGTCGTGCCGTAGTGTATCTACGTAGGTGTTGTGCTTCTTGCCCCTCCTGGGTTGGCTGCCACAGTGTCTGTTTGCTTTGTCTGTGATATGTGGTAGGTCCCCGTAGAGGTCCACATTTCTGATGTGGTCTGTCCGTCTAGTGCCATTTGTGGCATTCTTGTGTAGACTCCATCCAGGGCTCTTTCCTGTTGTGCTGTGAGTGTCCATGTCTCTGCCCCATACAGCAGTACCAACTCCACTGTAGCTACGAACAGCCGCCTCATTTTCTACCACTCAGGACATCATGTTGTTGTGTTACATAGTATCGTGTTACTGTATAGGACTATGGACTTTACTAAAGGACATCATGTTGTGTTACATTGTGTTACATAGTATTGTTGTGTTACTGTATAGGACTCTGGACTTCACTAAAGGACACCAGGACATCATGGTGGACAGAGAGAAGGTTCCAGTTCATACCAGACACCAGAGACTCATCAGTCTGGGAAGATGGGTGGCAGACACCCAGCCGGGGTGAGTACTGATCAATACTAATCAATAACAAACTTCTATGTGAACGCATAGCTTAACACTCCGATTTCCCGGGGTTATTTAATCCATTAAATCATAGCGCCCAGCGATTTATAGCAGCGGAGCACTTTTACCGACGGACCGGATGTTATCCCGGATTGGATGTAGCGGCTAAATGTAGCCAAAATACTCTAGAGCCTGATCGACAACAACGGGAGGTATGGTTACATTTAACGCGACTAGCGACGGGACCGCGGTGGGCCGTCTAACACCTGGTCTTTTCTTAGAATTGGACGGGATGATTTAGATCAAGAGTTATTAACGTTTTAAGATTTTTGGTCTCGTCAGCTAAACGGGGGGGGAACATTTTCAATGACATCCCACTATTATGCAACATCGAGTATTGCGCAACAGGCGCTCCTAGGCTGTGGAACGATGCGATCGGTTGTGATATCAATAATCTTCGTCTTTTGGATAAAACCTCGTCCTGGGCGCTGGGTGTTACTAATTGAAAGAACAGTGAACTTCGTCCTGGGCGATTGGGGTGTTAACTTGGAGCTCCTAGCTATCACCTGAACTCCTTGACAGCTATTCTCACATTAACATTCAATTTAGTCAAGTACAGCCCAAATTCACTCCCTCTGACTCCCTCTGACTCTCTCTCTCTCTCTCTCTCTCTCAGGTTGATCCAGTGTAAGTCCAGTGAGGATGGCGTCCTCCTCTTCCTCAGTGACATTCCAGAACAGGCCATCGAGGAGCCTCAGGAGAAGGACTCCCCTGTCCTCCAGGAGTCCAGCAACGGCGAGCAGACGGGACACAATAACACCCAACACCTTGACAACAACACCAGCAGCGCTCTCAAGTCAGTCCTGTCTGCTGGGAAGACCCAGAACACTGGCATAGAGACCGGAGAGAGACCCGTTGTCACATTCAAAGGTACTGGCAGTGGTAACGTGTAGGTTGGGCCATTCATCAATCAAATAAACATATTTCTTTGACAAAAATTGTCGATGGCGAAGATGAACATTAAAAGAGAACGCAATGAAACGAAATAAAGGAAACGCATGACTTTGATGTTTGATGAATTGAAGTTTAATGTTGAAAACGTGTGTATGTTACAGAGAACATCAAACCTCGTGAGCAGCAGCAACAACAGCAGAGTCGAGGCAACAACAACGTTCAGCTGAACGAGCGTGAGCGCAGCAGCAGAGAGTACGAGAGGAAAGGAAACAACACCGCTGCAGGGAAAGGAGACATGAAGAGGGAAGGAAAGAGGAAGAGTGAAGTGAAGAAGACAGGACACGACAAAACCACTGAGGCGGGGAAACAGGTAAACAATGCAGTTGATCAAACTTTGTCAATCAATCTACATGTCTATTTGATGTGCACTGATGTACAGTATACATGTTTTTGGTAGTTAATATATTAACCATTGATACATTGATCATAATCTAAGGACAGATCAAGATGAGCTAAATGATTAAATAGAATAAACAATCGACATATAAAAATAGAGAGACTATAATTATTTGTATAAGTATCTTTAATTAAAAAATCAGTCCCTCAGAAGTGATATAGAATATATTAAAGTCTAACTCATGTTGATTAGGTGATGTGATGTAAAACGGTGCCAACACTAACATTAAACGCCATTAACAATAAAAAAGACAATATGACGTAATGAGGCACATTATGATGTATATTTTTTATTTTTGTAATTACTTTTTGACTTATTTTTAATTGACGCTATTCTGCCACACTGTAGTCTACTACTCTAGTCTACAGTATAGTCTGATCAATGTATTGTGTGTGTGCCTGTGCGCGTGTGCGCATGCATGCTCAGGTGAAAGCACAGGTGGAGATGAGGAAGACTCCCGTGTCGGAGGCGAGGAAGACTCCAGTCAGTCAGAGTCAGACGACCTGCACCTCCCAGTTCATCCCCATACACCATACTGGAGCTTTTCCACCTTTACCCAGCAGACCTGGTACAGATGGTTCTCTTCTTTCTAGGTTTCCCTCCTCCAGCCAAGGAAGGTAAATTAAGGAAGGGACGTGCTGGACGCCGGGCATGCGCTATGGCGTTCATGGGTGACAAACTCGAAGCTCAATTAAATACATTGCATTACAGAAATCACGGTGTGATATGTTTGCTTTAATTTTCCTTATTAGTATTTTACTGGATGTCAGTGACTGCAATAAATTCCATTGAACTCCCAGTTTGCCACCGCAGTGCGACGTATCTCCCTGCTGGAAAGAGAAAATGACGTTGGAGTCCCTTTCTTAATGTTCCTTCCTTGCCTATATAGCAGTGGTTTTCAACCAGTGGTCGTTGAGGGGGGTCCAGGTGGTCCCCAGCTAAATGATGGAGAGTTTGTAACCTAGTCTACACAACTAGAGAAAGTAGAAGAATTGTTATTTTGAACATTTGCCTGTTATCTCTCCTATGGTACCAGTGCCACATCAATAAACTATAGAATTGTGGACAAAATCGTGTCCAACGATATCAAGATATTTTTTAGTTTGGGTCTGAGAGGCTAAATCTCATCAAAGGGTGGTCCGTGACATGAAACGGGTTGAAAACCACTGCTCTATACACATGTACTTCCTCCTCCAATGCAGTATACCTCATTGTGATTGGTTCTCTCCTCTCTAGGGTTCCCTCCTCCAGCGTATGTACTTCCTCCTCCCGTGGCGTTTCCCGGCCTGCAGGTAAACCCGGCGTTCACCTTCTCCCCTGGGGGCGTGGCCGGCTCCTTCCTGCAGCCTGGCCCCTCCCACAACCAGCCCAGCGGCGCTAAACAGTCCCACATCCCCTACAGCCAGCAGAGACCCTCGGGGCCACCGGGCCCTGGACAGGGAGGCCCCGGGGCATCACAGGGGCCCAACGGCCAGGGGCCCCTCAACCAGCAGCAGCAAGGGGGGCCCCAGCAGCAGCCGCAGCTCCCCCAGAGCCAGGCTCCGCCCTCGGTGCCATCCCAGCAGGCTTTGCAGCTACAGGTGCAAGGGGCGTCGCCCACTAAGCCTATGCAGCAGCAGGGTCCAGTGAGGAAGAGTCCTCCGCATCACCCCGCCTTACAACAGGTTGGTTTCACAACCCAAGGATAAATCAGGCCCTAACCCTGTGGACGGCAAGGATAATGCAAGTTTGGCCCCCAAATAATTGGCAAAAACAATAAGATTTTAATGAGAATATAACACTAGTGATACAATTAATAAGAAGAAGTATAAAAGTACTTTGGTTCCATTGATCCAAGCCAGATCACTATCTGATGAATTGATAATTAAATTAAACATGCTCTGAGACCACCACTTTCTTAACTCCTATGGCTTGATTGATTGAATACTTTAAAAGGATCCCTGGCTAATAAGACAAATATGCCTTAAAACATTATAATTGCCCTCTATAACTAAAATAAAATTATTTCTTTCATAAATGGAGAATCTTGACTTTCACTCAATAGGAACTGCTCCTGTCGCAAGTTGATGTCATATGTCCATGTGTGGTCCAGCCCTATGGATGAATATATGGAATGCACACTTGCACAGGCTAATAAAAAGTATTTAAAATATTGCTTTGTTGTTTTTTATTAGCATATGCATTCCATACATTCCATAGGGCTAGACCATATGGACATATGACATCATCAACTTGCGACAGGAAAGTTTCTTTATTTATAAAATAAATACAATATTTAAGGTGTTTTTATTTTTGTTGTAGAGGGCAAGTATAATGTTAAGGCATATTTGTCTTATTAGCCAGGGATCCTTTTTAACAATTTGCAAAAAGTACAGAGCTGCACCCTGAGGGGACAATAAAGACTGTTATTATTTATAATGATGATGATGATGATGACAACAAACGTGTGCTGCTGGTTTTCACCACCAGTACATGCAGGTGCAGGACCAGTCGGGTCAGATGTGGAACCAGAACCAGGCCGCTCTGCAGCAGAAGCTGCAGCTGTCCGTCAAGCAGCCCCAGAACCCCGCCTACTACATGGCCCCGCCCCCCCAGCTGTACGAGCAGCACGCCGCCCAGTCCAACCAGAACAGCATGTAAGCCTGTCATAAGTATTAACACCACCGCAACCTAGTCGCAATTGTTTTGCATAATTGTTGCACAATTAAGCAATATTACACGAAAGGGTGTGCTTTAGCGTGATTATAGATGGTATGCGCAATTGTGCATGCATAAAGTGAGTTGCAAATTGAGTGGAAATGTGAGTTTAACGTTGTTTAGTGCAATCACATAGAACTTTTCTGTTTGGATGTATGGGCTGTCAAGGCCAGACAGTAGTTTTTTGCCAGTAGGCATAACTTCGGTTTTGATGATGTCACACACATACCATCTATTGGCACGACAGCGTTGCTGCAGGAACGAGACTTTAGCAGAGTTCCGTAAGCAGCGCTGAAGTGCCAAAAATCTAGGTAAAGCACACCCTTGAGTGTAGTATTGCGATTATACAACAGTTTAAAAAACACACATCAACTAAATGTCTTTGTAACTAAGATATTTGGTAGAAGTTCAATATTTTTGAATGCCAGATAGCCAATACGATCACAAATGTCCCATGCAAACTGCTAGCCTAGCTACTCTGGCGGCGGTGGCTCAGGGGTAGAGTGGCTGGATGGTAACCGCAAGGTTGCCAGTTCAAACCCGGGCTCCCCCAGAGTTAGTGTCGAAGTGTCCTTGAGCAAGACACTGAACCCCTAATTGCTCCTGATGTGCTGGTTGGTGCCTTGCATGGTTTCCGCCGCCATCGGTGTATGAATGTGTGTGTGAATTGGGTGAATTGATGCACAATCTATGTAAAGCGCCTTGAATAAAGGCGCTATATAAATGCACCATTTGCCATTTACTCGGCCTGCTCTGTTCTCTGCAAGTCTCCCGTCTCATTCATTTTGATTAGGTGTGCAGTCCCGTTCGTTTGAAGCACGGTAAGGTAGATTGATATTTCAACCAATCGTATTGCTTCCTCGAAATGACCCGTTGTAGTGTGGTACGAGGTGTATTTCCGTAGGATTTTTTTGCTTTTTTGGCTTTCATAGGGACCAAACTGTCAGAAAATGATGGGGTTCAAATTTTCCAGACCCCCACCCCTTATTTGGGGGGTCATATCTTTTGGGACCTCCCATAATAGTATGCCAGACATTTAATGTCCGATTTTCATGATATTAGGGTTGTTTTATAGGTTTTTAAATATTCTGAGTTGATTTCTTACACTTTGAAAGTAGCCAGAATAATCTTTTCTGACTTTTGGTTGGGGTCTTTCTTCACCCGGGCCCCCCCGGACTCATCTCAGTACTCATTACATTCCTCGCTCTGCTCCTTTTCCAGAACAATGTCAAATTAGATAATAATTTAAGCATTAAAAGTTTTTGTAGCTGGGCACTGATTACAAAAATGAGTAGTAGTTAATACCAGGGGTCTTCCACAGGGGGTCTGGGACTAGTTTTGCCCCTATTCTTGCACCCATATTATTAGAATATCTTGTGTTTATGTAAAGTACTTTGATAGTTTTAGTATTCTACCATTATTGTTGACACTGCAGGGAATAAAGGTATTGCAACTTCTCACTTTGGGCACGCAGAACGTGGCTGTTTTTTTGACGCCTCGTACCACACTATTGTATGATCGCAATTATTTGTGTGGCAATTAATTAATCATCAAGTGAAATGTCCCATGCTGCTGACAGGTCCTCCAACCTGGACAAGAAGATGAAGTATCCAGATGTCAACATGCAGGACTTCTACTGGGAAGCCTCCTACCGTATGAACAAGAGACCACCAGTGCCCCCTCCTGGAAACTTCTGCAACGAACAGGACCCTGCCGCACCCAGAGGACCACCCACTGAGGTGAGGGGGTTTGGGGGGGGGGAGAATGGGTGGGGTTACTTAGTAGGTGCTGTAGTTCGGGATGTTGTGTAGGGTCTCTCAACCTTTTGCAATTTCAAGGACAGTTTGATATGCATGAGACCAGAACTGGTTCCCAAACACTGGGTCGGGACCCATTTGTGGGTCGCGGACACATTTTGTATGGGTCCCTTTATTTTCCGTTAACCACATTTTTAATTAGTTTTTTTTTTTTATGAATTCAAAGCAAAGCAGTAATTCCATGAAGAAATCAAAGAAGAATCAAATAAATTCTATACATTAGAGAACAAATGTTTAAGAAGTAGTTAAAATAGCCGATCTGAGCTTGTAGACCTGCTGTTTGCAGTAGCTTGGGTCCCAGGCAAACGTCTTTTGGGTCTCGAGCTAAAATGTCTGGGAACCACTGCAATAGACCACGGACCCCCATGTTTTTATTTGTTTTATTTGTTTTTATGACCCTTAAGTTGTAGACTGCTAAGGATCCTGTTGGTTCCATTTGTACACTCAGAGTTATATACCCGTAAGTTTTGTGGGAAATAAAGTTACTTTCTGAACTTCAGGAAGTTGACAAGCTACGACATCCCCATCAGCTGTGGGATTTCGCTTTCAATGTCTTTGCAGAATAACACTTGTATATCAATACTTCTGTATCAATATTTTGCATGGATCACAAAAGGTTGATGGATGAGGCAATTATATAACACGTATGAGACACAGCATGGCGGATCTAGAATAGTAGATTGTGACAGCAAACTAGAGATCCGATAATCGGCCATATCGGCCGATATTCACTCTGATCGGTAATCGGCATTTACCCTATCTGGAGAAACTGATCTTTTACACTATTTAAGTGGTATAAATGTCAATCAGATAGAGATAGAGTATAATATAATTTTGCATTTTTGTGACGGGCCTAAACATTCTCCCCCTCCGCACACACACAGGAACAATAATTTTGGAAATATTAAAATTTGCAACATTTCACAAGATCGGTCGATCATGAGAAAAACAATCTGTATTGGTCCCAAAATACCTGATCGGAGCATCCCTGCAGCAAACCACTCCAGAATACATGTTTCTTACCGGCCAAAGTGACGGTAGCTCAGTGTCTGGCTAGCGTAGTCGGTAGGTCAGGCCTGTCACGATAATTACATAATCGCCTAATCGCAATCATTTAAGATAATTGCAATGATTTTTGCGTGATCGTCAATCGTTTCCACGTTGAAAAATGTCCATTCATTTTCAAACATTTTTCAAAAATAGCAGAAATTCGAAGTGACGTGTTGTAGACGTTGTAGATCAACTATTTTGCTATTTTGTTTAAGATGTTTGGGAGGAAAAAAATATGAAATGTGCTAGCAGTGATTTCTTTCCATTTGTCATATCTGCCCTGTGCAAGTTGTGATCACGAAGCCTAAAAGGCAAACAGAAATACAAATTCTAACGTTCCAATGTTCAATGCAAAAAATCGTTAATCGCAATTATTTGTGTGACAATTAATCGTCAACTTAAATTTGTAATCATGGCATCAATCATTTACTCAAAGACTACATTTACATGTACTGCGTTCCTGTTCTGTAACAGTTTCACGACGGCAAATGCTGTTCTGGCGGGTGTTGATTTGGGACCCTGAGTGAGTTACACTATTGTCCAATCTAAATGTATAATCTCACGTTTTTTGTCAAATGCTCAACTGGATTCCACTGGGTGACTTGACTTCCACCTTATGTGATGAATTGCAGTTTGAAAACTGCTTGGGTCCCCGCAGGGTACAGTACTACAGTCACTCCCTGACCATAATAGTTTAGGATCGGACTTTCTTCAGTGATACTTGTTTTTGTCGATTCAAAAAGTTTCATTTTGAGTTTCCCCTTTGTGTGTGTGTGTGTGTGTGTGTGTGTGTGTGTGTGTGTGTGTGTGTGTGTGTGTGTGTGTGTGTGTGTGTGTGTGCGCGCGCGCGCGCATTATGTTTTAATTGTGACGTTTGCAAAATAATTAGTTATGTAACGTAAAAGAAGACATATAATCCATTGTTTCCTGCTGTATTGTATTATCTAAAGAGATTACATTTCTGACAGCCTGTCAGCCATTTCTCACGATGACAGCTCTCATGCAACTCATGCAGCCCAGACAGAAATGCTGCTGCACAGTGTTCACTTAAAAAAAAAAACAATGCAGACTTTGGGAAAGTGTTCATATAGGGCTCTCGAATGGGACAGCCCTCAAGCCTTCACAGACTTGATGTGAACGTGCATCTTAATTCAGTAATTCAGATAAACATACATTAGAACTGGACCATATGCCAAATTCCAGTAACCCAAATCTCGCTCACTCAAACTCGGTCACTCCAGCTTGACCCGGAAATAGTTTTATCCCTATTGGTAATTAGCTTTTTGGAGAAGCCGAGTGGGCTCTTTGAGCGTGCTTGGGGCGGCTTGCACCAAGTGTACAGTACACAAAGTGCCAGAGTTTCATATCTTCTTGCGGAAGACATCATGTACATGTACGAGCAAAAAGAGGGACGTGGTCATGATTCCATTCAAACATGTACATTTGCACTTCCTGGCGCTTCATTCACTATTTCAGGAATAAATGGCTTTGCACAATGTCAACTATAAAGATAACAATGTGGCCATCCACATTGATGAATTGTCTATTCTGTTATCCTGTACTATTCCATACCTGCATATTATTCTATGCATGCACATTTTCATCTGTTGGTTATGTTCCACCGTGGCTCTGGTTCCAGTGATCCAGCTGTGTGACAAGTCATAAGTGATCACAGAATTTGCTGTCGCTGTGAAATGACTGGGTGAGCGTAGTGCATTCAGTCGACCATTCCATCCTTGAATCCTCTCCTCCTCGCTGTGGGCTGGGCTAAGGTGTGGTTGGAGGACACGAGGGGAGTGAGCGAGTGTTAAAGTTGGGGTAGTGGAATTCGGCTTCCGTCTTGTTTCTGATCTGTCCTCCCGCTTGACCTCGTCTTTCCATCTTGTGTTTTCTCTTCCTGTTTTTTGTTGTTGTTCTTCTTCATGCCTGTGTGTTTCTCTTCCTCTGTTTTTCTTCTTCTTCATGTGTCTCTCAGGACAACAAGAGCTCTCCTCTGCTCCCTCCTGACCTGTTCAAAACTCTAGCAGACTTTGAGGACGAGGAGCAGCTTCTCTTTAAGCCTCCTGACTCCTTCTATCAGGCTCTGGCTCCTGGACACAACATCTTTGTATGTAGCCAGTATGACCTTTCACCCCATGAACACCCCCCCCAACTAGGGCTGTCACGATTACAAATTTAAGTTGACGATTAATGGTCACACAAATAATTGTGATTAACGATTTAACTGTTTTTGGCATTGAGCATATTAATACAGAATACATTTCTGTTTGCCTGGTTATCAACAAAATGCACAGGGCAGATATGACAAATAACTGAGAAATACAAAGACATTTCTGACACAAAAGCTGAAATAGCTGCTCTTTTACTGTATGACAATGTTTCATGACGATTATGACAAAATAATTGTGATTAGACGATTATGTAATAATTCCAACAGGCCACGACTTAAATAATTGTGATTAGACAATTAGACAACGATGTAATAGTGACAGGCCTACTTCCAGATGTGTATCGGATGTTTGGCATTTGCTTAATTTATACTCTCATCGTGCAACAGTGTTGCTTGCATAAGGAACCGATGTACAAGCTATCAACATGTTGCATTGTGACATGGTAATAGCGTTGTAGTTCTGTTCTTCGTCTCACTATGGAGTGAAGCTGCAGGACCTTTCTCTTCTTTACCCCTTGGCTTCAGTGGATAATATCCCGAATCGTAAGTTTAATGTTGCACCGGGTGCTTGTTATGTGTCACTGACATGTGTCAGTTAAATGCTACGTTTCTAGTGATTTGCCCACCGTGTGCGGATTGACCTACATATGGAGAGACAAGCATTCATACAGAGACAACGAGAGGTAGAGTGATGAAGCCATTGAAAGACGTGTTTCAACCAGACTGTCCTGAAACACTGCGAGCGACAGCAACACCGTCCAGCCCGGTTATATTTGCTCGCAGTGTCTCTATTTTTGCAAGCCGTCATGTTTAGCTTTGTAACTGTTCCTGAAATGCAGCGATTTTGATTGTCGGTAGTTTTATTAAAAGTGAAGAAAATTGGATGTTCAAATGGCATAGTGGATGGACAACACAGTAGCTCCTCTAGCTCAGTGTTTCCCAAACTTTTCAGGTCGCGACCCAAAAGAGAGAAGACGTTCTCCCAGGACTGTGTGTGTGTGTGTGTGTGTGTGTGTGTGTGTGTGTTAAATGGTCTTAAAGACCTAAAAAGTCGTTTGGACTGTGCAGAGCTGCAGTGCTCTGAGAGTGTACAGTGTACCAAATAGACCCTTACGGGTTAATTTGGTTCCATTTGTACACACCCACTGAGTTATATGGGTCCTTGAACATTAATAAAGAAGTTTGTTTTAAAGAAGCTTTTTTATTATACATGGTAGTAACTTCTGTAATGAAAACATTGAACAGTGTTTATTTACTAGACTAGTGAATGACAGCTTAAAGACAGCTTGTTCGTGATATCAGTATTTTATTATAGCCCATTTAGAAAAACCTGTCGCACACCTAAGAACAGGTGCGTAGGAAAGTGCTGTCAATGAGCTAATCAATTACCATATTGATTATGTGTTGTGGGTGGTTTTATAGAGCGGCGCAGTCCCTCCCCCTTTCAGAACAACGAATGGCCCAGGAAATGAAAACGCAATGCATTTCCCCATAGGCAGTTTTTATTTAATTTATTTAAAGACCTTTTAAGCGTCGTACGAAGCCAACTCTTGTCGTGACAAATCATGACAACACACACAATATTTTGGACCAAACAAATAATTACAAAGAAGACTGCCCCGCTCTATTAGGAGGGAAACCTTCTGGAGCATCAGCTTGTCATCCACATCTTTATCCATTTTTAATAAAGGATGTGGAATAGTTTCCCTCACATAAGCATGTCTTCTCCAGATGGGATTAAATAACATCTGTTGCATCTAAATCAATCTCATTGTTTGAAATGACTTTCAATCGTCTCTGTTTGTCTATTTTGTTTTGTCCATCTATCAGTCTCATAATGTCTCTGTTCATGTCTTGTCTCTACAGCTGTCCAATCAGAGCAGGATGGAGGGCGTTCCTGAGGGCATCGGCCAATCATCTCTGCTGCCCCTATCTGGCTTCCCTATACAGGTTGGTACCATAGAGACAAAATTGGTTGCTGCACTTTCGTTGGAGAGACCTGTCTCCAACTGGAGGAGGAAGTCAAGCGGAATCTCGGAAGGCAAGTGCTGTTGATTGGCCTACCGAACGTCCCCTTCCGTTCTTCCGTTTTGCTTCCACCAGAGCCATAGAGTAAGACAGAGTTACGACAACACCGTTCACTTCATGGGGACAGGCTCTCCAGCATAGACTCCTATATTGAACCAGAAGTTTACGGAATACATTGGAGTCTATGGGCTCGCGTGAGTACATGAACCAAGTGACCAGGCGGTTTTCTGCCCCTCAATGTCGTAACTCTGTCTTTGGCTTCCGCTAAGCTTCCTTGTATGCTTCGCAAGGAATCTCGGAGAAGGTTGCCAATGCAATCCAAATGCGCATCGCCATCAGACGCCCCGGAAGAGGCGTCTATGTTTATATGTCTATGGTTGGTACCCAAGACAAACAATGGAAAAGCAAGACACGGCATCTTGCTTATACTTCCTGTATCTGTGTGATGTAGTTGGGTGTCCTTTGATTTGATTTAAAGATGACTGGTGAGGTAAGAAACCCTAGAGCGGCTCATACGAGAAGTAGAACCTCACAGTTTACACGAAATTACACAATTGGAATTTATTAATATTTTAGGTGACCAGAAGTAGGTGGTGAGCATATTAAAGAATGTGAACACAGCTTCTAACACATTAATTATTATTATTTATATTATGAGTATTAATTCCAATGGGAGAAGTGAACACGGCGTCTAACGATTATTTAGCTCTATGGTTACTGAACTAAATAGTGGACCCATTCTTCACAAGCCACACAATCTTACTAACATTCTGACACTAATATGTATTAGAAAATCTACATTGTCAACCTCTCTCTGTCCCAGCAACCCACTCGGGAGACAATTTGTGTACCATTTCACACCTATTGGCAAAGAGTGGCATGGGCTATCGTACCAAATTTAGCACCTTTGTTAATAGTACTGTTCACTGACTAATTGTTGCATGTATGTGCATGTGCGTGCTTGTGCGCAGGAGAACTACCAGAACAACAGCATCTTCAGCCAGGCCTACGGCAAGAACCTGCCCCCCCCCTCCAAACCCGACGCTCCCATGATGCACCAGGAGCCCTCACTCTACTCGCTGTTTGAAGGAACGCCCTGGTCTCCTTCACTTCCTGCTTCCTCTGGTAATTTACATCACGTCCTGTTTGGGTGAATTAAATTACATTCACGGGACCTGTTACATAGCGATTATTCACCGTTACCGGGTGAACCGCCTTTCAAAATAAGTCGGTTCTCCATAGAGCTGAACGCTTGGCGGTCTTCCAATACACAATTCAGCCAACAAATGGGTGGTGTTGGCGGGGAATGCCACATACTGTCCATTTTGGAGCAGCATGGGGCAAATGAACAGCTCAGGCAGCCATTATGTACTAAAATGGAGCACCGACAACGACATTTTCGTTTCATTTAGTTCCGTCCCGTCCGTTCTCTGTACCCACAAACATACGTATCTTTCAGAAAACAAAAGAAATTTGTATAATCAGCCTCGGGTATAAATGGGTTAGAATTCTGTGTCCAAGTGTATGTGTATGGGGCTGTAGTGTATATTATTGTCAAATTTTTGGTTCTGTCTGTCTGTCTCTCAGACCACTCCACCCCAGCCAGCCAATCACCTCACTCCTCCAACCCCAGCAGCCTGCCCTCGTCCCCGCCCACTCACAGCCACGCCTCCCTGCCCTTCTCCAACTTTGGTCCCATCGGCACGCCGGACAGCAGAGAGCGCCGCCTGCTGGACCGATGGAAGAATGACAAGACGGGTGAGGCACTTTAGAACCTTATTGAAAACCACATTAATCAGGGGTTAAATCCAAGCCTCTGCTTTTGATATCTCCCCCTCTGATCATTGCTTATCATTGCCTTAAACAGTGATTCTGAATTTGTGGCTCGGGCCCACTGGCGGGCCTTGAGGATACTGTAGTGGGCCTAAGTGGGCCCCCAACTATTGGAAAAAAAACTGCAATTTTAGTGACAATATAAAAAATGTTAAGAAATATCATGGTATTTTTTCTTTAGTATTTTGAAAAATGAGTTTTCATTGTCATACCAGTAAATGGGAACTAGTGTTCGTTCCATTGATCCAAGCCGGAACACAAATAAACATATTGTGAAAATGCACACGGCTCACCCCTCTGACCACTTGACAAGCAAACGCTTTCGAGATGTGAACCCAGATCCAGATATATATTTTTTAAATATATATAAGATTTGTATTTGGCTTTTTGCCTATATTGACAGTTATTACTGAAGACTGACAGGAGAGTGGGAGGGAGAGAAGGGTAGAGACATGCAGCAAAGGTTGTCATGAACGGAACTCGAACTCGTCAAGCCAGAGCCTATATGTGGCATGCGCCTAGCCTGGGCACCATTTCATTTCGGTATATGATCCGTGCTGGAGCCGGATGATATGCTTACGTCATGTTGTAGGCAATGGTTTGCCTACAACAAAAAGGAAGCTGTTTGTTGCTTCCTGTTTGATTAAAAGCAATAAAAGCTCTCGTAAGCGAGAGCTTTTATTGAGAGGGAAAAGGAAGTTGTCGCCGCCTGTTCATCCTGTCTGGCGACTACAAAACAATACTACAACATGACGTAACCACATCATCCGGCCCCAGGCGGGATCATACGGACTTTTGAAACAGAGACTAGGCTTTCCTCCGAGGCGGTGGAAAGCCTGGTGAGGCGAGGTTAGCATGCGCCTGGACCACTTAGCCAGCGGGTGCCACTGCATGTAATTTCTTGACAGAAAGTAGCTGATAACATGTCTATGGTGGATTTTTATGAAACAAAAACTGTATGAAAAGAAAGAGGATAGTTCAAGCTTTCCGTACAGCTGCAATGTTGATGAGTTTAATGCAATTTAATACAATCAGATCTGTCTTTTCCTGGGTGTATAAAATGGGCTAGGCCACTTTAACCCTGGGGCATAGTTTGATGGCGGGCATATACCAGTAAGACGCCTTAATATAAGAGACGGGCGACCGAAGGGCTGACACACTCTACCAGAATAATGTCACTTCACTATGTCTGCACTGTCATAGAAGTTTCATTTTAAATTGTCTCATATAAGCAGGGGTGCACATTAATATTTGGGGGGGGGGATATGGATTTCTACTCTGCCACAATGTTATGCTGCCCACAGGGGCAGATGCAAAAGGTGCTAAGCTACACAGTCATAGACACTGTATTTGTGGTCGTTAAGCAGCAGGAAGACGTTTGTTAGCAGCTCAACCACTGAAACCAAAACAAACAAACCAACACAGATAAAAATGAATTACTCACCTACTGCTGCAGTTTCCATGTTTAAGTAATTCCAATGTTGTTCAAGTGACGGATGCATGGTTTTATTGTAAATATGGTCGCGTGGTTTAGACTAGCACTTTGACAGCAGGAGCGTAACTTTCCCTTTCAGTTTCAAAAGTGACCAAAGCGATCTTTATACTCTTAATATTGTAACTAAGAGATTCGACGAGTTAGCTATATTTTATATACAGCATTTTAGAAGGAATAAGCAAAATCGTGCAAAATCGTGATGCGACGTTTCCTGCTGTAATGCACTGCAGCAGTGTGTGTGTGTGTGTGTGTGTGTGTGTGTGTGTGTGTGTGTGTGTGTGTGTGTGTGTGTGTGTTAAAACACGTGTGTGTGAAGAGCGTGATGTTTTGAGCGTGATGCGGTTTTGCGTAACGCATTACAGTGTTACTGCTCGTTTTCATTTTAAATGCGACCTTTGGTCGCAACAACACATGTATTTCCTTTTGGGAAATATAGACTGACTGACTGTGTGTGCTAGGAGCAGTGAGTGGTTTTGGGTTGGACTACCTGCCAGCGTCCTCGGCGACCTCTGAACCCAGCTGGCATCAGACTGGCCCCGCCTCCACCTCCTGGACCAATCAGGACACACCGATGGACGACTCATCCTCTACTGTCCTGTTGGATAGCCTGAAGGTAAGCTACACAACACAACACACAATGATGTTTTTAGGGTGGCCCCTCTAGTCTAAACAGCCGGTGGCCCAATTATTCATACTATTTTGCTGGTCCAGTTCCATGAAGAGATAGTTGTGTATTTATTGCATGTTATCCTTCCAGTCCATCTGGTCCAGTTCCATGATGAGATAGTTGTGTATTTATTGCATGTTATCCTTCCAGTCCATCTGGTCCAGTTCCACGATGAGATAGTTGTGTATTTATTGCATGTTATCCTTCCAGTCCATCTGGTCCAGTTCCATGAAGAGATAGTTGTGTATTTATTGCATGTTATCCTTCCAGTCCATCTGGTCCAGTTCCATGAAGAGATAGTTGTGTATTTATTGCATGTTATCCTTCCAGTCCATCTGGTCCAGTTCCATGAAGAGATAGTTGTGTATTTATTGCATGTTATCCTTCCAGTCCATCTGGTCCAGTTCCATGAAGAGATAGTTGTGTATTTATTGCATGTTATCCTTCCAGTCCATCTGGTCCAGTTCCATGATGAAATAGTTGTGTATTTATTGCATGTTATCCTTCCAGTCCATCTGGTCCAGTTCCATGAAGAGATAGTTGTGTATTTATTGCATGTTATCCTTCCAGTCCATCTGGTCCAGTTCCATGATGAGATAGTTGTGTATTTATTGCATGTTATCCTTCCAGTCCATCTGGTCCAGTTCCATGATGCAGCCCGGTCCGTCTGCGCTGGAGCAGCTGCTGATGCAACAGAAGCAGAAGCAGCAACGAGGTCACGGCAACATGAACCCCCCCCACTGAGGAGGGGGGAGGGATGTCCATCGTCATGACAACCACAACCTTACCCCCCCACAGGTGACGGGCGGGAAGACAAACCAAACGTTTGACGACAGACCGGCTCCAACACGCGAGACAGCCGGGAAATCGAATCGCTGCGCGAACGAACGAAACGTGCCCACGCACGTACGTACGGTGGGGTTCCGGTGAAGGCGAAGCGACCTTCTCCTTCCACCGTCTTCTCCAGACTCCTCTTCCTCCATGGCGACTAGGAGATGCCGCTGACGCTCTGCCAGCTCCACCCACTGGGTGTCATTAGACACGCCCACTGGCTTCTACGGCCACGCCTCTTTACACACAGATACTCTAGACACCCTTATAAGTCCTCTCTCTCTCTCTCTCTCTCTACCCCTCTCTCTCTCTCTCCCATATTGGAGGAACTTTTGGGGAACTGAGTCGTGACAAACTGCTCGTCGTGTTTTGAAGTGTTGCAGCGCTTTCGTTCGACCGTGAGGTCGTCACGAACGACGTCCACACGAACACACACTGATCTTAGCCAATGTTTGTTTTTATCTGGAAATGTGTAGGACCACTCTGATTGGCTGAAGGAGAAAGGACGTAAGTTAAGGAGTTTATTTTTTTTTATTTTTAACGTGTGCCTATCCATTAGCCGTGCACGGGACGCGAGAGAAGAGCTGCTGTTACCTCCTGCCGATCAGAGGGAAATCAACTTCCTATCTGTCCGATCGGACGTATATGACGACTTCCTATTGGTCAAAAGCGGAAAGATGACGACTTCCTATTGGTCCGATCAGAGGGACATAACTTCCAATTGGTCGATCAGAGAGGAATCCTAACTTCCTATTGGTCGATCAGAGGGGCGCATCCCAGCAGCAACCTGGAGGAAGACCGGTTTGAACTGGTCGAGGGGCGGGTGTTAGAAAACATAGAGGGGTAGTATTATCATTAATATTAATAATAAAAAACAAATACTGTATTTTGTGATTTGTTGGTAGCAGTTTTAGCTTGATAAAAGTAGGGCTTCTACTCTCATCCTTGACTTTGAGTAAAGGAGAAAAAAATGCGTGAACGTATCCCTGCTAGCTTAACCTGCAGTTACTGTTTGGTTCTGTTTAAAATGTCCTGCCTTTTTAAATAGTTTTAAACAGCCTCTCTCTCTCTCTCTCTCTCTCTCTCTCTCTCTCTCTCTCTCTCTCTCTCTCTCTCTCTCTCTCTCTCTCTCTCTCTCTCTCTCTCTCTCTCTCTCTCTCTCTCTCTCTCTCTCTCTCTGCTTGCTCAGTGTTTTATTAACAGTACTGTTACAGTACTCTCATGGTTGTCGTACAGTAGGAACCAGTACAACAGTAATCATAGTTAGACTGGTCCAGGAACTGCTGGTTCAGTGATATAAAACAGTTAGACGGACAGTCAGACGGAAGGACAGACAGTTGGACGAACAGAAAGACGGATAGTGCTCGTTTGCGTTGGCCTGGACTGAGCTGAACTGGTTTGGAATTGGTTCAGAGAATGTTTATTGATAACCACTAAAACTACAATTCCCTCAAACCCACACATTTGTACTCCTGTAAAACTACATTTCGCGCAAACACACATGTTAGTCCTCCCGTAAGCCGTTATTTTATTAATATTATTCTGTATAGACCCTCAATTAGCTCACTGTTTACTACTAACCTGCTAAACGAGAGGGGGGGGGGGGGGGGGGGGGGGGGTGGGGGATTGTAACCATGGTAACCAGTCTGCAGAGTGCTGGCCTTAATACCCAGCAACCAAGACTCATGGGTTTTGTAGTTTCATAAGCATAGACCCGCATCAGCGACTCAATGGGTATTGTAGTCTGATAAGCATACAACCCAACCACAAAGACTCATGGGTAATGTAGTCTGTTAAGCCCAGCAACAGAGACTCGGTGTGATAAGCAGGGTGCTCCATAGGAAGGATATTGTCCATGTAAAGCTACGTAGCAGAGAGCCGTTTAAACTCATGGTTCTTGAGGGGGGTCCAAAACGAGGATGTTTTTATTTTCCCGTAGGAGACCATTTTATTAAAAGCCAACTTCAACAATGACATGTCTGTATTTTCCGTGTGATTCTGTGCTTTTTCTCGTTGCATTTAGAACTGTCTTCTTTGAAAAATAAAAAAGAATTGTACATCGTCATGCTGAATGTCGGGACAGGTGGACCGTTACTGTGAACTGAGTTCCTGTATCTGCTCACACTGGAAATAAAGATGGGATGTACACTGTGTGTGTGTGTGTGTGTGTGTGTGTGTGTGTGAGTGAGTAAAATGCAGTATCTGGGATGTACAGTATGCAGTGTGTGTTTCCTGTTTCCCAACATTTCATGAATGAAATCTAATTAAAATAGCAGATCTACAAGCTCACAATGTATGCAAAGTTTGCAAACATTTCTTTTTTGGGTCTTGAGCTAAAAACGTTAGGACCACTGCTCTACCACGACAGGATGTTATGAAGCAGTGTTACTGTATGGTACTTGGTGGTGACTGGTGTTTTGGGGCGCTTTCAACATTGGTAACCTTTCGCCAGACGAGTGGCTGCCAAGTTGACCCAACTTGAGTTTAGAAAATAGAAGTGCCCCCTCCCCCCAATAAACAGGAACTCAGTGCATTTTCTGAGATTGTTTCCATTGAAGCGAATGGATGGATGTGGAGAAAACCCCTTTGAGTTCCTACAAGTAATATTACTGGGACCATAGAACAGCAATATACTGGATATAGAGCTGGATACATTACAGTAGGAAGGGCCCATATATGTACCCTGGCCTGTAAGTGACCATAATTACAAACTTCAAGCAGGGTGATGCAGAGTAGGATAACTAGGATTTGTTCTCAGGACACCGATAGGTGTACTCTCATTACAACAGTGTGTGTAGACTGTAGAGTTTACACAGACTGGAAGGTGCATTTATTATGGGCACCACTAGAGGTCACCAAATGATTCCTCGTTCATACAACAGTTGTGGATTACATTTGTTACCACCCTGAATACAATGCTTTATAATGAGGTGAGTATTCATTAAATATCCTGGATTAATTGGGTGATAAATAGCCATTACATGTGCAGGACTGATATTATTATTGTTTAAATATTTTGTTCATGTAATGTGTCTTTTACTCTTTTCACAGGTTGGATACAAATCAGGGTTACGTTTTGAGTATGTGGATCATGGAACACTTTTAATCATCAATCAGTGCATGTCATGAGGATGATGTACACAGTTGCAGGGCCGGGAAGTTACCCGTAAATCTGAAAGTGTGCAAAACCTGTAAGGGTTCCATTTGTGCACTGTTAAAAATGCTCTGAGGATTTTACAGTGAAGATTCTGGTTCCATTTAGACTTACAGTGATTCTCAAACTGTTTCAGTTTGTGGATGACATTAAAACGGGAGTAGGCTACTGGTGTGGTTTGGGCTTAACACTCATCTCTTCAGTCCCTCTCATGTCCTAGCACTCACCTCTTCACACATACTCCACCTCACCCCTTAGTTTTAATATCTTACTGTACCACCATGTTTATATTTCTGACTAATAAATGATTTCATCAATCTCTTCTTGTATCACTTTTATTCAAAATATGTTAGTTGCTGCACATCCAAAATAAATATAAAGAGTGTCCCATTCCCAATACTTAAAATACTTTCACGTCAATTTGAAAACTGTCTTTTGCTCTTAAGACATTTTGTTTGTGTTTTAACAACACATTGAGTGTTGCATTGACATGCTCTCATTATTATTCTATCATCGTAATCTTAACTCAATGTCAATACATTGTGTCAAATGCTTTCAAACTTCTTCACACACATAAAGTAAATGTTCTTAGTGTTTAACAGAGTGAGGTTTGTGATTTAGCTTACCGGTAATCAACAAGCTCCTCCTTCAAATGGATCCAGTCTGTGAGCTACACTCAAGTAGAACAGTGACACTATGTAGTTCACACTTCACAGTCACCTACAGTACCAGTACAACTAGGATCTACAGTACCAGTACAACACCTACAGTACCAGTACAACTAGGATGTTTCTGCTCATTTCACTAATGATGACTGCTATGTGCTTTGGTATGAAACTACTGGTCTATTCTACTGAATATCAATAGATCTCAACAGACAGAACAATATAAAAGACAAAACTACAACAAAAAAAGTATATTGATTCATTTGTTGTCATTCTACAGAATGCGGTGCACAGAAACCTGGAGGAGATGTGACAGCTGCTGAAGGAGAGGCTGTGACACTCGGCTGTGAATATAGCTACTCTAGTCTTGCATATCTATTTTGGTACAAGCAGGAGGCAAAAGGCAGCCCTGAATTCGTATTAATTCGCTTTTCTTTAAGTTTTTATAATGAATCAGGAAAAATAGCAGACCAGTTCAAGGAAAGATTCAACTCCAATCTGGATTCCACCAAAAGATCGGTTCCTCTGAGGATTCAGAAATTGCAGCTGTCTGACTCTGCTGTGTACTACTGTGCTCTGAGGCCCACACAGTGACAGGAACCATACACACACACTGTACAAAAACATAAGCTGACATACCAGTGCACTGCTGGAAGGGTTTTCTTAAAACCATCACTGAATTAAACTTCACCAAATCACCAAAGATGCTAATTATAGTACAATGATGCACTTTATGATCATCATGTCATTATAAACTGAATGTAGAGATGAAGAGAACTGGTTTCAGTCGCTCAGGAGCCGCTTGAGAAAACTAAAATCAATTGTATTTTGAGGTCAGCCATTCTTTTAGGTTATAGATTGTTAGAATGGGTAGCATCAATATCTTTTGGTAATGCATTCCACTGTGTGGTGGCGGGCTGGTGGCAGCATAATAGAATGTTTGAGCCAGATGAGCTCCCTCTGGTTTTATGCCCACGGGCATCACTCAATCTAGAGAAGTAGTTTCACAGGCAGTGGGCACACCATGCAGTACCCCGGGTGACGGGTCACACCTTAGCCAATCCACACGAGAAAGAGTCATGGCGGTGAGGTCTTTTAGTAGCCTTATTAGTGCACTCTTTTTGATAAAAGAGGAAACCCTGCACAAAAATGTTTTTTTATTTTTATCCATCGGAAAGTTTGTTATCCAAACCAATGGGTATAACCTCTTCTCTACTTGGCATTGCATTGTCACAAACTCCGATCGTAAAGTCTGTAGACTTCCTAAGGTTGTTTTTGGACCCCAAAAATGAATAAAAAATGTCACCAGGTGTATGATTGTTTGTCATCAGAGAGCAAACATGATGGTTAATTCAAGATAATATAGTATGAGCTATTCTCATCCCCTATTCTCATCCTGATGTCATTAATGTTCCTTTTTATTCATAAAGTCTCTGTAATTACTGTCCAGCTGAACATGAACATTTTAACCTCCATAATAATATCATAATGATATAGATTAATACTTTTTGATAGTTCTTTCAATTTATTTGTTTTGTTGTTCAATATGTTCATAGTGCATGCAATTTTGACAGCAACATAAGAGGAGGAGTTCAACACAATATGAAAGGAGGATGTTATCATCAACCAGTGTCACCATCTGCATAGTCAAACTGAGAGCCTATAATCATATTGGGCTAACAGCACCATGTTCCTCGTGCTGATGTTGTTCCTTTCTGCTCTAACGGGTGAGTCTGTAAAATCAAAGAACATCACGTAGAGAACACTTTTTTATTTTATTTTTATTTTTACAAATAATGTGTCTTTTTTAAATCTTTTCCAGGTGTCAATTCAAACAGGACACTGGACATCCAGCCCACAACAACCTCAGTTCAAAGTGTGGATGGATCCCGAGTTATCCTTTCTTGTACATATTCCAGGTTTCCGTACACCCTCCAGTGGTACCGTCAGTGCCCCGGGTCAACACCTCGATTCCTCCTACTTTCTGCCCCCAACACTGAGCATTTAGTCATGAGAGCACAGCCTGAAGATCTTAGATTGAACATTAGCTTCAATAAAGAGAAAACACGTGTGGATCTGGAGATCTCCTCTGCTGCACTGGCAGACTCTGGTCTGTACTACTGTGCCCTGCAGCCCACAGTGACAGGAAACACACACACCCTGTACAAAAACCTTTCTAAGCTGACATACCAGGGCACTGCTAGTGCTGGAAGCCATTTCTTAAAACATCAAGGGCAAAAATAGAAATAGTATGTTAAAGCACTATGCTTGATCCTTGTCAAAATACTGGGATGAAGAGAACAACTCTCAGACTGAATTTGATCATCACTTATAGTTTCTCTGTTGATTTAAACCTTGTTGTAGAGATGGAACATTGGCTGTGGATGATTCTCGTGGCTTTTATTTATGGAAACAAACTTGAGGATCTGGAGATCTTGCACTTAGTGCACTGACAGACTCTGCTCTGTACTACTGTGCTGTGAGGTCCACAGACCACAGTGACAGGACACACTATCTTGCACGTGCACACACGCAAGCACACACACACACACACGCACGCACGCACGCACGCACGCACGCACGCACACACACACACACACACACACACACACACACACACACACGCACGCACGCACGCACGCACGCACGCACGCACGCACGCACGCACGCACGCACGCACGCACACACACACACACACACACACACACACACACACACACACACACACACACACACACACACACACACACACACACACACACACACACACACACACCACAGAAAGCACCAGTGGTGTTTGAAGAGGAGGAACCAACAGCAGAAACATACTGTAAGAGGTTGAATAGAGTGCAGTGTAAAGCAGTGTACATGAAGAAGAGGAAGCTTGAACGTCTTTAGTTGACACTTTGTCCTTGTTTCATCCAACATGCTTTCATTCTATTTACTGTTTCTCATGTTTATCTCTATGCCGGGTAAGTAGTAACATTAATATTTATAGATACGAATCAAACATGATTCAACTGATTTCATTATAGTTGTTTAAGCTAACTGACTATCATTATCATGAATAAGTCAATTCCATTTACAGATGTTCATTGTCAAGATCTAATCCGAGTCAAGACTGAAGAGTTCAGTTTAGAAGACAGCACCGTCACAATGTCCTACAATATCTCCAGGTCTGGTACTGTTTATGGTGCAGATTACTTCTACTGGTTTCGCCAATATAATGGAAAATCACCAGAATTCCTTGTGGTCATAGCAGGATCAGAGACCAACACAACATCACAGATTCAACCGAGGTTCTCTACTAAACTGTCTGAAGCTAAAACACATGTGGATCTGGAGATCTCCTCTGCTGAACTGGCAGACTCTGCTCTGTACTACTGTGCTGTCAGGCCCACAGTGACAGGAAACACTCACACACTGTACAAAAACCTACGCACTCTACATTACTCACACAATGTAGTCTGTCATGAATTGATTTACTGTATAATGTCCATGACAATGTTTCTCTTCTACTTCAATAAATATCAAGGAGGTGAGGTGATCACTCATCACTATCAAAACATTCTAATGGTGTTGTGGCTCTTTTGTATTAACATTCTATATAAAATAGCTGTTATGAAGGACTTTACTTTCATTTGTTTGTTTATTTGGGGACAGTGCATATGAATGAACAGATGAAGACCACACATACAATGCTGTGTAAATACACCGGATTTAGCAAGAATGCTAGTTTCCATCCGTAGTCCCCATACAGAAAACTAGTACTGTAAGGCTGAGGGAACTTGGATACGCTCCCTAAACACAAACATTGAATTCCATTGCAATGAATGGCCAGCCCTCCAGTTTTGAGTGTTTTTGCAAACACGAACATTGAATTCCATTGACAATGAATGCCCAGTTTTGAGTGTTTGTGTAAACACAAATATTGAAGACAAATGTGAGGATGCAAATTGTGATTGGCCGGAATGAGATGATGTATGATAATAAGAGCACCCCTCACTTCACACAGTTGTGGTTTTTAGCCAAGACACAGACGTAAGGGTGCAGCACTGATGAGGAAAAAAAGATAGCTAAACAGGATAGCTTTGCTGGCCGGCTCCATATGCAGATCTAGGTGATGATCCAGTCTTCTCCATGTATGGCTATCCAGGGTTTGATGAGGTCAGTGTCGTGACAGACTGACGGCCATATATGGAGCATGTCACAAGGCGTGACGGACAGACAGACGGACGGACTGACTGACAGGTTTTGCAGGTTTTCATAGTGTAAGTGTCCATGACACTTGGTATTTTAACTTCAACTATACTAATCTAGTTTGAAGTGAATTTGTTTACATTTGGTTTACTTTACTTTGAAACTTCCTGTCACTGGCTCACTGCACAGACAGTACTTAGATGTGGCCTGCTAACTACACACACACACAAACACACACAGCATGTTTGAAGCAGCAGAGCCACATGGTATATTTGTTTGTTTGCAACTGTTTACCCAGTTGATTTGATATTGTTGAAACGTTTTGTAGCTTCAGTATAAAATGTGAAGGCGTTTATATTGTTCACAGTGCCTGTTTTGCTGTGCCTACTGCCAAGTACCGGTTATCCCAGGATTGTTTGGTAGAAGTTGAAGGTGGCTTTCTATCCAGCCCTTAAATCCCTCGATTAGCGCCTTAGCGGAGTGAGGTAAATGTTTGTTTGTTTTGGAGTTTAATTTGATTTACTTTGGGATCGAATTAATTGTAACTTGTTTTGGTATTTCATATGGTGTATTTTTGCTTTGGTATTTTATTGGTCTTATAATTGAGTTGTTATATCACTGCAGTATGATTGACCATAAATTAACAATTTTATTGTTGTACAAACTTAAGTGATGAATTTACTGCACAGCTTTTATTAGTGAAACTATAAAATTATTCGATTATATTAACGGTTTTGTTTTATAGGGCGCGTTCGGAATTAAAGACCGCACCGGAGCGCACTGGCCTATTAGTTTGCATTGCACAGTGGGCCCATTTAATCTGTAACCTACAGTCTCAATTACTAAAGTCTGAAATCAGACCAAGTGATGCAAACAACAAACACTTCTGTGTTTCATACATAGGTGGCAGTATTGTGCAGGTGAAACTGAATGTACAGTAGGTTAGCAGGTGTACGTCATTCATCACTGATCACTATGGAACATAAAGGAGCCAACATTAGATACCTGCAAACATTTCATTTCAAGGTAGGAACATCATAATCAATAATCTTTTGAACATATAGCCATGTTGAATGTTAATGTTATCTTATTTATTATTGTCGCTCCTATTATATAGGAAGTGAAAGAGCTTTATGCCTAATGACATGGAAACGGTGTTTGTCAACCTGTTTCTGACTTGAGTCTTTGTTTTGTTGAACTGTGATGAAGCAGATGACTGGAACACTGAACTGATCTGTTGTTTATGTCTTCATAAGGTCTAGGACGTAGTTCTACTTTTAAATTCCAATGACCCCTATAACTCTTATCAGTATTCAAATGGACCCATAATAAGGGTCCGTTTGGTTACATTTGAATACTCTCAGAGACCTGTGTAAGGGTCCATTTGGAAGCCCTAGACTAGAGGAACCTGGCTAGGGTCCCTGGACTCCTGGACTCCTAATTTCACTTGTTAGAAACAAGTTAAATTACGAAATTAGGCCCTTACAATTAATACAAAGCATTGAAAAGCAATATTGAACAGCAGTGGACAGTCATGAAATCTGTTCGAACAAACATGATTGACAGAACATTGTTTAGCTGTTTTCAATTACATCATTTATTCCAGTATGTTCATTAATTGTGTAGTTATGGGCTATTAATATACTGTTAGGTTATGTCATGAATGAGTTATTGGAGTCTGTTGATGTAGTTATGAGTTTTTGAAGTAGGGTTTATGTCATGTGGATTAACATTGTGTGAACTCTGATGACAAGCTGGTGTTTGGTGCAGGAACCAGGTTACACGTCTACCCTAGTAAGTTATAATTATACACTACTACACAATGTGAGTTTACAGATTACTGCATGTTTACATTGTAACACAATACACTCCTCAATGTTAATTTGTCATTTTGTAACAGAGTTTACAGTAGGCCTACAAATGGACCCTTACAAATGAACACGGAGGATGTCAAACAAATCAATTACAATAGAATTATGAAAAATTCAACAAATTGTAAACAAAAAAACAGAACACGAACAAACAGCTGATTAAAGCATTGTAAAATGTAAAATTTAAATATTAAATGAAATGAAAGAGTTGCATTGTGTTGTGTGAATCTTGGAACCCAGAAGATCATATTTGGAGAGGGAACAAAGCTACTTGTGGATCAAGTAAGATTTTTGTTAGAAATTGAGGTTTAGATTCTAAATATTTTTCAGAATTTATATTTATTTATATTTTGAACAGACAGTGTATATGTCGAGTTAAATTATGAAATCAGGTCATTAAAATGATTACAATAGCACAATTGTACAGCAGTGACACATTGCTAATACTAGAATAGAAACAAAACATTGGGAAAACATTATTTTTAAACATCTACTCATGTAATTTATTACCTGCTATTATTTTGGGTTCTATTTATTTTTTAATAATTTGTACCTGTATGGGTGGTTGAAATGAAAGACACTTTTCACTTTTGCGACACTCAAATTGGAAACATTCCATAGTTTTTGTAGTGTGTGTTCGCACAGTGTGACTGGCGGTATTGGATCCACAAAGATGTTCTTTGGCAGAGGTACACGCTTACATGTAGAAGCCAGTAAGTACATGATATCATGTCCGATTCTGTCACATGTGTTGAATGTAGACAAACAAACCCATTTGTCTTCAAATAGTCTGTTAGATTGTCTGTATATCGACTATATTCACAAAAACATTTAAACTAATATACAAGGAACTGTTTTGGACATAGGCTACAAGGGTTCTACATCACAGCACAATATGTTTTTGCAGAAGGAACAAAACTAAACATTTTAGACAGTAAGTATCCATTGACTTGTCATCACAATATCAAAAGATATTTCGTTGCATAATATATAATGTTGTTGCTAAATGTATTTGTAATTTCTCATTCATAAACAAAAGCAAAGTAGTGCAAAGACCATACAGGTCTCACCCATTTACATCATTTACAGCAAGATGACAAAGCACAACCATACTACTGTAAGAAAACCTCCAGCATTATAAATAATAACAAAACAATTCAAATCTATGAATGCCATTCATTAAAAAAACATGACTGTCAACTGTAATACAATTACAGAAACATACAGACTGCAATCAGCTGTCGTGTTAAAACCATGTTGTGATCAGTTTTTGTGAGGACAGTTCCCACTGTGTGACTTCTAACAAGAAGATTATATTTGGTCGAGGAATTAAACTGATCATTGAGACCAGTAAGTTCATTTGTTTTATTTTAATTTTTTCTCTTATGAACATGTTTAACCACTTGAACCTTAGCTTTCCTATTATGAGGGAGAATATTTGGCAAAAGATAGCCGCTCTACAAGCTCACAATACGTCAAATTGTGAGCTTATATCAGATATTTTAGTTGGGAAAAGGAGCATATTCTGCTTTTTGTGACACATTGTGAGCTTGTAGATTGGCTATTTTCTGCGAAGAGATAGAGGGAATTCCCTCTATATATTTGGTGCACAAGGAGTGCACCAAATATAGAGCCCTAGGGATGCTGGTCAACCGGTTCATTCAAATTGCATTATGACACTGAACCAAAATGCAACTTTAATAATTGTTATTTGTTATTTTATTCCGGAACAAACTGATTATTAATACCCGTAAGTAGAAACATTCAACTTATTGAAGACATTTATTGTAATATTGACCCAAAAAACTGATAGAATAAAAAATATAATACTGTGTTGAGGTTTTTTATGTTTCAATGAAGGACAAAAACACATGGTGATGCATACCGAATAATCAAGATCATGTAGCTTTATCTGGGTACACAACTACATACAGGAAATTCACATTCATATTGACAGAATTATGCATCCTACAGGTTCATGCACACACAGATGCCAACCAATATCCAAAAAAACAAGCTAAATTACAAAATACAACCTTAATGATGATAAAACATAAGCTTACAAAAATAACTAATAACATCGTCACAAAGTTCAGTTAGTTGACTTTTTTTGATCATCTTTTTAATTCAGTTTATACATTATTTACATGTTTTTGGATGTGGTTGTTGGGATTAAGAGTTAAGAACTTACAATCAATATACTGTACTTAGTTGACCGTGGTCCCCCAGGAGCCTGTACTTGGTCCATTGCAACAATGTATTCCCCAAAATATCCAATCTACAAGTTTGTAGGAGATTAATCAGTCAGGAGGTTAATGTAAACAAGGTTCTGGATGTGTGACTCACTCTGGAAACAAAATCATCTTTGGGACCGGCATAATGCTCACAGTTACATCAAGTAAGATTTATTTCAGGAATAATACATTTCCAGTACTATTCTGTTAATTTTGTCCATCAATTGTCTTTATAGTAGCCTATTATAAACACATACTGTACATTATAGAACATAATGTGAATTACTGACAGTAATGGCTACAAATTGCCATGCTGATACGATTGTTACAATTGCTATGACTCTCACTGATTGACTGACTGACTGACTGACTGACTGATCGATCTGGATTAAAGGTTGTGGTGATGTTTTTCTCTGCAGTATGAATTGAAATGGTTGGAACTCAATGTGGTGTATTAGTATCCATTGAACAGATACTGATCTCAGCTTTCAGAGTGTGATTAGTAATTTAGTATAGTCGTGTAGTAGATCAGGTAGATTCCATTCAGTCCAGTGTAAATTGCACTGAAGAGGGATGTGCTTATATGTGGTTGGTCTGCTTATAATGAAGAGTTCTGAGGTGTTGGACAAGAGTGGGGTCCTTGAGGGGGTACCAGGGGGTCCCCTGCTAAATGGATGGTATAACTCTGAGTGTACAAATGGAACCAATTTAACCCATATGGGTCCATTTGGTTTCTTTGGTATACTCTCGGAGTTACAGGGGTCCATAATGCATACACCGGGGGGTTGAGAACCCCTAGTGTAGATTATGGCTATTGTGGTGAATATTATTGGATTGTTGCTGTGTGAATTATCGTATATATTATGGTTGGGTAAATTATCGTTGCATAGATTATTGTTATATATAGATTTGTGTTGTGTAGATTATGGTGTAGCAGGCTATAGATTACCATTGTGTAGATTACAGTACAGGCCTAGTCAGAGGTTTGTGTGATCTTGGTTCGTACTTTGTGACTAACACGGCATCCAACAAAATCATCTGTCCATTTGACTGTTACTTTTAATTCAAATTCAAAAATAGCAAAATTAGCAAATCAACAAGCTCAAAACGTGACGCTTCGTGCCGCGTTTTGAGATTAGTTGTAGTTGTAGCTCAAGTAAGTAGTTGTCAAGCTATAGTAAATAAGGCATTCATTTACCAAAATATGGAGAGGTTTCTGCCTGACGGCAACGATATTCAAAGAAACCAAATTAAATAATTTATGTTTAAATGTTAGCAATATAATGTCTTCATGCAGCATTTATTCAAAAGAAGCTTTGGAGCAATGTGGATGTTTTTGTGAAGGTAGTTAGTGCTGTGTGAATGACGGATACAAACTCATCTTTGCAACAGGAATAACACTCAATATTCAACCCAGTGAGTTGATTTGTCTATTAAGACAATAGTGTGGTTGTTGTATATTTTATCCCAGCAATAGTGTGGTTCTTGTATATTTTATCCCAGCTTTATTCTTTTTCTAATCTTGATAAAATTGGGAAAATGTTTGAATAATTTTCTCTTCTCCATGCGGGGGACCCTGGCACAAAATATTTCAGATGGGGCGGTCCGAAAATGAAAATGTTTGAAAACCACTGATTTAGGTTATCGTAAATTATATTATAACAAGTAAAATAGTAGTAATGTTATAGTTTTTGTTGGTGTAGTACTACAATACTATAACATATTAAATATTAATATTTGTTGTAGTTTTTGATCTTGGCATATGCATTGTGTGAAGTATTCAACATGGAATTTGATCTTTGGTAGAGGAATCAAACTTTTCATAAAATCCAGTAAGAATCATTTTATTTTATGTTCATGAATCTGTGCTATATACGAGTAAAGAAAATAATATTCCTGAAATGCTACTTATGCTACTTAACTACTTATACCCTATATAATTAACTTGTCATAGCAACAATAGCCGATCTGTAAGCTCACAATGCATCTCTACATGCTGTGCTGTGAGCATAATACATAGATCAACCAAATCGTTTTTCCAAATTTGAAAAACTGTTTCAGTTAATGTTAATGTTAAAGAATCTTATGATGATTTATGAGTATTTATCTTGTGTTATTTCAGAGGATGTGGAAGATCCGGCATTCTACGAGCTGAAAAGCAACGACGATGAGACTGCAGCATGCCTGGCCACTGGCTTCACCCAGCACAACGCCACCGACGAAATTGACGGGTTCAAGCAGACAGTTGAGGCCGTCAGAGAATCTGGTGATCCTGAATACAGCCGAGTGATTCTGGGAAGATGCCCAGTGACAGGTGATAATCTATTATGCAAATGAAGATAACTATACACTTATTTTATTCCAGTAGAAACCTTTTCAAGTCAAGGGCCCCCAAATGTATTATGTATTTGGCACGTATAGACCCCATCTGAAAATGTTTTGTGCCAGGGACTCCCAGAAAAGAAAAGAAATCCAATATATATTCTTTCTTTTTTGAAAATGTTCAAATATTTTCAAAAATAGCAGATGCACAAACTCTGGACATACCCCACTTTGAGAACCAATGTTTTGGATGCCTTAATATTTGAGTATTTGGAGTATCTATAGGCCTATCTTGGAATCAAATACTAGGGTTGAGTACTTACCCCTAAATTTGCCATTTTTTACAAATTTAAAAAACCTTTTAAAATAGTTCAAATAGCCGATCTACAAACTCACAACGTGTTGATGTAGATCGGGTAGTTGAACTATTTTCAAATGTTTTTAGGGATAAGGGATAAGGGATAAGAGTTGTGCAAGATAGGGCCCTATATTGTCCACCACTGATTATTTAATTAGATTACATTCAGTCCATATGTCCATATTGTCAACAGAACACATTTCCAAGCAACAATTCCTAATGATTTATTTCTCACGTTCTCATTTAGTACCTGTGCGGAAGAAATGTGGTGACGACGAAGGAGGTATGTAATGTAATGTATGTAATGTATCTCCCTCTAGCTCTTTAATAAACAGAAAATACATTTACAGGACAGGCAACAATGTCTGTGCAATGTCGATTGGACAGAAATTCTCTGTTCCAATTCCAATTTTGTCTACTAATTCATCACTTCCAATTTCACTTACTGTATTTATCCTGGATAAATTATCTTTCCTGATTGGGTGAAATGTGTAACCTACCTGAAATGTGTACACATAATCTACACAGACATACCTGTATATGTATTTCACTAGTTGGAGAAAACACACCATTGGGGAGGTTTAAGAATTTATGACAGTAAGGAAATGGAGGGATGAATGAAGGATGGTGTGTAGGTTCCAGTGGGGGTCGCCAACCCTGGAGTCTTTGGGGAGGAGGTCGTATGGCGCTCGTCGTATGGCGTTCGTCGTAAGGCGTTCGTCTTACGGTGCGCATGGACTATAACCTGCAGGAACCTGAGGAGGAGAGAGAGTTTTGTTTTAATCGTTTGTTCCACTTTGGCAAAGTGAATGCAGTATTCCTAATGCAGATAAGCTCCTTTGAGGGGAGTTGGAGCTACTACGGAGATGAAGGGGGTGGGGGTGGGATGTGAGAAGCCTGTAGGAAGGCGGCTAGTGTGCGACGCAGGGAGGCAGCGAAACATGAAGGATTTTGGGTGGTACTGGGCAGGTATAAATGGGGACAGGTAGATTGGCGTGGAGGGTGGAGAGTGGCCTGAAGGGCAGGGTCAATGTGTGTTTCTCCGCCTCCTGAACATCTGTTGTTCCAATTCCATTTAATATCATACGCATAATTTGCTGTTTTCAGACGCGAAGATAAGATTCCTGTCTGTGACTGTGCTGTGGCTGAGACTGCTCTTCATCAAGACCATCATCTTCAATGGACTCATGACTCTGAGAGTGTGGATGAGCTAGAGTGAGTGCATGCACGCACGCACACACGCACGCACGCACACACGCACGCACGCACGCACACTGACGGACATACAGACAGACAGACCAGTGTATTAACAGTATGAATGTGTTGTATTTTTCAGGTGAACAGCAGCACCACAAATTCATCTTCGGCTCTTCATAGTGCAAGCATGAAACCAGATCTATCTGGTTGGCGAGATGATCCAATCCTTCCAAGTAACCCACAATATAAAACAAAACACAATGGCTTATTCCCACATCAATGAATATCATATTAGAGTCTAATATTATATTCATCATTCGGTGTGGGAATAAGCCATCAGGTTTTTTTGGTTAACCAACTTTTCAGGTCGAGACCAAAAACTAGTGAAAATAGCCGATCTACAAGCGCAAGTTGCAAGCTTGTAGATCGGCCATTTTCACTACATTTATTTGATTTGTTTATTTTAAAATCTATACAAGTATTAATATAATTTTTTATTTTATTATTTAAAATCAAATAATGGGTTGATCCGTGACCCATACAAATTGGTCCGTGAAACAATGTATTAGAACAATATTTTACTAAACTTAATTGTAGGCCAGCATTTTACCAGCATTTTTTTTATCCTACACCCAACTGCTCACTTTTGTTTAGCAGAGATATATAATAAGGTATTTTTGTCCACATCACAAAAATATTTATGGGACTGAGGTGAATATGTTAATAATGGAATAATGATTGATGTGTATATCATGTATGATCATGTATAATCATGGATGTATTTACAGTAGATCTTTACAGACAGCAGATGATGAGTTCTTGTTGTTCCTCCGATGTTTCCAATGGTCTTACATGCAGTGTGTTTTCAGTGTTATTCCTATGGTAACAAATGTGATTCTGTGAATTTAAGAGTTAATTTAACTCTGACCATCTACAAATGGAACCAAGGTTCCATTTGTACACTCAGAGTTACCTGTACGGCTACATTTTGGTTCCATTTGTACACTCTCAGAGTTACAGACCTGTAAGGGTCCATTTGGTTCCCGTTGCACACTCTCAGAGTTACAGACTTGTAAGGGTCCATTTGGTTCCCGTTGTACACTCTCAGAGTTACAGACCGGTAAGATTCCATTGGGACCCCTGGTGGTCCCCAAACCCAACCTAAGAACACCAAACATCACTGAACAACAGGTCCGGAGTTTCCATAGTAACCACGAGCTGTCTGTAAACATAATTTGTCACCTGAATGTTTTTTCAGTAGGCCAGTAACTTCTTATATTTTTTTGTACAAATTTCAAGTCATTAACCACGATCTGTTGTGTTATTGTAACATGCATTGTTGTAAATGGAGTCTTTGCTTCCTTTTCAAAGCAGCATTGCATGTTTGTAAAGCTTATGCTATACTGTATGTGGAGTGCAGCCTTCAAATAAACAGCAAACTATAATGGTCTTGGTGATATTCAATATTTTTTTGCAGATCTAATTGGTTCTATAGAGTTTACTATGAGAAAATGATGGGGTTCAAATTTTCCAGACCCCCCACCCGCTTTCTGGGGGTCATCAATTTTGGGACCTTCCAGAACAGTACGTCAGCCTATTAATGTCAGGACCAGGAGGCCTCGGAGGAACCACTCCTGTTTAGAGATCAGAAACAGGATCGGAGTTGTGAGATCTGTGGTGTGGAACAGCCTCCTGTGGGACGACCTCTACATAGAGCCAGACGTCTACCACCACAGGTACTGGAACCACGGTGTCACCAGTAAAAAATGTACTTAACCACTCTATAGTATAGACCAGGGGTGCCCAAAAGGTAGATCGTGATCTACCAACGATCACCAAGGCAGTTCAGGTAGACCACATGACATAAGAAAATATAATTGAAATATAAAAAAAGTTAAACAATTTTTGCATTGCCTCCAGTGTTTCCAGAAGCATGAGGAATACCTTGTATCACTTTTATAACCATAATGTATTATGTCTAATCATGTGTTTGAATTGTACTCGGCTTGAGAGATGTAAATGGGGCTGTTGTGCAGCAGTGACAATGGACCAGTTCAGAGGACCAGATTCAGAAAATGGGAACTGGTCGATGTGTGAGTGAGACCGATTGAGATGGATGAAAAGTGATCTAATGCTTATATGAATGATGGAATTAATTGTTTATCATACTAGAAATGCACGTGGCATTAATCATAAACAGCAATTTTGACAGTAAAAAACAACAGTAAAAGGTAGTCAGAGGAGAATACTGCAATGCAGAAATACTCCACAAGTAAAAGTCTGGAATTCAAAATATTGGTATTAAAATATATTTAACGTACAAAAGTATGCGAGTTTTCAAATGGAGGACCTCAACGATGCCTGGGGGTCCATGGACCCCAGTTTGAGGTGCAGTGGTCTTACAGCACTGGGTCAGGACAGTGGGGCAGACACATCTTTATGGGTCCCTTCAGTTTTGGTTTCCTACAGTTTGTTTTTAATTCATTTCAAAACATTTTCAAAAAGCGTACTCAAAATAAGCAATTTCTTTCCAAAATTAGAAAACAATAAGTAGGGAGAATAGCCGATCTATAAGCTGGCTATACAAGGCCACAACACTTCGAAGCGATGTGCTGTGAGCTTGTAGATCTGCTATTTTCACTGTTTTGGGAGCCACTGCATGGTTTTTACAGTATACGAGTATGTGTGTCAGGTTTGTATTGAACAGCAGTGATGTGTGAATGGAACAAAGTCTAAACCACACAGATGAACATCTGACTGACATGAATCCACTGACATGTCATGGACACACACCTGTTACACACCTCATCTGAGTGCTATATGGGTCGATGGTGTTGGGGTGTATCTATGTATACAGTATATACAGTATGAGCTAAATATTTTATAAGGATTGTTATTTTGTCAAAACAAAGAAAAAATACATAATTTATTATCATTCTAAACCAGTACCGAAGACGAACATATATTCGGGATTATGTCAAGAAGACACGATTGAAAAATAGTCAGGATTTAACAGCATCATTTATACCTCTTGCAATCTTTCATCGGCTTTATTGTCATAAATGTCACGGCATGGCTCATTGTCATGAAGAGATACATAATTTACAAGTGTAGTAGCTGCTGTGTGTGTGTGTGTTAGCATGTAGGTCACGTGGAACAGGGTTGAATGTATGATTTCCATAGGATGTGGTTTCTGGTTGAAAGAACTCGACGACAAGGCTGCCTGCGTCACAGACGAAGACCGCTGATGTTTCCATGTCGAATCTTTCCATCTCGAACAGGATGTGTGTGTGTGTGTGTGTGTGTGTGTTTGTGTGTGTGTGTGTGTGTGTGTGTGTGTGTGTGTGTGTGTGTGTGTGTGTGTGTGTGTGTGTGTGTGTGTGTTGCAAGGTGCAGAATAGAAGTGGTGTCACAAGTTCTCTGTGCGGAAGTGTGAGAAACTAGACCAAAAACATGGAGCACTGTATTTTAAACACACAATATATATTGTGATCTTTATTTAAGACATAGTTATATAACAATACAAACTTGTAGGCCTGTGTCCAAAACCATTTGGTTTGTATTATTCTTTTTAAAACATAAATGCTGTAGATTTGTGTGAGCTTGTAGGATGGCTACTGTATTTTCACTATACTTTTATGCGACACTCTTGTATGATGTAGTAGCCTAGTAGGGTGTTAAAGGGTTAGTTCAGATTTGGACTTAAAGCATAGGTCAGCGGCAGCTGTGGCTCAGGGGTAGAGTAGCTGGATGGTAACCGCAGGTTGCCAGTTTGAACCCAGGCTCCCCAAAGCCATTAATAGTTGGAAATGGAAATGGAAATTGCGGAAATGGTGGAATTAGAAATTGCGGAAATTGCGGAAATGGTGGAAATGGAAATTGCGGAAATTGCGGAAATCGCTCTTCACTTATAGCTATCTATTTTCAGGTAGATTGTTTTATTTTACTCAGTCAGCCATATCACTACTCATTTTTTTTCATGAAAAAGGTCATAGATGGGTAATCTATTTTCAGGCAAATTGTGTTTATTGTATTTTATTTTACTCAGCCATAACAATTTATTTTCTGTTAACCAACTTGCTGGCTGGCAGGCAGGCAGACAGCTACTCATAGACAGGCAGACAGACAGACAGCTACTCATGGAGAATTGGACAGGCAGGCAGTCAGACAGCTACTCATAGACAGGCAGACAGACAGCTACTCATGGAGAATTGGACAGGCAGGCAGACAGCTACTCATGGACAATTGGACAGGCAGGAAGGCAGACAGCTACTCATAGACAGACAGACAGCTACTCATGGACAATTGGACAGGCAGGAAGGCAGACAGCTACTCATAGACAGACAGACAGCTACTCATAGACAATTGGGCAGGCAGGCAGACAGCTACTCATAGACAGACAGACAGCTACTCATGGACAATTGGACAGGCAGGAAGGCAGACAGCTACTCATAGACAGGCAGACAGACAGCTACTCATGGACAATTAGGCAGGCAGGCAGACAGCTACTCATAGACAGGCAGACAGACAGCTACTCATGGACAGGCAGACAGACAGCTACTCATGGACAATTGGACAGGCAGGCAGGCAGACAGACAGCTACTCATAGACAGGCAGGCAGACAGCTACTCATAGACAGGCAGACAGTAAGACAGCTACTCATTGACAGACAGACAAAAAACTACTCATGGACAGACAGACAGACAGACAGGCAGGCAGGCAGGCAGGCAGGCAGGCAAAGAGCTACTCATGTTATGTTATTATTATGTTATTATAACAGCTACTCATGTTATGTGCAATAATTTGTGCAGTTATGGAAACAGCTCTTTGTGTTTATGCAAGAAAATGTAACACATTTATTTATTTACATATTGTGTGCATGCACATTGTACTTTGATACATTTTGCGAAAATAAAGCAATTGAAAGAGAGAAGTTATCAAGTACCATTAATGTCGTAATTTTATCTACTGGCCCCTGGCCCCTTGCCATTTTTGTAATGTGGCCCACAGGTAAATCTATTTGAGTATCCCTGATCTACAGTCCAGACTAAAATTGGCTTTGAAAGTTCCCTTGAGAACTTTCAAAAGGATCATCTTTGATGTACAATCCAACACTTGCACATGTTTGGATATGTATACTAGCCCATGTTCATGCCTATATATTTATTATATTGGCTCAGATCGTGGAGATTGTGTATATGGTGTATTTTGCCCTGCTACTAAAAAAGGTAGGACAGGTGACTTGTTCTGCCTCTTGGCCAGTTCCCACTTGTAAAAGAGACACAGTCTCAATGTGATTTTACTGGTTAAATAAAGGTTAAATAAAATAAAAAATAAAAATGCATTCTCTATGGCAATAGAACAAACTTTGGCATGCTACTTGTAACCAAGGTTTATAATTGTATGTCTGTATTTGTACCTGTTTGTATGGTCACGATACCATCTGCATCAGTACGCATGCATTTGTATGGTCACTGTACCATCTGCATCAGTTCACAGCTCATCACACCGATCACTCACTCACTCACTCAGTCACACCAGTTTCAATCAGCAATCATCACCACACCCATCACTGGCTGTGGCAGGTCTGTAGCCTATCCCTTCTTCTACAAACATTTTACCATTTTTACTCTTCATTACAATACAATATATTAACACCGATACTGATGATTGGTTTTGGACCTCCAAATACACACTGATGAACCGAACTGATGAGCTGGATTAGCTGTAGAACTTGAACTGAATTGGTGAGTTTATTGTTTGAAATGTTTGAAGTGTTTGAACTGTTTTGTGGTTATTTTCATTTGAAGTTTGAAACTTAAAAGATTATTTGATTTGACATTTGTAAATGCTTGTTTGATTTGTATGCTGTTGTAGATCAGCTACTTTGATTATTATTTTGATAAGATATTTAATTTGGCCTTTTTGTGTTCAGGCCAGGTTTTTCCCTTTAGTTCATGAAACCCCATGAATGATGATGATGAACACGATGGCGAGTTAAGTCCCAGAACGACAACCTGTTTTCTGTCCTACCTGAACGGTAGGATCTCTGATTCACTCAAACACACACTCCCGCCCCCTAACTACTCCATACACTCTCAGAAACTGCCTCACATTACCCCTCTGACCTTGAAATGACTTTGGACAATTGAACAATTGACTCTGACTGCAACTTTTGGGTTGAATTTACTTTGTTTTATATCTGAATTGTTTATTTTACTTTTGTTTTCTTCAATAATAATATATTAAGCATAACTTTAAGTCTATTGGGTTCTTTATGTTTTCAATGCAAACTCCTTTCACCATAACGCCTACTTCTGACAGCAGTACTGGTCCAAATATACTCTTATATAACTAAGCATAATATGCTACATACTACTACTAGTCCTACTAGACATGTTTGCCTAAATATAAGGCTTTCAAATTTGAGACATTTAACATGGGGCTCAATGGCAGCTCTATAGGCACGTCAAAAAGTCACTTTAGATGTAAACATTATACAATACCCCTTTTTAAAGAGTCTCTCCTCTAAATTACACCCTGAGATTATCTCATCTGTCACACCCCTGTGGTGCTGTTTGTTTTACAATGTTACTATCTCATACAAATCCATCCCATTTGTTGAACTGGCTCAAGTCTTGAGGCTATGTTGGGGGTTGGCTGTTGTGGGAGTAAAAGCTATCAAGGCTGTGACCCTATTGTGACTCTGGGAGTCAGACTGGGGTTTCCATGCATGAACAGGTCTCATGTAAGTCTTGTCTCCTTACTCGAGTAATGGATTCCTCACATCTTCCTTTATTAAGAAAACACATAATCATGCAGAGCCAATAATGTTCCATCTTTACAACGAGGTTTAAAATAACAGAGAAACTAAGTGATGATCAACATTCAGTGTGAGAGCTGTTCTCGTCATGACAGTATAGTTTGTAATGGCACAATGATCAAGAACAGTGCTTCAATGTTCAATGTCTGCTTGATAATGCTTCCCTCTGGTGGAAATGTTTAGGAAAAGATATCCAGAAGACATGCATTCATTGGTATGTCAGCTGAGCTTAGTGTGCAGGTTTTTGTACAGTGTGTGTGAGATCCTCATCACTGTGGTCCTCACAGCACAGTAGTACAGGGCAGAGTCTGTCAGTGCAGCAGAGGAGATCTCCAGATCCACACGTTTGTTTCCATCAGACAGTTTAGTAGAGAACCTTGTGTCTGAACGCAAAGCATCTGCTTTGTTAATAAGACTCGATCCTGTTATGAACATGAGGAATTCTGGTGATTGTCCAGTATACTGACGGTACCAGTTGAAAGTATCCGAACCAGCAACAGGCTTGGAGATGTTGTAGGACAGTGTGACATTGCTGTCCTTTAAAGTGAACTCTTCAGTTTTGACCAGAGTGAGATCTTGGCAATGCACATCTGTTAATAAAAAGTGTGGGAGATTTAACTTATTTTCATGGATATAATGAAACGACTTTAATGAACTTGTCAGATTAAGTATCTATAGTTGAAAGTTTACTTAAAAAAAAAAAAACGAATAACTTGACTTACCCATACAGATAAACACGAGAAACAGTAAATAGTAGAATGAAAACATAATTGGATGAAACAATAAGGACAAAGTGTCAACTAAAGATGTTCAAGGTTCCTCCTCTTCAAACTCCACTGGTGCTTTCATAAAGCTCTCCTCACGTTTTTGTACAGTGTGCGTGTGTTTCCTGTCACTGTGGGCAGTGCACAGAAGTACAAAGCAGAGTCTGTCAGTGCTGCAGAGGAGATCTTCAGGTGAAATCTTTTCATGTCTTCATCATTATTTACGGAGAGACGTGATGAATTTTCAGAGAAAGCCGCCATTAGAAGCCGTGGAGACGATCTGGGGTGCTGTCGATACCAGAAGAGTCTTGTTTCTATGTCAGAGTATTTACAGGAGAGAGTAACGCTGTCTCCTTCCAAAGCCAGGACTGAATCAGACAATGGAGAGATATATTCATCACAGCTTCCTTTATAAACAAAAGCTATAAGAATCATCCACAGCCAATGTTCCATCTCTACAACAAGGTTTAAATGGACAGATCGAGCCAACAACATTCAGTCTGTGAGAGTTGTTCTCTTCATGCCATTAGTTTTAAATTACAGTACAGCAATGAATGTCTACTAAAATTTCTACATTATAAGGTTGCCCTCTAGTGGGAGTTTTAAGGAATGTTTCGCAACGGTAACAGGTCATCTCGCCCCTTTGCCAACTCGCCCCTGTTAAAATTGAAGACGGCTCGCCCCGGAATTTCGAAAAGTGAAGACGGCTCGCTCCAAGCTGTGGAAATACATGGATGAAAATATATGGATGCAATTTATAAATTGATAAATAAAAAGATGAATGATGATGAATGATGATAATGATAAAAAAAAACGCTTAAAAAATGCTTTAAAAAAACCTGCTTAAAAAAAACGGTTAAAAAAAAAAAAGCACTTAACCGCTTAAAAAAAACCATCACTAACCTGCTAACCCAACCTCCTGACAGAGGTGGAAGTAGCAGCCAGTGGTGCGTGTTGCAGGTAGCTCCTCCCGGAACACATTCCTATTTCAAAGTCTGTGAGGACTCTGGTAGGGCTCCATCTGTACATAGACAGATGGATGATAGATGAGAAAAAGATATTATTCTAGTTTCCACAAAATATCTCTATTACAGTTGCAGTGACATACAGTGAGGACAGCGCGGTACATGTCGGTGGTTTTTCCAGACATAAGGGTCATTACAAATGGTACGACCCTGCCCAAATATAGGCCATGTATGGATACAAACTGGTAAAAAGGCTTTGGGCAGGTAATAAATGTACGGTCCATATATATCTACAACAGCTTAAAGGGACACAAAAAATATATGTTAATGCCGTTTAGAAGCTTTAGATCACTTTCCTGGGGGTATTTATGTGTGTAATATGTGGTTTTAGATATTTTAGATTGTAGCAGTGAGCCTGTTGTCTCTGATGTCATGGACACTGGGCTCACTTCCTTCCTGGACTACATGTTGTCTCAGTAAGACAGCTCTCCCCCCTATCCACAAGGAGGAGCAGTGCACGAAAAAATTATGGGAATTGTAGTCCAGGAAGGTAGTGAGACCAGTGTCCATGACATCAGAGACAAGAGGCTCACTGCTACAATCTAAAATATCTAAAACCACATATTACACACATAAATACCGCCAGGAAAGTGATCTAAAGCTTCTAAACGTCATTAACACATATCTTTTTGCAAAAAGGGTGAAGTGTCCCTTTAAAAAAAACCCTGCATAAAAAAAAACGCCATCGGTTTTTTTCATGTTCGTTTTTTCCACCATCGGTTTTTTCACGTTCGTTTTATTCCACCATCGTTTTTTTCACCATCGTTTTTTTCACCATCGTTTTTAATTTTTTTTAATATATTTGCTTCCAGCAGTGCACTCACTTGGTGGTAGGCCTATGTCAACTTACGTTTTTGTACAGTGTGTCTGTGTTTCCTGTCACTGTGGGCACCAGAGCACAGTAGTACACAGCAGAATCTGACAGCTGCACTTTCTGAATCCTGAGAGGAACTGATCTTTTGCTGGAGTCCAGATTGCAGACGAATCTATTCTCAAATCCAGGTGCTGTGACTCCTGATCCATTAGAAAAAGAAAAGGAAAAGCGGCTCAATACGAATTTCGGGCTGCCATTTGCATCCTGCTTGTACCAGTAGAGATACACATTTTTAGAACTGGAGTTATATTCACAGCGGAGTGTTACAGCCTCTCCTTTAGCAGCTGTCACATCTCCTCCAAGTTGAAGCACACTGTCTTTCTGTGCACAGCATTCTGTAGAATAACAATTAACAAAGTATGGATAAACAAACCTTGAACTATTTTTACTGTCATATTGTGAGCATATTGTGACTGTTGAGATGAGATGCAGTAAAATAAATCAGTAGTTTCATACCAAAGCACATAGCAGCCATCATCAGTGAAATGAGCAGAAACATCCTAGTTGTACTGGTAGGTGAGTGAGAACAAGTCTAACTAGACTAGTGTCACTGTTCTACTTGAATGGAGCTCACTGACTGGATCCATTTGAAGGAGGAGCTTGTTGATTGTTAAATCACAAACTTCTTCACACTGATAGTGTAGCATTACGCTGAAGGTCCAAGGATGCCAGGAATGTGCTGAAATCAAATGGGTCGCTGTCGCTACCTTGTGGTTCTGTAGACAAATACAGCTGAGGCACTTTTTATACAGGGGATCCTTTACTCCACTCTACCTCTCTACATTATTTTAATTCATTATCACATTTATTCCACAACTTGACTTATCCTTTCCTTTGTTTAAACATAAATTGTCCTCTTAGTAAATGCCGGCTCTCTCATTATAAACAACCCTTGGTCTGTTTTACATTTAGCTCTAAACCCCCAGATGACAGTGAAGTGACAATTTTTAAAGACCTTTTTAATACCTAAAGCAAAGAAAAATACCATTGCTGCATCCAAATAACAAAATGTAAAAAGTGGTCAAACATGGCCCTGTCAGATAATATACGAAAACGGTGCTGCGAGCCGTTGTGAGCTTATAGATCTGTTATTTTCACAATTTATCTGAGAAACTAAAATTCATGCCTCAACTCCTACAATTACAAATGCTTATAAGGGTGGGGGCTCCCCAGTTTTACATTACATATTTTGGACTTTCAATAAATACACAAGAACGGGGAGATAAATTAAATACTTTATTTGTTTTCATTTTATTATTAAATGAGTGACCGACAGATTGTCAACCAGATGTTGAAAACACAGTGGATTCAACTCATAAAACAGAGTTCTAACGGTCAGAAAAAGCACATTGTGGGATTTGAGAAAGCCCACATTTTGACCCAAACTGACATCAAACACTCCAAACACAACAGAATGTGTAACAAACAAGTTCAATAAAAAATAAAAAGTTCAACTCAATCAGAGGCTTTTTTAACACGTAATATACTGAATATTTGCTCCTTGCAGAATTCAGTCTGTATTCTGTAGAGGCTTGAGACTATGACCAGTAAAAGATGAGCCTGTATGTCAGCGATTCCCAACCTGTGGGGCGGGGGCCCACTGGTGGTCAAATTAATCAGGTATATGCACTAGCCTCGCATAGCGATACTAATATCACTGCGTGGATATTAGTCTTGTCCCTCTCAGTGTTAGAATGTATTTTTCACAATGTCCCGCCCCATATTTGAATACTGGGCCCTGCCTGGTCCCAGACGAATCTGGTTGGCCTTCACCATTTCGGCCGTGAAGTCCTCCCACAATTGAGAGGGCCCAGACTTAATCTGAATGGGGCAATAGTATACATTGAAAAGGCAGCTGAAGGCTGGCTATGCGAGGCAATATATGCACAGCAACCATTTGGGAAATAACTCTTCCGACTTCCTTCACAGTTGTTACCGATGGTACTAATTAAGGCTTAGGCTCTGTTCCATTCAGTGTACAGTGTTTCTAATTTTCTATTTTTTTTCAAGGACCCCCATAACTCTGAGAGTGTACAAATGGAACCAAATGGACCCCTGGAGTCTATTTGTACACTCTCAGAATTGCACACCCATTTGGAACCCAGTCAAGGACACTTACTTTGAGACCCACTGGTGTAGCAGAGTGTTTATAGCAGCACACTGACTGTTTGACCAGAATGGAACAGAGCCTTCATTAGTATCATCGGTAACACCTGTGAAGAAAGTAGGGAAGGGGCCCGTAGTTAGTTATTCTGTATGCATGTATCCTATTAGCAAAACACAACGATTGTATTGATAATATATAACAAATATAAATAGGAACTTAAAGTATACTTCCTTAGTTCCATTGATCCAAGCTGTAACGCAATCGATTGATTCATCATTAAAATAAACATGCTCTGAGAAAGCATGCAGACATTTCTAAGTGGGCCCTGATCCAGTAAAAGGTTGGTAATCGCTGCTCTATAATATTAGCTGAAAAACACGTCCATATTGGGTAATGGTATTTACAAATTAAGAAGCAAACACTTTTTGAATAAAAAATGTGCTAAAACTGAAAGAAGCCAATCTCGTTTAACGTCTCAATTAATTTCAACTTCACCGGACTGATTTGAGCCTTGCGTCGTCCGTCTGTCGAGACGTGATTGGACGGGACTGCATGCTGTGTGTGGGGGGTAAGGCACAAAGATGTGTGAAAGCTGTTGGGGTCAGAGTTCATGATGGCTTGTCATTCCTCGTGACGCACGACGCCATCGAACAACCTTCTGAAATGTTCAACAAACAAACCACGAGGAGATGAAGGGAAACCTCTGTCCCCTCAAACATCTAGGGAGGTTCAGAACACCTTCTGGCTTCCACTGTCGTCACTGTCGGGGGCAGAAACCATCTATCTCTGGGGGGGGGGGGTTATGAATATTTAACTAATGTTAAATAATATGAACTAGTTTGTGACTAAATGATAACTACATTGGAGCCATTGGACACACAAGGTTGTTTCGCTTCATGCAAGCTTGCAGATCAGATACTTTTGAGTGACGCTGTAGAATGATCAAGTAGGGCGTTAAATTACGAAGAAACAGCAAAGAATATGGAGATAAGAGGTTTCTGTACGACAGCAACAATATGGAGGTTCACAGGAGCTTCTGGTTTACATATGAAGGATCCTGTATTTTTGCCATCTGAAAGTTCCTGTATTTTTTTCCATATGAACGTTTATGTGTTGTTGAAGGTGTAATCAGCTCTTGGCTTGTTTTCTCTTCAGCACCAGTTCAGCTAGCAGCTTGTATCTGATCATACAGTCCTCCTGTAGTAAGGAAAACACACACACAAAGCACTTTAGAAAAACACTCGCCACTGTTGGAACAGCATACAGTCACGTCTATACTTTTCTCCAGAGACTAAAAAAATCGAAACCAAAGACTTTGTGTTCCAAGAGTTGCAAGAAAATAAAGCTGATAATTCGCCTGAAATGTATACGTAGCTACAAGCTCTGTGTCTGGATCTTTTCTGCACCGTTACCAAGAAGTCACATCTGTATTTATCAGATGTGTTTCTTTCAAATTAGTTGTGGAAAATGGGTCAATTTGCCTTAGTTACATTGCATCCTTTGCAATGAGACACTTGCGTACATCAGGGTTTCCCGCACAATGTTGTTGGCATGGTGCTGCGCCATGCTTGAAATAAATCGCGCCATAACAAGGTGGCTAGTGAATGGCTAGTGAATCATGGTGTGTGTGTGTGATATGAAATGTCCAGTACCTCTCCAGTGTCTGCAGTGTCTGCCCAGTGGCTCCCCAGTACCTCCCCAGTGTTCCCCTGAGTGTCTCCCCAGTGGCTGCAGTTTCTGTCCAGTGCCTCCCCAGTGTACCCCCCAGTGCCCCCTCAGTGCCTCTTCAGTGTCCCCACGAGTGCCTCCCCAGTGTGCCCCTGAGTGTCTCCCCAGTGCCTCCCCAGTGTCCCCCCAGTGCCTCCCCAGTGTCCCCCCAGTGCCCCCTCAGTGTCCCCCTGAGTGCCTCCCCAGTGTCTCCCTAGTGCCTCCCCAGTGTCTCCTCAGTGCCTCCCCAGTGTCTCCTCAGTGCCTCCCCAGTGTGCCCCCGAGTGCCTCCCCAGTGTGCCCCCGAGTGCCTCCCCAGTGTCTCCAATAGCAATACAAGAGCAATAATACAAATTAATCTTAATTTATTAATTAATTAAAAATTTCGAGAATGCCGCCACTGCGCCCAGCACCATGCCAAAGCTTTTTCCTGCAGGAAACATGTGTACGTTTCAATGCTGAAATTATATTTTGTAGGCTATTTTGGATTTTTTTTGGAAAGAAAAAAGTATTAGTGATTTCTTGTAACTTATTTGTCATATCTGCCCTGTGCAATTTGTGATTATGAAGCCTAAGGCAAAGAGAAATATAAATTGTAACGTTCCAATGTTCAATGCAATTTTTTTTTGCAAAAGCCTTTGTGCTCATCGAGCGAGAGAAATATATCGGACCCATCACAACACACACTGTAAGTAACATCCGGTTGGCTCCTTCAAAATAAGGAAAAATACTGGCCTGGCTGGTGTGAATGAGTTAATTAACGCTGGCAGGAAAAGATTGTAGCAGTGAGCCTGTTGTCTCTGATGTCATGGACACTGGTCTCACTACCTTCCTGGACTACAATTCCCATAATTATTTGGTGCACTGCTCCTCCTTGTGGATAGGGGGGAGAGCTGTCTTACTGAGACAACATGTAGTCCAGGAAGGAAGTGAGCCCAGTGTCCATGACATCAGAGACAACAGGCTCACTGCTACAATCTAAAATATCTAAAACCACATATTACACACATAAAGACCCCCAGGAAAGTGATCTAAAGCTTCTAAACGTCATTAACATATAATTTTTTGCAAAAAGGGTGAAGTGTCCCTTTAAATGTGTAATCGTGACAGGCCTATGTGCGGCCCAAGTGTGTGACGATATATATGGACATGGGGGTGTGTGTGATGAGCATACATGGATGGACACACATGGGTTGTGTTAGTTTTCAGACCTTGGTCTTGCCAGGCACTAGTTTGGCAATGCGGTCCCAGCGCTGGGCGGTTCCTCTGGGGTTCTGCTGTAGCGCCAACTCCAACAACCTCTGCTGGCTCTGAGTCCACACCACCTCCTCCTCCTCCACCGCCTCCTTCTTCACCGCCTCCTTCTTCACCACCTCCTTTTTCACCCCATCCTCATCCTCCTCTTCCTCCAGGGCGGTGGGGTCAAAGTCTCCCTGTCTTCTGCGACCTTTGAAGAGGTATAATATTAGTTTGGATTACAGAAACACAGTACAGACCAAATGGACACCCTTACAGGTACACTTGGTTCCATTTGTACACTCTAAAGAGTTATGGTGGTCCTTGGAATTAAAAAGAGACACTTTGTAATGGTATAGCAGACATGAAGTCCACATAGCAGCTCTGACAGTGAGATAAACCAGTCCCAGAAAGGGTTTCAAATGTGAAGGAACCGATTCCGGTTCCTCAATGTTGGATCTCGTTTCTCTGAATTCCGGATCCCAACCCCATGATCAGAAGTTGTCCCTAGGGCTGTCACGATTACAAATTTAAGTTGACGATTAATGTCACACAAATAATCGAGGTGAGCGATTGAATAGTGTTTTATGCATTGAAGATTGGAACGTTACAATTTGTATTTCTGTTTGTCTTTTAGGCTTCCTCATCACAAATTGCACAGGGTAGATATGGCAAATGACTGCAAATAAATCACTGACACAATTAATAATAATAATAAATAAGACTCTTTCCAAAATAGTGGAAATAGTTGATCTACAAGCTTACAACACGAGTGGTAAGCTTTTTTTGAAAATGTATGGACATTTTTCAACATGGGAACGATTAACGATTATGCAAAAAATAAGTGCGATTAGACAATCATGTAATAATTGTGACAGGCCTACCTTTCGCCTTCACACCTCTCCTCCTGATGACCTGTTGCTCCTCCTCCACCACCTCCTCCTCCTGCTGCTCTTCTGGCGGGTCCTCCTCGCCAGCAGGAGGCGCAACAGCAGCAGGAGGAGGTTCTGGTTCTCGGTGCGTCATCATGCTGTCTGGCACACAGCCAGGCCCCGCCGGCCTCGGTGACATCACCGACTTCCCCTTCAGCTCCGACAGCTTGACCAATCCTGGAGCAGGACGGGACAGATGGCAACCATCACAACAATACACAGACGACACACCATCCTAGAACATTCACTTTTGTCACACCATCACTAAACCCGGGTACTTTAGCCACTGTAATATATTCCATAAAAATTCAAATTTGCCGGCAAAATAGCCGGTAGATCTTATTTGGTTCACCAATCCGTGCACCCGCCCCGCCTCCCTCCTCGATAGAACACAGCGGAGAACACCGACATCACCAAATTTAGAACCCCTCTCTTAAGCACAAACCACACCAAAGTGTCAGGTTGGGACAAAACGATTTTAAGGTAGACCACACCAATGCAACTCAATGAGTGCATTGGTGTGGTTTACCTTAACAAAAAAACATGGCTTTATCGAAACATGGTTTATGACATCAGTAGTGTAACATCAAGCATGTACACGCACACAAACAAATATGTACGAATGGTGATAAATCACAATTAATAGCCTTAGTAGTAAAATCACGCTGGATCACCATACCCGAACTGTTGACACAGTCCTTAACCTGCTTCACCTTGGACGTCACCTGAAAAACACAAAACATCACATCAGTATATACTGTATGTACACACACATCACACCCAGTTATAAGTAAGTAAACTTTACTCAGAGTACAGTATATTGTCGCTGGAAACCTTGTCTGTAAAAAAATGGTTACTTTATTTATTCAGTTCTCGTTAATACTTTTCATTGCGTCAATTTATTTATAAGTCACACACACTAAAACACTTATTGTGATAAAATAAACCGTGTGTGTGTGTGTGTGCGCGCGCGCAACTATCTGGGGTGCACTGCACACCAGCCTCAGTACATGTTAAAATGACCCCAGAAGTGTTTCAAAGTGATTTGAAGATTTACACTGACTTTTAAAACGTTTAAAAAATATCTCCAAGCTCAAAGCTGTCATCGTGAGCTTGTAGGTGGTAATCTTGTATGACAAAGTAGGGCATTAAATGACAAAAGAAACGCTCTTCTTACTTCAGAGACAGCTCTTCCCAGTTCGTGAGCGATCTTCTCCCATCGCCCAGGAGTTCCTCCAGGGAACTTCTGCATGCATCTACTGAGCATGCTCAGTTCCTCCTCTGTCCATTCTGAGGACTGTAAAATAAACGTGTTACAAGTATATACCATATAGCTTAGTCTTTATAAACCTAAATGTTCTACACCAAATCTCTTTGCTAAAAATAGCCACACGTACAAGATCACAACACATCACACCCTGATGTATGCTTGTAGATCAACTATTTTAGAATATAAATCCTGTGGTTTAAGTGGTTAGGATTTGTCACTGATTGTAAACATAAGACACCCCACTGGCTGAGCTGTATAAAGCGATGCTTGGTTTGCTCCAATGGTTTTGTAGTACATACTGTATCTCAAGTTCTCAACAGAAGCCATGGACAAGACAACCTCCATCTTAACCACCTCTGTGTGTGTGTGTGTATCTTGACAGAAGCCATTACAACTTCTACATGTGTGTAGTCCGTGTACATATTTTATCAGAAGCCACAGACCTCCGCTCGCATGATGTTTTTATATTAACTGTTCCTCATGCTTGTACTGAGCTGGGTAAAAACGAAACAAAAGAACGCTTCTAAAATGTGCCAAATGTTAGGATTTGAGGCCATCAGAACTCATCATTTAAGCATGAAAGTATTATAATTAAACTGTTGATTTTAGTGAAAAAATAAATAAATATAACGTTACATATTACAGAATACATTTTAGCGGATAAATCAACATAATATATAATTATCTAAGTCAAAGACGCAGACCTTTTTCTTGGCACTCTTCTTCTCTTCCAACCAATCGTTCATCTGCTCCTCGATCTCCTCAATGGACACGCCCTGATCGTAGCTCTGGTGGGCCCCGCCCACCTGGGCTCCTGACTCCTCGTACACAGGAAACTCCACCTTGGTCTTCTTCACTTTTGGACGCTTCTCTCCTGCGAGATAAACAGGAAATGATGTCACAGGAAAGGATGTCACCTCCAGTCACTGTCATTAGACCGGAGGGAGTGCTCCATGATCACGTCCCCAGAGCCTACTTGCGCAGCTGCAGACTAATGTAAGATACTATTCTGTAACAGATCTATAAGCTAACAACATTGCTATGGTACTATAATATACCATTGTACAGCTGTACGACAATGGAGTAAGGTCTGTAAAAGTGCATTACTGGGGACGAAGATTTCCTCTTCCTGTTCAGCCTCTTCTTTCAATCTCTGCTTCATCACTTTATATTCCTCGTAGTACTGCTTCACTTCCTGAACACACACACACACACACACACACGATCCGTCATCATCTGTGAGAGGAAGTGACACTTTGAGCTAACAGGAAGAGGCGAGGCGGGGCTACAGTACCTGGATGGTCTGTGGAAGGGACTTGATTGACAGGTAGAGCCAGATGCTGACTTTGAGTGGCAGGATGTCGTGCCAATGAGGTTTATCAAACACTCTAAAAAAGAAAAGAAAAAAGACTTGTTTTTTCCAATCCAAACAGATTAATTTGGCTACATTAAAAGTCACCTAGTGTGCAACATTGAGTATGGTTGAATCTATCCCTGAACTGTGATTTAATGAAATCACATTATAATGATGTCCAACCGTGACGCTAATACATTCACTTTAACTAAAGCTTGGGTGGTGCAGCGTTAAAGTCCCTGCCCACAACCACGGAGGTTGTGGGTTCGAATCCACTGTGGTGCATCCGGCTTTTTGTCGGGCGTCAAGAGGAGGTTTTCGATGAATCTATCATGGTTAAAATGTCGTTTGAAGTTACAATGGGTTTGTGTTGGAAGGGGTGGCTAGGGTTGGTCTGTCTGCCTACCTGTCTGTCTACCTGTCTGCCTAACTGTCTGTCAGCCAGTCTGTTTACCTGTCTTGCTGGCTTTTGGAGTCGTCTGTTGTTTTGGAGTTTAGCTTCTTCTTCTTCTCTTTCTTCTTCTTACTCAACAGTTCATCCTGACACACACACACACACACACACACAGTACATTTATAAATCGGTATTGTTGTTGCTATGTGGTTGCTATGTGTGCAACTCGGTTTTCGAGGGAGTCCTCAGGGCACAACGACCCATACCAGGTATAGAAGTTACAAACTTCTACAGTACATGTATATCTCACCCCTTATCCATAAACGTATTACTTTTTACAATTTTACAATAGTTCAAATAACAAAGCTGATATACAAGCTCACGTGTCAATGTAGATTTGCTAGTTGAAGTATTTTCAAATGTATACTTGTAAAATATATATTTTTAAATATAAGAAATAAGACAATCAATGCAAATAAACTAGTATGATGCCAATATAGGATCGTCTTAAAAAAAATAGAAAATAAAAGTAAGATGATGTCACTCACCAGTTGTTTCTCCAGGTAAATGGACCAGATGACAGCGTAATGTCCCACAGTGAGGATGAGGAAGAGCAGGAAGCCCAGCTCAGCGTTGCTCATCTTCCTCACTCTGCGGTAGTAAAACATGGGCTGCCTCCAGTCTGGAAGACCATTCACCAGGATGTCATCATACCTGCACACACACACACACACACACACCACAAAAATGTGTTTTGCTGGCCATCATGGCGTCATTGCGAACGCAGTGAGCACTTACTATGAGACCTAGCAGATCATGTCTGTCTGTCTGTCTGTCCGTGTGTCTGTCCCGCTATCCAAATATGGAGTGTGTTGCATCAGCAATCACTCAGCTCCATATATGGGCACAAAAGGGGCCAGGTCCACTCAGCTCCATATATGGGCACAAAAGGGGCACCATATAAGGAGTCCCCAAAGCAGCTATACGTCCAAAACCCAAATATGTACGAGCTGCGTTCGCTTCCCGCGTTTGCGCGTCTTACTCGTAATATATGGCGTGATTTTACAATTGGTTGCATGCTGGGGGGAGGGGAGGCACTCTTATAGGGAGCCGGTGTCTGTTTCCAGCACTAGTTTGATCCGCCCCAAGAAAAGCTTGGGTACTTCAGGCTAAACCTCATGTTATTGTACAAACCTTCTGCTTTACAGTATGTGTCCAAAAACACTTTGTCTTTGTAGGGCAGTGCAGTGTTTGATTTGTCTTTGATAGTGAGGTGAGAACTAGGGTTGTCCCGATCACCTTTTTTTGCTCCCAATCCGATTTGATTTTGAGTATCTGCCGATACCGATTTGTCCCGATCCGATATTTATATTTTTTAGAATACTTATGCAATATCACAATAGTACAATTTCCAAAATATTGGAGGGGGATATTGGACTGTATCCAGTCCAATGTCATGATATAGATGTAATATTGATGCCCTACCCATGCACCAAAAGCCCTTGTCAGCTGCATGGCAAAACATATTATGGGTCCATAATGAGTTCCCTTATAAAAAGTATTACCTTTTTTAACAAACAAATCTTATCTTAATGCAAAATGATTCTTATTTCGACTAAAAACAAATATAATTAAAGTTTTCCCATTCAGACACATTCCCCCGATTCTGATCTTTCGAAAATCACCAGATCGGCCCGGTTTAGATCACGTGATCGTGATCGGATCGGGACAACCCTAGTGAGAACCCATCTCCCCTCAGTCAACGACTGGACATAAAGGTTATATAACCCATCTCCCCTTCAATAACTGAACAGTGAGTGACTGTGAAACACAGGAAGGCCACACTATGAATGAACTGACACTACACAACAGAAGCCATGAAACAGAACAGTCTTTCCATTTAACAACTCACCTCTGTCTCCGTTCTTCATCCTTCAGAACTTCATAGACGGACACCAACTATAACACATTAATATGGAGTATTATGTTTTAAACTGTAATCTGAAAGGATTGCACGTTACAGTTCCAGCATCCTTAATGTGGCTACAAAAAAAGATATCGTAGAAAAAAAACAAATGTGTAATTATTAAACATAACTTACACCGATCACTGGCTTAGTGCAATGTTATTATTTACCGTCTTGTTTTGGAAAATGTTTAAAACATTTAGAAAATGATATAAAATTGCACCCAAAGAGTGCAGCCCCCAGGGTTAAAGATTTGAATTGTAAACAGGTGTTGGCAAGGGCAACCATCTAGACTTAGTTGGCTCTGTTAGTACTTGGACTGTTTTTTTTAAATGTCTACACCAAATCCCTTAGCCACAAATAGCCTATCTACAAGCTCGTTTTGAGCTTGTAGATCTATTTTTGGCTAATGTTCCACAAGAATATTGATGCCCGAGTAGGTTAAGTGATGTTAATATTGACAGTGATGCATCTTGAACAACTGGTCCCTAAGCCTGCAGGCTGCCAACAGTCTGGGACTGGACTGAACATATATTTACACTGCACTAATATACATTAAAAACTACTTCAACCCTGTATACTTAGTCGATGGGGTCACCCAGGGCTATGTACTAGGTTACGGTATTGGTTAAAGTTACATGACAAATGAAAAACACAGCATCGGGTGTGAATTTGTGTGATGACGTTCAAATCTCTTTGGCGAAAAAAGACAATCTATAAATTTGATCGGCTATCTTTGCCCAACCTTCACTCAGTCCCCAGCACTCGTTCTACAGAATGTGCTGATTGTACGTGCCGTTTCCAAATAAAACAAACATTCCTTATAACAGAGGTGTGAAAACCTCTGTGACAGACTGAAGTCATTAAACACTAGAGTTGTTAACATTAGTCAGACATTTAATTTGAATCTTGAAAAGCAACAGTGACAATAATACAGTATTGTATGTCATTCTTTTTTCTTTCCTTTAAAAAGAAAAGGGTTTTCAGAACCCATTAAAAACGGGAAAGTATCTGTGTCACTTTAAATTTTCGACTTGGCCATTCAAAAATAGCAGATGTACAAGCTTGCACCGCGGCTGCTATTTTTGAACATGTTCGAAACATCAGAAGTGTGAGAACTACTGATTTAGATTGATTGTAGAATTGGCTTTGGGTCTAAATGGGTTAATGTTGTCATAGTAACTTGTCATCGTTACCCATCTTTAATTGTATCACCACGGCATTGTCATGGTAGCGTGTAGTCATGGTTACCTGTCGGAACTGCGACTCTGCGTTCTCATCTTTGTTCTTGTCAGGATGCAGGGTGAGGGTCAACCGCCTGTACGCCTTCTTGATGTCTGTGGGGGACGCATCCTACACACACACACACACACACACACACACACACACACACACACACACACACACACACACACACACACACACACACACACACACACACACACACACACACACACACACACACACACACACACACACACACACACACACACACACACACACACACAGCAGTATTGCAGACAGATAACACGCCGGAGTATCAAGCACGCTGTTGCATCCACACCAGTGGCGCCACCAGGACGTAAAAAGTGCTCGGATATTATTTGGGGTGGGAGGCGATGTCATCATGTCATGACTCACATTGTTGTGCATGAGCCCGTCTGACACCTTGATCAAGTTGCAACTAAGAGCAAGAGCAACTGCAGTTACTGCATGTATGCAGCCAATACACAACGACTATTGCACAACGGTGCTACACCAAACACCATGGCATGCACCAGAGCCGGTCTGGGAAAATAATTAAATAAATAAACATCCCCCAATAGTGCAGGGACATTCAGACCCAAATGACCCGCCTCCGGCACCTACAGTATGATCCACACATGGTGACAGTGATACAGACAAACTGTACAAGCTGGTAAAGAAGGCTAGCTCTGTTGTGCGGGCAAAACATAATGGTTTCGAGGTTGGCGGTGGTGGAGGTGCGCACAGTTGTAGTGAGTTTGTGCTTGAAATGTACTGTAATTCTGCAAACTGTTAATAAATATTTAAATCAATCAAAAACAAGGTGGAAGATATGTGTCCTTTAGCATGACAATTATGTCTGATACTGCACTAATATAATGATAAATCTGGTATTGTTGTCCTCTCTCTCTCTCTGTGACATACTCCAGGCAGATGACCGTCGTCTACAGCCTTGAGTCTGGTTGGGCCTGAAGTTTCTTCCAGATAAAGGGGGAGGAGAGGTGAGGAGAGGTTTTCGTTGCCACCGTTGCACAAATGCTTGCTCAGGGTGGAACAATGCAGTTCCACCTCTGTCTCTGCTCAGAGGCAGACTTTAATGTGTCTTGACTCTTGAGACAAATGTTGTGATTTGGCACTATAATACATTTGAACTTGTGTCTTGTGCCGTTACTACATGACTACACTTACACTAATTCATTTTTATGCCTGTACGGTACTGTATTATGGGTATAAAACAGATGCTACCATGCAATGCAATGACAACACTGAACTACGGTATATGTCACTACAGGAGATCAGACCCCTCACCAGTGTCCCCACTGGTCTGTGTGTGTGTACACACACACACACACACACACACACACACACACACACACACACAGGCCACAGGGTGCGTGGCACATTCTCCTCATCATTAGCATACAGTAGCTACAAGCTATGTAGTTTCATTGCGATGGATGAGAAGGCAGCAGCTGCTACATATTTAACTCGTTGACATGAAACGTTGAGTCATCAATTATAGTCTACTCTACAGTGTAAGAATTATTACATGTAGTCATAAAACGTAGCTTAAAATGAGCTGATATAGAAGCTTGTGGAATCTCTCATTCATTATAAAAGTCATAAAGCAATACATTATAAAGTAATACATAGAGGCTATGCAGGGGTCTTCGACCCCTTAGCTGACAGAGATGAAGCACCCACCACTGCATAATGTTCATAACATTAACATTGTGTTGCAGATTAAACTTTTTCATAGATTTCCTAAATAGATTCATAAACTTGTTTGAAAGCACTGGAATCAGCGTACGTTAATAGGACCACTTAAAAAAGGTCAATATTAATATGTAAACTTGATCTTTCAGAGACTTTCACTTTGTCTGCTCGTTTCCCTCTACACCAAACTTAATTCCTTGCAAAAAAATAGCAGACCTAGAAGCTCACAACGCTTCGCGATGCGAGGCGTTGTGAGCTTAATTGTAGGTCTGCTATTTTTGGCTAAACTTCTCCTCGGAACAGGGATGCTAGGGTTCAAGTGGTTAATGTAAAACAAAACTTCCTATCACACAAATATTTGGCGCCCCCACCTGTAGTAATTCCAATTCCAATGACCCCCTAGGGGTCACGGACTCCCCGACAATAAATAGAGTATGTTATATTTATATTAACCTGGGGAACGGAGAGGAACTGGTAGAAATTCTGTGGGAACTCCTCCACCAGATCAAACAGCTCCATGTCGTACTGTTCCCAGGACGCAGCGCGACACGGGAACGCCGCCAGCACCAACACACACGCCAGCAACATGATGATGGAGCATCAATGAGTCTATTAACACTTAGTTGATGATCATAATAACGATGATTTATTGTAACAACACCACGCCTGAACTGAACTGATGCAGCTCACTGACTACTGGATGAGCACGGCCAACTCAGCGGCACTTGACGAGTTGACGTCACGTCCGCAAGTAGAAGAGGTTTGCTTTTCCAAAATAAAGCTTTCATCTTTCTGGTTGAGCTAATTTTGTACCACAGCGCCACCGTGTGGCTATGCTGAACAAATGCATCCGTATGACAATAGTGTAATAATAATAATAATAATATTTTTTTTTCTTTTGACCTTTTCTGGTTTTATCCTCGAACAGCAGTTTTTTTTATTGACCTATAGCCGTTTGAACTACCCATTCTACAACTGTGATTTTCCACTTTTTTAATCAATCAATCAATCAATCAATCAATCAATCAATCAATCAATCAATCGACCAGTCGATCAATCAATCAATCAATCAATCAATCGACCAATCTATCAATCTCTGATGAATTGGAAAGGGTGGACCCTGTTGTAAACAAGTGTAATGCTTTATCAGTGTGTCGTCCACAGCTAACAGTTTTTTTGTATTGAGTTGTACTGTAATTCTGCAAACTGTTAATAAATACTTAATCAATCAACCAATCAATCAATCAATCAAAATACATCTTTGATTTGTGCAATAAATGACAATGGTTTCCAGCTTTGCACATTAATGTACACTGACACACAATTTACAGTTGACACACTTTACAGTGTGACAGTGGAATATGTAAATACTAGATAATAACTGTTCACGTTAACCTTTTAGCTCCAGCTCTGGTTTATATACTGTACTATACTTTATATTCTGTTCTTTAACTATATAGAAGTGTCTATTTGTACGTCTCTAAATGTTTTGATGACTTGAACATGGTGGACCCTGTTGTAAACAATTAAGTGTAATGCTTAATTGGGTCGTCCACTCACAGTTAACAGTCTTGAGTTTGTGCTTGAAATGTACTGTAATTCTGCAAACTGTTAATAAATATTTCAATCAATCAATCAAACATACATTTATTTTGAAAGCAAAACGACCCGGATGTTGTTCACACACCTATGCTGCTATAGTTAGCCTCGGCTATGTAGTTTGTAAAACTTTAACATGTAATTGTTAATTAACACGGTAAACATCTAATATTTGAACATGACGTCACGGCATTTCAAGGATTAAAAAAGACAAAATGATGTCACAAATTGCTCCTGAACGAGAACACACGACTCTGTGTGAGGTGAGAAACGTCAGGATATTGAAATAAATCAACACATGATATTAATATTCAAATGACATGATAATATTTAAACGTCCTGCGTCATATCATAATGATCGACTATAAATAAAGTGCTGTTGCAGTTGCGACAGTTGTGCTGGTAGTAGGCGGTACAATCTTGTACGGCAGGCAGTACAGGCAGTGGTGGACAAAATACTAAACTACCGGTACTTGTTAATCTTTTACTCCTGTTCAAAGTAAAGCAAATAATGCAGTACTTTAACTCTCAAGTTTACATTTTAAGGAGCAACATTCACTTTATAGTGGAGCCCTAGAATGGCTGTGATAGTATTACATACATGTCATGTATTCCAAATTTCCAGATAATACATGAAATGCATAAAAAGCACTGTCTGTCTCAATAAGCAACAAGCATTAAGTTATGAGTTATTTTATTAAGTATAATTGTACCTGACATCCATTATGTAGCCTAGACTTGTAGCCTCTATGACCAGACTTGAGATCATGAGATATGAGACCAGACATCCTAAAACATTGGTTAATTACAAACCTGTCCTGTTTCTCCCTAAACATTTAATTTGTATTCATTTATTTTCCCTTTATCTATCCAGTTAAAAATTGTGCAACAATCTGCCATCTCTCTCTCTCTCTCTCTCTCTCTCTCTCTCTCTCTCTCTCTCTCTCTCTCTCTCTCTCAGTGTGGTTATATTTTTCCAGATGAGACTCTATCAGACATGAACCGTGTCCGAACCATCTATAGGGACCTGCGTATGTACACACAATTTTACTGTAAGTTTGTCAATTGAAATTGAAATGAACTAAATGCCAATAAAATGCATCACCTAAAGGTCTTTAGAATAGAATAGACTTTATTTGCCATTTGCCAAGTGCATAGGAAATTTTGGAGCGCAGCTCCCAGGGTCAGCATTAAAAAAAGGGAGGGACAGGTGAGAAAAAGAAACATAGAACATACAATCCAGGCCAAGGACCCCTTAGCCTAGAGAGATGAAGCAGGGACCCAAGGACCCCTTAGCCTAGAGAGATGAAGCAGGGACCCAAGGATACCCTTAGCCTAGAGAGATGAAGCAGGGACCCAAGGACCCCTTACCCTAGAGAGATGAAGCAGGGACCCAAGGACCCCTTACCCTAGACTAGAGAGATGAAGCAGGGACCCAAGGATACCCTTAGCCTAGAGAGATGAAGCAGGGACCCAAGGACCCCTTACCCTAGAGAGATGAAGCAGGGACCCACTACTATTTTGGATTCATATACATTGTGAACTTAACATTTGGCTCGGTACTTGGTCTGCTCTTTTTATCCTGTACACCAAATGTCTTCGACGACATTTTTAGCCAATTTTTTATTTAACCTTTATTTAACCAGTAAAATCACATTGAGACTGCGTCTCTTTTACAAGTGGGAACTGGCCAAGAGGCAGAAATAAAAATTACACTTCAATACCACATCATCAAAGTTACATTTTGAACCAGCAAATACAACATCCATAATACACCTTAAAATATCTAAGCATAAATACAGCAAGTCACCTGTCCTACTTTTTTCTTTTTAGTAGCAGGGCAAAATACCCCATACACAAATATACAATGTCCCCCTGAGAATATGGATGTGAGGATTCAAAATAAAAATAAAGTCCCACACAAATATTTGGTGCCCCCCTTGCAGTATCTCCGAGGACCCCCTAGTTGAAGACCCCTGTACTGAACTATATCGAAGATTTACCTTCATCGAGGTATCATCATGTATGGTATGGACCCGCCAACTGGAGAGTGTAGTGGTTGAGGGTTGAAACACTAAAAAGGTTGGAGACCACCTGATGACCTCTCTTCCAGGCCAAGGCTTCATCCATTAATGGATTACATTCGCATCTTCGATGTATTTACAAACTGAACTCCCTGGGAAACCAGTGACCTCCAGGAAAGTCTGGATGGGCAACAGGGAGTAGCAACCAGCACTGGTTTGCTGCACCTGGCCGGCAGGTTTCTCACTTCCCTGTTGGCCAGGTGTGGCCCTCTCTCCTGGTGCTGGTTACGCCCCGGTGGTGGCTGTGCCCGGGGTGCCCCTCTGTGGACTTGTCTATAGCTGGAAGCCTGGCTGTGACTTGGCCAATCACTGCTGACCCGCCAACTGAAGAGTGTAGTGGTTGAGGGTTGAAACACTCTTAAGAAGGTTGGAGACCAGCTCTCTTCCCGGCCAAGGCTTCCCATTAGCCCCTCAGGAAACTACTAAAGTATTATCTATTCTGGTTCCAGGTTTTCCTAACAAGGCGAAGAAGAAGCTGGTCTATTTGGCTGGAACTATTCCAGTCAGTTATGATGGTGAGAACCTTCAAACCTTCAGAGTTTTTACAGAACCAAAATGTGCCATCAAACCTAAAAGCTAATTGGCATTATAGGAGTAAGACTTAGTTATAATGCTGGTTATAATAATATTATATATTATTATTGTTTTATAATATTATAATAATGTTATTGATTATTATTATTGTTTATTGTTATCCTACTAAGCTGTACTTTTACTTTTATTTTATTTCTTGGACTGACTGTTTTATAATGTTGTTGGGTTATGCTGCATTTTACCAGAGTTACATTTTGTACCACACTAACAAATATATAAACATTTGAATTACAGAAAACAAACCCAAAAGTAGCAGATTGTAAGATCAAAAGGTTTGAGCTTGCGGACCTGCTACTTTTGACACTTTTGTGTGACACTGTAGTATGATCAAGCAGGGCATTGATTTTCGAAAAAACACAATAAGTTATAATATGGAGATAAGAGGTTTCAGGACAGTGACGATATAGTATTAACAATGTTATTTTGTCATATTTTAGGAGATGATTATAATATTCCAGTCTGCCTGTGGATCCACGAGACTCATCCAGTGAATCGACCCAGATGTTACGTTTGTCCCTCGGTTACCATGGTGATCAACCCCAGCTGTCCTTGTGCGGACAGTAGTGGACAGGTCAAGCTGCCAGGCCTGTCCAACTGGACCAGAGTGAGTGTGTGTGTGTGTGTGTGTGTGTGTGTGTGTGTGTGTGTGTGTTTGTGTGGAACCCCTTCTGGACGGGAACCCCTCTTGGGGTTCTGTACAGTATGTACAGTATTCAAAAATTTAAAAACTTTGATGCTGCTATATAAATATTTTAAGTTTTTCAGAAAGCTTAGGTCAGGATTTAGAAGACTTTTTAGAATCGGCCTCAGTCCAAAATTGGTTAACTAATGTTGCTGGGGACCCCCTGGATCCCTCTCAAGGATGCCTGGGGGTCCACGGACCCCACGATGCTAGTATTCAAGTGGTTTGCTATGTGGATTAGTGTGTAGTCGAACAGACTACAAGTGTAACTGTGTGTGCGTGTGTGTGTGCGTGCGTGCGTTTCAGGGTGCGTCCAGTCTCACTCTGCTGCTCACTGAGATGAGGCTGGCGTTCCAGAAAGACACGCCTCTTTATGCCAAGCCCCTCACCTCGCATCAAAGCCCACCTTCCCCTGCCCACGGAGCGCGTGCAGAACAGTCTGACCAGCAAGGCGTTTGCACTGAGGCTAGGTGAGCAGAAACGTTAGTCACTTAAAAATATTTTACTGTATTATTTTTCCATAAATCCATATGCTGTGTTTTTTGAGCACCATGTTTTCATAACAGAAGACATATAACATGTATACAGAGAGAGAAAATCAGGAGCATAAAAAAAGCAAAACGTACACTTTACAAATTACATTTAGATTAAAAAGAAATCCCTTCATTCTTCTTTTCTCCTTTTCCTATTTTGCGACACAAAATTGAGGCAAAACAGTAATACTGTCTATATTCCCATATCCCCAATATCCTCTTCCCAGGCCAACTTAGTTTTGATTGGCCTGATCTGGAGGATTACTGTATATTATGTTTTATCAGACCCTTTTCGTGAGGATTAAGTCTCAAGATGTAAAATAATGGAGAGTATTGGGGAAAGATTGACATTGTCTATTAGCAAAGCTGCGTGTTTGTAGGTATCTGAAAAAGGTTGACCTTGGGATGTTAATATTGTTGCATAAAAATAAATATTATACCATGCTCTAATGTAAACATTACATCTGTATATATTCTACTAAACTACAATAGGGCTGTGAAAATTAGTGCATTCATTTGGGATGATTGATTTATGGGATTAATGTATTATAATATTATTATTATCATTATTTTATTTAGATTTTTGCCCTGTAGGAATACATGACAAATATTGCTCGCCCGGATCCCTCTCCAGAACACGGGCAAATTGTGTTCGTACAGACCAGTGGTTCTCAAAGTGAGTGCTGTGGCACCCTAGGGTGCCTTGACCAAAGTCCAGGGGTGCCTCAGAATACTTTGATAATATTTGGAATGTACTGTATCTATCAATGTCACTTAATTTCATTTTAACTACTCAAACCCTCTATATTTGATAAAACGGACCACCAACTGATGTGTGTTAACTCACAATGTTGCATGCAAACACAGACAGAACACACACATACATTACTAAGAGTGGTAAACTTAAAATTAATCATAATAACCAACAGTGCCACTAACAAAAAGCGCACTCCCGTCCGTCTGTCCATTACAGAGAGTCATGTTAGTGTCCTTTTTAAGCTGGTTAGTTTGAACCCCCCCAAAAAATAAGAGCAGGGTCCAACGGGTTCGATCCTTTCTGTTTTTAAACTTCGGCCCCCATCATTTTGGCTCCCATTACAGATATTTTTAACTGGTCTCTTCTCTTCTGACAGCTGGAATTCCACACGCTTGAAAATAGGTGGTAGCACCCAGCAGTTTTTAAGGGAGGAGAAGGTGGGAGATGGTTTAACGTTTGCATTGCATCGTATACACTTAGCGTGTGCTTACTAAATTGTTTTAGCCTGATTCTTGATTTATTTGAGCCCCCTTTCCACTCTCCCTCAATAGCCCTTGCCTTTTGCCAGGCCACAATTTTGTTGTTCTATATATATATATATATATATATATATATATATATATATATATATATACCAGGCACGGAATTTGATAAATTAGTGACTGGAATATATACAATTATACATCTCACATACAGATAATCTAGGTTGTATTGTCAAGAGGAAGGTGTGAGAGATGAGACTGAACAATACAAATTAAATTACGGATGTTATCAAAGCAAACCTGGGCTTCCATAACACATCAACAGTGCCACAGACTGATCACCTCCATGCCACGCCCCATTGATGAAATAACTTCTTCAAAAGGAGCCCAGACCAAGTATTAACTGCATACATTAATATACATTTCAGATGGTCGACATTTCTCGTTTAAAAAATATATTTTCTATGTGGTCTCGTAAAATATTCTACGGTAATTAATTGAGATAGGATTTTTAGATTTTCATGAGCTGTACGCCATAATCATCAAGATTAAAACAAAAAAAGGTTTTAAATACTTTAGTTTATGCACAATTAATTGAGAATATATGAAAGTTTCACTTTTTGAATTTTATTACAGAAGAAAATCAACTTCTACAAAATATTCTAATTCAGTGAGATGGAGCTGTATATGTATATATATATATATATATATATATATATATATATATATATATATATATATATATATATATTGTGTGTGTGTGTGTGTGGCATTGTTTGCTTATAGATCGGGTGGGTTCTAACTTCTGAGCACTCCCAATTCCCAAAGTCCCCGCCCCCTTTCTTCTGGGCAGAGAGGGAAGCAGGAGTTTGTCTACACTCACTGTGCTCCGCACAGAATATGTAAAAAAAAAAGACGAAATAAATGGATGGCCAATTATACTCCAATGTGGAGCGAGTGGAGGTTGAGGAAGGGCTGGTTCCCAAAAAGAACTGTTACTGTACGTCAGTGGTATGTAACTATTTCGGATTCTCTGTAAGGAACAAGGACCAAATGAACATTAGGGACACTTCATACTTGCAAAAACACACGCTGTGTGTGTGTGTGTGTGTGTGTGTGTGTGTGTGTGTGTGTGTGTGTGTGTGTGTGTGTGTGTGTGTACGCGTGCTGACTGCGCTGTACAGTGTACACCGTCCGTCTGTGTTCTCCCTTGCTCTATAATGTAGCCTACATTAATCTGCTCCGCCAAAATTCAAGAAACTTTCATAATGACAATTTAAAGTGAATCCTACTTTGAGTGACATGTGTCCATTGATGGTAGCATACTCCTTGTAAACTACACCACGTTCAAAAACGTATCCAGCAAACCAAATCCTGAGCAAAACGTTATAGTATTCCATGGAAGCAGATGGGATCAAAACTTGCAAGCATAACATTTTAAATCCCTTTAGAGAGGGGTTAAAAACCACAACATAAACCGGAGTCTCACTTCTCTAAGGAATGACATGAGGTTTTGCCTTGAAGTGCAGTAAATGAAGGCAGAGTGTTGACAAAGCTTTTCTTTTTTTGCCTTGAAAATCATGAAAGGCAGTCGTTTTACATGGCTCTGCTGTGCTCACTAAAGGACCCCTATAAATTAATATGTATTTGACTGCGGACCCCGATCTGAAAAATGTTGTGTGAGCTTGTAGATCGGCTATTTTCAAATAGCCAATGTGTATGATTAAAGTGGTTAAATAGATATTTATGATATTCATACATTTAGCTGGGGACCCTCTGGAACTGCTGGACCCCACTATGAGAACCAAACCAATACCATAGGGTGCAGGTTAATCACTTTTAAAATATATATATATTATACATCTATTTTGCGGCATAAATACACATAAAACCCAGCATATTCCATCGCATAATCAATATTAAATAATAATAATAATAATATTTTTGCTTGAATGTAACCATACAAAATGTGAGGGGCGCTCTGATTGCTATGATTATGTGATGTAATGATGTAAAACATGTCAAAAGAAACATTCAATTCTCTTTATTGTTAATGGGATTTAATGTTTGTGTTAGGGACAAAACAAACATTAATTTCTCTTCATTGTCAATGGCATTTCTAAAACAAACATTGAACTAAAAACAAACATTAAACCCGTATATAGATAGCGCCCCTCAAAAACACGTGATAATATCGTTTATCGTGATACGACTTGAAAAAATATCGTGATAATACTTTTGTCCATATCGCCCACCCCTAAGTTCAACACAGCACTATACAAGGCACTGAGCATCTATCCCACTATTTCCCAAACGGTGGGTCGGACCCATTTCTGGTTCGCGGATCCATTGATGTCCTACAAGTTGTCTGTTTAGTTATTATTATTACAAAGATTTTCGAAAATTCCCCCCTTTTACATGAATTCAAAACAAATTCAAACAATCAAAGAAATTCAATAGATTATGGAGAAGAAAAGAAAACGTTGGGAACCACTATTCTATACTTTCTTTTTGTTTTCGGTAGATTTCCTTTCATTTTCAGCTGGGAAAAATATACTTGAAAACACAGCCTGAAGGTCAGCTATTTTCTGTGTGCGCCATCTGACACAATGTAGACTGTAACCTTTTTAATGACTCCTCAGTCCTCACCTGCCTTCATCATCATCATCATTATTATCACCATCTTCCTCCTCTTTGAAGACCAGACGCTCGTCCCAGCCAAATTTGGAGAGAGGTGAGCTACTGACCAGTTCAACCACAGTCTAATACTGTTGTACTCTGAGATGACCAGTTCAACCCAGGGGGGCAGTCAGACAGATATTTTGTGAAGCCACTACGAAAATCGGGATTTCCTGAAAATTCATATAATGGCCTGTTGTGGCGCTGTCATTGGGCTCAAAAAAACCCATAGCTCCATAGAGATCCATGTATTTGGGACCAACTTCACCTAGACTGTATTACCTTAATAAACATGGTCATGAATACTTTCTGCTTCCATAATATTCTTTTTTGAAAATTATGGTCCCATTTATTAAAAAAATGACCATAAAGTCGTGTATGTTCTGAGGGTCGTGGCCACCGTTACAGTCTATGAACGGGATCCCCCACCCACTCGAGTCAAAATAAAAACCAACGAAGAAGAAGGGGGGAAGTCCCGCTTCGTTGTCTGGGCCAGCCAATGGCTCAGCTGGGCCCAAACGGATCTAGAAAGATGACAGGCTTCATTTTACGTCCATATCAGACCCGGAGAACGCTTTGTCCATATTTTTTTACAGTCTAATACTGTTGTACTGGGAGAGCTGAGCAGTACAGCCACAGTCTAATGCTGTTGTACTTGAAAATGACCAGTACAACTACAGTCTAATGCTGTTGTACTTGAAAATGACCAGTACAACTACAGTCTAATGCTGTTGTACTTGAAAATGACCAGTACAACTACAGTCTAATGCTGTTGTACTTGAAAATGACCAGTACAACTACAGTCTAATGCTGTTGTACTTGAAAATGACCAGTACAACTACAGTCTAATGCTGTTGTACTGGGAGCTGACCAGTACAACCACAGACTAATGCTGTAAACTCTACTGACCCCGCCCCTAGGTCCGAGCAGCCAATGGGAACAGGGCAGAGTAAGGCGATCTTACGCCGAGGAACTGCGAGGAATCGACTTCAGTTGTACTTCCTCCACCAACCCCTTCCTGTCCTGCTCAGGTAAAATATTTATATATATTCAAATGCACAATATAAATATCTTATATGTATGTACATACATATATGGATACATTCATTATCTGATACATCTTTATGTAAGGAGGTTGGTGTTGTTCTTAGTGTCGTCAGCAGGTGGCGACACCCTGAGCACAGTGAGCAGTCTATTCAGCAACCTGCAGCTTGACAACCCAGTCAGCACAACACAGGGTGAGTTCTAAACATATAACTACCACTATTATATATTACTATTATTACTATCAGTACTACTACGCCCTACCAACAGTCATTAAGACATGTGAAACCCTTGACTCCTTCAAAACCGCTCTCAAAGGGCACCTACGGACGGCTGCAATTCGAAACTGGCCCCCGTAAAACCTGAATCCCACACCCACCTGTTTTCCCCTCACTGTATATGTTTTTTCCCCCCCTTTTTACCTCCTCTATGATGATTTCCTGTTTTTGGCTATATAGAAGAGTATATTTGTACGTCTCTAATTGTTATGATGAATTGAACATGGTGGGCCCTATTGTAATACTTTATGGTGTCGTCCACAGTTAACAGTTTTGTATTGAGTTGTGCTTGAAATTTACTGTAATTCTCCAATCTATTAATGCATTCATCAATCAATCAATCAATCAATACTGTACTACACTGTATAGGCTCTATAGCAGCCATATTGGAAATATCTTTACTTTCTTCAAGTCTTGAAGAAATGATACAAATTAAAACTCTGTAGTATCATTGGTAAGTAAGGTAATATGGCTGCTGTGCATAGAGCCAATTGTACTGTTGTCTCTAGGTGGATATTGAGACAGAGTAGATCTGTCTATACTGTAGACAGTAGACAGAGTAAATAGATCATGCTGCTGACCAGTCCTGTGGTGTTGATTTTAGATCCCGGGTGCCACCAATCGGAAGCCACAAAGAACACAAAGCCGCACCCCCCACAGCCTATTGGACGGGACAGATGTCAGGTAATGGTGACAGGGATGTCGTCATGGTGACGAGTGAAGGATGTGTCTAATATATTTAGTTTAGTGACCATGGAGCTAAACAATCGCTCAGGAGCTGTGTGCACATTCACTTCTCCCATTGGCCTTAATAGACTCTTAACCCATTTAGGCCTACGGCCGATTCTAAAAACGCCTTCTAAAGCCTGACCTAAGTTTTCTGAAAAACTTCAAATATGTATATAGCAGCATCAATTTTTTGTAATTTTTGAATACTGTACATACTGTACAGAACCCAAATATGGGTTCCCGGCCTGAGGGGGTAAGACACCAAAAGGGGTTCCCGCCCATAATCATTTCTGGTCTCCTAACAAGGCGACCAACTAGTTACTACATCACACAGATACACTAATTAATGCGGAGATGGCCAGTCTTGCTTTTCTATTGTTTGTCTTGGGCTCGGCCTGGCGGTGATTGTTTCACCTGTGACCTCTGACCCTTAGGCGTGGCTGCCCCCTGATGGCCTGCCTCCGGACAAGGCGGCCATGTTTATTCACCTGCTCAACCTGAAGAGGCGGAGCTTCAGCCCGGCCGACGTTCTGGAGGCGGTCCAGTCCAGCAAAGACCTCCAATCGGCTGTCAAGTTTCTGTCACATGACTGCCCCATCTGTCAAGAACAGGTGTCCTTCAGCAAGGTAGGATCAAAGATGGTTAATGTATGAAGATAAACAATGCCAATTGTAGCCACTAGCCATCTATATGAAGGGATACATGTGTTTGTTTACAAGGCTCTCATGTTGGATACTGCATAAAATCCAAGCAGTGCAGGCAGGTGCTCTGAGGCTTTGATTAGACAGTGTTCTGTTATAGACCTGATCGGTCATTATACAGAAATAACACACCACTGAATTCAGCGATTGACCAATCAGGATCAAGCATTCAACCAAGCTGTGTAATAAGTATTATTATTACATGAGGGCGGCTGTGGCTCATGAGGTAGAGCAGGTTGTCCAATGAAAAAGCACTATAAAAATGCAATTCATTATTATGATGCTGTGCATCATATTGATTGATGGATAGACTTGGATACATGTCCCTCTCTGTCTCTGTCTCACTCTTTCTGTGTCTATCTGTCCGTCTCCCCCCCCCCTCTCTCTCTCCCTCCCTCTGTCTTTCTCACTTTTTACTTCCTTTGTTTTGTGAATCCTAATGTCATTGTTTAATTGTATTCCCTTTGCTTGATGTTCTGTGTGAAGCACATTGAATTGCCTTGTTGTTGAAATGTGCTATACAAATAAAATTGCCTTGGCTTGCCTTCTCTGTCTCTCTCTGTATGTATGTCTGTCTCTCTCCCTGGCTCTCTCTGTCTCTTGTGTTTTTCTCTGTCTGTCTCTCTGTCTCCTGTGTCTTTCTCTGTCTCTGTCTCTGTCTGTGTCTCTGTTCTCCCTCTAGATGGTGAAGATGACTCACTGCAGTTGTTCAGTGTGTGAGGAGTGTTTTAAGGTTTATTTCTCTACAGCCGTTAAGGAGAAAACCATCACCCAGATGAACTGTCCTCTATGTAGCCAGCCTGACCTTACCCACAATGCACTGGAGGACAAGATGGAGTACTACAACCTTCTGGATACACAGGTACTCGAAAAATCGATTTTAATTTCAAGAATCAAAGTATATCGAAATGAAAACAGCAACATTGACTTTGTATCACATCGTTTTGCAATGCAAATAATCGGTTTCGAATCGTCTTTAATCAGGACCCACTTGGAAAAACGCCA
>NC_137873.1:14749744-14784744 GCF_963924005.1 Protomyctophum bolini | reverse complement strand
AATTCAAATCGTGATGAAATCGCAATTTGAATTGTGAGGCAAACAGCATAATGTTTTCAGTAATTAAGAGGATAAGAGAAAAAACGAAAGATTTTGTCTGGAAAATAATTTTGTGAAAATCGTATCGTGATTGGAATCGTATCGCGAGCTGAGCGAATCGTTACATGCCTAATATACCGTAATATGGAGTTCTGTCGTTTTTGTCGGGTGGAAACGTCATATGTCCAAAACTGTTGTGTGTCCAATCCATGTATGCCTAAATGCACTGAGTTGCACCAAGGCATTTGCGATAAGGAGCAGTTGGACAGGCCATATGTACTGTACCTGATAAAGTGGTCAGGGAGTGTATGTATTCTGCGGTTCCACAGGTTCCACTATAAGGAGGTTCTGGTGGAGTTGATAAACCAGGTGCAAGCAGATCCGGTCGTTCTGTTCGATGCGACTGAGATCTTCTCAGAGCTTCATCGCTGGAATGTCGCCGCACCACAGCCGGGGCCTCAAGAAACACAACCTCTCTACACACACCGCCTGCGACTGGTTAGCGGACACATTGTTGTTTTGACAGCAAATTTAGATTTGGTTGTAGTCGTATTATTTTTTAATAACATTTAATTTAGTTTTAGTAATATGCTATAGTCTTAGTTTTAGTCGACAAAATAACTATTCGTGCACGCGAGCGCAACCAAACCGTAACATTTTAGTCTATAGTTTTTTATTTATACGGCTCAGACCAAACACTATTTCGACTGTAACCTTTGTAAAATACGCGGCCCAGGACAATAAAAGAAGACATATCAATTCATACGTTGTTTTCTGCTGTGGTGCTTTTCGATGTGTAAACTGACACTGTATACGTTTACTGAGCTCTCTAAAGACCACAAAAGTTTCGGAACATGCCAAAGTATCACCAGACTGTCCATCATTGACCACTTGTACTGCCGAGCCAGAAACGATACATGCCGCTGTTTACAGTAGATTTCTCAATAAAATGATACAACGAAAAACAATTAATTGGAAAACAACCTGTGATACAGTATGTCTTCTTTTATATTCCTGAACCCATTAACTGACAAAGGACGCGTTCAGTAAATAGTGTTTGTTCACAAGCTGGTCCAGCCTGCTGCCATTAGACTTCAATGTATTTTGGCTCCCATGTGTGTCGATGTGGCGTCTGCCCGGCTCGTACTGTAGGCCAGTGCGAGGTAAAAATGGAAGATTATGCCTCCCGGTTTTGGGGGGGAACGGAAGGCAGGACTTTTCAGAGTAAAATCTGACATATCTGCTGGCACTCTAGCGCCTATGTTTTGAAATATTCTGGCACATTCGTTGTGTGAATAGAAACACAAGCCATGAGTTAAGAAGTACAAAACATTAATTTATGCATACATTTAAGCCTGTCACGTTTCTTCTACGTTGTAACTCACGTGTGTGTGTGTGTGTGTGTGTGTGTGTGTGTGTGTGTGTGTGTGTGTGTGTGTGTGTGTGTGTGTGTGTCTGTGTCTGTGTGTCTGTGTGTCTGTGTGTCTGTGCGCGTGCGTGTTCTAGGTTGTAACCCAGAACATTCCTCTGAGGAAACAGGGCAGCTCTCAGGTCAATGTGAAGGGTGACTGTCGACCTACAACCTCTGCTCCTAGGCCACTCCCCCAACGCACCCAGCTGAACTACTATGAAACCGATTCTGACTAACCAATCACAGACCAGAGTCAACCACCAGCACCCCAGCAAGTCAACTGAAAAACGTCACTACACAAACACACACACACACACACACACATTACTATACTGAGGACATCAACATTTTAGGACGGCAATTTTATGAACAAAACCGTTACCACATATTTTGACCGTAACTGAAAATGTGCAAGACACCAGCGTCCAACTAAATCTAAATCAGGAATAACTTAATCGGTAATCCCTAAACCAAATTTCTACAGGTTCCCTTTGTACATTCTCACTGTGCTCGACCATCTGGAACAGAGCCTTAATTAGTATCATTGGTAACATTAACTGTGAGGAAGCCTGGTCGAACTGGGAACCTCACGGTTCCCATCCAGCCGTTCTACTGGCCACTCTACCCCTGATCCACTGCCACTGCTGGAAGTAAGGAAGAGGCCTATTTTCTTTACAATATGGTTGCTGTGCATATAGCCTTATTAGCAGGTAGTCGGGTAGACACAGCCAGACGTTGCTAGACAGTGAGAGAGCTGAAGTGCAATACTCCAGTACAGTCTTTACCCATAGAAATGCATAGCAGACAGGCACAGTCAGCTGCAAAAACCTTCTGCGGACCCGGAGTCTTCTTTACGCATCACAGAATGTTTTCACAAACAAAAGTTAAACACATTGTCTTTTCTCGCTCTCCGAAACGATAGATAAATGCAGTAGAGGTTCTATTAATGTGAAACAATGTTGATTCCATATTGTTTTTTTATTCTTGCAATACACTGATGATACTGGTACTAATATTTGATGTAATAACGATAGTACATGTTGTAATGACATAATATTGCTACACATAAGACTCCTCTAGTTAGTTTGTTTAATGTAAACTGATGACATACTACATACCGTACTAAAAGTATGATATGTACAGTCAGTATATGCAAAATACTACATACTATATTATAGCACATATAATGGGACATACGGAGCTGTACTATGACTCCTGAAAGCACCAAACCTGATCTTGTAAAACTGTATGAATGTGTGAGTGTGTGTGCGTGCGTGCATACATCTCCTGTAAGCACATCGGGACCAGACCGTGCTCGGGCCGTTATATATTTTTGTATTAATACGTGGGGTCGCGGGCCAGGCACGGGCCCATTAGAAGTATTAATACGAGGGGTCGCGAGCCAGGCACGGGCCCATTAGAACTCGTCAATCTTCACATAACTGTATTCAACAGTGCCGCTTAATAGCAGCATAGAAAATAACCGTTTGTTGGACAATGCGACGCACATTGATCCCTGTCAAAAAATAACGTTTAAAAGATCATCATTCTTCATAGCACACCAAAGAAAGCAAAGTAGATCTTAAATCTTTAATTACTTATTTGCTGCAGGTCACATACTTTTGCTTTATTCTTTACGGTATGTTTATGCTTATGCCTTCTTACGCATTGTTGTTATTTGTTCGTTGACTCGTTTGCTGCTGCTGGCTCATAGTAGCATTAGTGTCTACCATAGATGGCATGCTGCTTATGTGTGTCTCTGTAATGGCAATGGTCTGTCGGATAGGCGGAAACCTATTGATGGGCTATGTGAACTTTTTTTGGACAGTGGCACGTCACATGTAGATTCATGGAACTACGTTCGAAGTTTACCTCTCTTTTTAGCAGGATGTGTGTGTTCTGTGTTTGCACGTCTGAGAGAGATACTGAGGCCAAATCTAAAAATGCCTTCTAAATCCTAACAGTTTTCTGTGTGTGTGTGTGTGTGTGTGTGTTGAAACATGTTAGTGTGTGATAATGGGTTCTATCCCATGATTGATTGTTTATTGATGACCTATGCAAACCTGTTCACTTTACACAACTGTTTTGATACCTTTAATACCAAGTGTAATTTAATTAGAAAACTGCTTCTGGTATTGATAGTGATACTACTACTGACTGACTGATACTGTTAATGTTTCTCATATTGGTACGGTTACTTTGTTCTGTTGCTGACTGTTATTGGTACTGTTACTGACTGGTCCTGTCCTGTCTCAGTGGAGTACAGAGAAGGAATTGTTCAAAACCAGCATTTTCATATTATGTGCCTTCTGTTGGAATTTGCCTTAAAAGTAGCATATCTTTGTTTCATTAAAGATGTTAAAGTTCTGAGGACATTGTATGTTTGCCGTTTAGCATTGTGACCTGAAGTTGCCTCTTAAAATCACACTGAAATGATGGGAGAACATTTTTGTTTTGACAGTCTCCGTAACTAAATTCACAGCACCCTCGTTGAGTGAATGTTTAAATGCCAACATTCAATTAATGTAATAATTGTCTGAGGTTTAGGAGTGTCTCAATGTTATGATACTTTTAAAATGTGAGCTATGATGACGTTCATGATGATAAAAGGCACCAATGACGTCACACTGTGATTTTATTAAGACTCTTCAGTGAGAGATAGACAGAACACAGATGCAGTACTACATAGGATACTGATACAATGCATGGACAAACGTGTAGAAAATGTGAAAAAGAAAAAAACTATCTAGGCTCTAGGTACTTTGTTCTGCTTATCAACAAATTACTTAACTGTAATGGTTCTATTGCAGTGGTTCTCAACCATTTCTGGATCCTGGATCTGACCAGTAACCGTGGCCAGATGGGTGGGCCGTGTGCGTCCCCTTTTTCTCCGAATTGTCGTTAATCCAGGTGATTCCTCCCCACACACATTGCTGTGTTGTCACTGCTGTTGTATCCTACTGACTCACCTGCCAGTGAGCCCCCACCGGAAGGTCATAGGGCCTTCCTGCTACTCCTCCCACCCAATACTCCCTACTGACAGGTCACAGGAGTACATGCAATGATCACGTTCCCCCCCCCCCCCCGATCATCATTACAATCTCAAGTGTATTGGCAATTATTTGGGGGCCACTTGCAATACCCTCACGGCCCACCCGTGGTCCCCGGCCTGCAGGTTGAGAACCTCTGTTCTATTGGATCATTTATCGGTGGGTTCTATTGTTATTTGTAGAGTACCGAAGTCCTGACGTCACTCACGCTATGCCCTGGCTCACGGAAGTACTTTTTCCTTTGAAATTCCCATAGAGAAGTCTTAGACCGTGTCAGATAAGAACTGTTGTGTTCCAACAATAAACAAACCAGTCCCGCGATTCTGTCAAGTACGGTATGTGATTCTGTGTTGCCTATGATAGCGAGTTATATTTGATAACTGATTACGTCTGCGTTTACTTTGGATACATTTGTACTTTTTCACCGCCACAACCGTCAGTTGATACTTAAAGTAAAATTGTGGGGCTCATTTGTTATATTTTTTAACACAGTTCTCAACTCCGTGACCCAGGGGAATAGCGGCCTCTAGTCTGACAGTGATGTCCAACTTCGGTTTTCTATTTGGTTGTGTTTGGTTCTATTGGGTCGTCGTCCCTCGTGGGGGTGAAGGCGTCAATTTCTTTGATGATTCTTTGTGCGATGGTTTTGTTGTTGGCCGCCACAACCCTCCTGGACATCAAGTCCAATGGACCACCTACATCACACACACACACACACACACACACACACACACACACACACACACACACACACACACACACACACACACACACACACACACACACACACACACACACACACACACACACACACACACACACACACACACACACACACACACACACACACACACACACACACACACACACAGATATTACAGTGAGGAACTATTAATACGCTCCAGACATTTTTCATTGGTTGCGGTTTCATTTAGGGGCATATCCACAAAATGTTCACTGCTATAATACATTTTATGTTCAACCACTTTTGACAGCTCCCAGACACACTGATACTAACACATTATGCAGTTGCAGCAGCATTGGTCTGCTCGCAAGTAGAATGGTTGATGCTTTTTGTTTAGAAGCGCTCGTTTTCAGTAACTTGGTTAACCCAAGCCATTTGTACAGGTGCAATATTGGTTAATTTATTGTCGTTTAATATGATGATGGGTTGTCAATTGAGGGTATTACAACTTAGTTGCTTGCAGCTACAGTATGGTATGTTATGTGTAAGTGTATGTTACAGTATGTGTATTTCTGCATTGTCTCTTTCGGGTGGAAACCTCAAATGTCCAAAACAGTTACTTCAAATTAAAAAAGTAGCAGATCTACAAGCTCAAAACTAATTGCTTCAGTATAAACATTAAAACATGGAGAGGTTTCTGCCTGACAGCAACAATATAGCAGGTATAAGTGTATTATGGTAGGCTACCTACCTCCCACATCCATCAGGACGCCACCAGCCTCGGTGACGATGACAGCACCAGCAGCGAAGTCCCAGCAGTGAACTCCTGTCTCGTAGTACACATCCACACAGCCCGACGCTACCAGACACATGTTGGTGGCTGCTGTTCCCACTCCTCTAATCCTGTTTACATACAATTAGGGATGTCACGATTACACATTTAAGTTAACCAATAATTGCAATTATTGAACATTGGAACGTTGCAAACTGTTTGCCTTTTAGGCTATTCACTCCCCCAAAAAAGTTAAATAGTGGAGATAGTCTACAATAATCTACAAGCTTACAAGTGACGTGTTTAAAGCTTGTAGATCTGCTATTTCTCGTGTCAGTGTCCCCAGAAAATAGTCCTCAGGACTTTCTTGTGGTTATTCCTTTAGCCTTAATGTCTTACTGTACCACGTGTTGTTTACATTTCCGACTAAAGTATCAATACAAAAAAAGACTGTTTAGTACTAGTCATAGTAGTAGTAATGTAGTAAAGTATGTACTCACCCATGTACTGGCAGACAGAGTATTTTTCGGAGGGAGCTGAAGATTTTGTCGACAACCTCAGGGTCTCTGTTGGACCCGAATTCTGTCGCCACGATGGACTGGTTGATGTCTTACAGGAAACACAATAAAATACTGTCATGTGATATAGGCTACTGACAGGCAACTAGAAAAGACACGTCAGATGTTTTGATCTGATTGTTTGGACAGATTAATGTCACTGGTAGAAACTGGGTATCTGAACTGCCCACAGTCCACCAACGAGACAGAAACGGTGACATCTCATGAATGAACATTAGTGAGGACCAATTATATGATAAAATTAAATTTATCGCAATTACTCGAGTGACAATTAATCATACAACAGATTATGGCATCAGTATTTCAATCGTTATCATCATTACTATAGTTATCGTTCTCGGAGTAATGAACTGACCTGTGTTTTGTGACACCTGCAGAGGGATTCCATTGCAGAACGCTCCTTTACCTCTCCTGGCCGTGTACATTTTATCCTCTATGCAACTGTATACCACACCAAACTCCAGCTACGGTAAACAAATAGTATTATTATTATTTACACAACTAGAAACTCCATCTAAGACTTTGGTTCAGTAGTTTCCAAACCATCTGTCTGGGAGGAAGCAAAGAGTGTTTTTTTAATGCTAGTCTATCTGAGAGTAAGGATGTACTATATGGAGTTCCTCAGGGTAGTTGTTTAGGTCCACTTTTATTTTCAATTTTTACAAATGATATGCCTTATGTTTTAGATAAAGCAACTATGGTTATGTATGCAGATGATTCGACCATGTTTAGCGCTGCAACAACGTGCAATATACTGAATGAAGTTTTAACAAAGGAATTACAATTGGTGTCAAATTGGAGGAAAACAAATTGATCTTGAATGTTTCCAAGAGAAAGTGCATTGTCTTGGGCACTAAGCATATGCAGGCTGGAGACTCCCGACTGAGTTTAACTATGACGGGACCCCAATACAGCAAGTTAATAAAATAAAGTTACTTGGTGTTGTTGTGGAAATTTAGGGATAAACATCTAATAATACTCTAAGTTACAGAAGTTACAGTTTGGTTGTTTATGACGAATTGATGAATTGTTTGACTTGGTCGGATCATATTGATACAGTTGTTGTAAAAATGGGGCAGGGTTTTGCGGTTACATGCAGATGCTCTCCCTATGTTACACCACTAATAAGAATGGTGTAACACAGGAATTAGTGCTTTCACATTTGGAGTATTGTATGGTTGTGTGGTCCTCTGCTGCTAAAGAGATACAAAAACTCCAGCTAGCACAAAATAGAGCTGCAAGATTAGTGCTGAACTGCTCTTTTAAAACCAATGTTTCTAGGATGCACCACAGTTTAGTATGGCTAACTGTAGAGGCTAAATTAACTGCTAGTCTTATACAATTTACCAGAAATGCAATCATTGAGGGAAAGCCAGAGATCAACTATTTAGTTCAGGTCTAAAACACCCAACAGTGGAACTCATTATCTGTTAACATAAAACAAATCAAAAGTAAATCTTTTAAAAAAGCATTATTGCGAGAGGTCACACAATTAGACTGATGTGCTTTGTACATGATATTGCTTTTGTACATGTTTAACCTACATTGTCTATTTATCTTTGGCATTCTAATGTAATTTAATTTAGATTTAGACAGACAAGTGTCAGTTGTCGTTGTATGTATATGGTATTGTATAATGTTGTTTTGGTGGGACCCGACCCAGTGTTTAGGAACCAGTGCTAAAGTATATACTATAACTTTATACTATCTATAATAATAATAGCAGTAGTAGTACCTCTCTGTTGACAGCGAAGCCGATTGAAACAGCAACAAAGGGATATCTGGAGGGAATTATTGGTATTATTGGGTTACAGTATATTACTAATACTAAAGGTTATATTTCTGAAGGTGCAAACAGTGGTGGAAAGTAACTAAGTACATTTACTTGAGTACACAATTTTGAGGTATTTGTGCTTTACTGGAGTATTTCCAATTTCCAATACATTAAAGTTTTCAAATTAATGTAGTGGAGTAAAAGTAAGTTACTAGTTACTTTGATTATTATTACAAAACATACGGTACATTAAACACTTCAGCCGTACAGCCCTTTGAAAATACCCGATCTACAGGCTCAGAATGTTCCGTGATGCAACACATTGAGAGCTTGTAGATCTGCTATTTTCAAAACATCTATACACATTTGAAAACTTGAAATGGGACATTCTGCATAGTGAGTACTTCTTACTTTTGGTACTTTTAATTACATTTTGATGCCAATACTTTTGTACTTTTACTCAAGTACATTTTGAATTCCGGACATTTACTTAGTTCTACATTGCAGTACTTTCTTCCACCACTGGGTACAAAGCAGAAGTGATTGACCAGTAGTAATGGTCATGGTGGTATATTTACCCGTGCACAAAGTTGGTGGTTCCGTCCACTGGGTCAACGATCCACGTTGGGTTGTCTGTCAGAACACACGCTTCTCCTGCTGCCACAGACTCCTCCCCTATGAAACTAACCAATGAACAATAATCACATGTGTAAACCTATTCAATAACCACTAATCATATACATAAACCTAATCAACCATTAATCACATACATAAACCTAATCAATAACCAGTAATCATATACTGTACATAAACCTAATCCTATAAAACTACCTCCCCATAGTAGAGGAGAGGTTTTTATTACTCTTCCCAACAATTTATTTGTAGTAAAACAAAATCAAAAATCAAAAGGATTTTGAAGTTTGAGTTGCCATTTTCATTTTGTGCGTGCACGACTGCGTGTGCGTGCCGTGCGCTACCTATGCGTAGGGTATTTCTCCTTCACCGATTGGATGATGAGTTGCTCCACCTTCTGGTCAGTCTGGGTCACCAGGTCAACAGAGGAACTCTTCAGCATCACCGTCATGTCGGGCTGGACCGCCTCCCGCACCATCTGTCAATCACACGGTCCATCCATGCATTATGGCAGGTAGATCATACAGTACAGCTGGCAGCCCCACCTTCACTGCATTAATGCAGCCCCCAGGTTAATATCCAAATATTGATATACAATTTATTTCAGCTGTTACAATTCCAAACATGAAAACATGACCCGCTTTAATTATTTAATTACAGTCTATATTAGTAGCTGAATGACTATAGGATTAAAAATCTATTGTCTTTTTTTCTGTCCAATGTATTTGCATTTAAGTTCATAATGTTAACATAAGTAGCCTAAACATGTTACTTTTCGGGATTCCAGTTCAAAAATAGCAAGAAACTATATTCAAGATATCAATTCAAATATAGCAAAAATAGCAGATATACAAGCTATTATATATATATATGATACGACAGTATATGCAATGTGGCCCTCTGGAGTGGCCCTCTCCGTCTTCAAAGTTGCCCACCCCTAATGTAGATCTACCGTCAATCACACAGTCAATGGGCTGATTGGGCTCTATGCTCTAGTCTGCAGCCATAATGGAAAGAAATTGTGCCTTCCTTAAGTTCCTTACTTTTCCTTCATTCTATAACGAATCTCTGTTCCATTTAGTGTAGCACAGTAATTCTCAAACCTTTTCATTTCAAGGACCCCCATAACTCTGAGAGTGAACAAATGAACAGGTCCATTTGGAGCCACCTCAAGGAGCCATGAGGGTCCTATTGGACCACCCTTTGACATTGGACCTGGTGTAGCAGAGTGTTTCCAGTGAGCCACCATGCACAATATCAGCAACCTGACTCTGTTTAACCAGAATGGAACAGAGCCTTCATTATGAATGGAAAACTGTGAAGGAAGTAGGGAAGCTGCCTAGCGTTAGATATCCTTCTAACACTACAGACCAGAGCTAGAAGCTGCACAATTTCATTGCAAACTGACCAGTAGCATACTTTAAATCACTCAATAGCCCATACTAGTTTCAAATGTAATAATGAAGGGATATTAGAAATTATTATTATTAAATGTAAATGTTTTATTTAATATACAAATGCATTTGAAAGGTGTCCGCACAGCCGCCCACACACACACACACACACACACACACACACACACACACACACACACACACACACACACACACACACACAGCTACTCACTGCTCCAGCAGTGCGGGCCAGCCCCACTGCATGGTCCATTACACTCTGCCATGTGTCCCCCATACTCTGTACTAGAGAGGAGAGGAGAAATATGAGCAGTTAGAGGATGTGTCCTTACAAGGGCTTTTGTCATGTTCAGATGATTCTCTTGGAATATAGTGGAGGTGGAGCTGGGTGCACCCATCTTATTGGAATATTGTGCACGATCGGAAATAGCTCACTGAGGCGAGTGCACTCCGGTGTGATATTTCCATACGCGCCGCCCATAGTGGAGCTGGGTGCAAGCAGCTTATTTCTGAATTAACCTGGCTAATAAACCAGACCGAATCAGCCGTTGGCAAAACAAAATTGCCTGACAGTGTGATTTGAGTCTGGGTTATTAGCCAGGCTATTTCTGAATGACTGAGACCGTTGTTATATAATCATTTCAGAAAAACAAGTAGAACATAGAAATATCACACATTGTTCTCTGACCTGTTTTATTTATTATGTGTACATTTGATCATCTTAAGGACGTATCTAAAGAGCACAGAGTACATTTCACACTTGTAACTTGTTGATATTAAATAGCAACAAATTAGGCAGCTTATAAACTATATAATGTGATGTTAATAACGCTCTAAATAGCATTCTGACCTGACATTAGGGATTATAGTTACTCTGACTTTGGTGCCATCTCCTGACATAAAGAGTAACAGCAGCCTCAGAGTTTAAGTCATTCTATGCTCTTTGATAACTCAATAGCATTATATAATGTTCACAGCGAAACACAATGGATGAGAAAACAATGGGTGATATGCCTTATTTTATTTTCATTAACAGATTATTGTACAAAGATCACCATTACTTAAAATAACACTGTTTATTCATCTCATTGGTTTCAATTTCAAAGCTTTTCTTCAAACTTTGTCCTGCGTGACCTCTCCTTCTCAAATGTACTCCTTGCCTCTGTCGCTGCTAACAAACAACCAATCTGTTTTTAATTAACTGGTTTAATTATTGTTAAATTAACTTTTAAAACAGAGACATGACATTCTTACCGGTTTGTTTGGTTTTCTTCCCTTTCTGTCACAAACCCCTTCCTTCCGTGTTTATCTCTACAAGAAACATACCAAGGTTACGACACTGACGTCATAAGTAAGCGTCACTTGAGCCTGATTTGAGTGTTTTAGATGGGATGCGCAGGCCACGTCGAATTAATCCACGTCTAAAAAAATCATTTTTATTCATTCAATGCTTAGGAAGGAATTCCTAAGGAATCTTCCTTGGTTTATTCTAGGTTTGTTCTTCATGTTGAAGATTCCATAAGGACAGACGTGTGAGATGCTGCCAGCCTGCCACCCGGTGGCCACAGTATATAACAGCATGTAGACTTCAGCTTCAAGTAACTTTGAATAATAAAATGCATTATTGTCTAAACATTTTGTACAAAATGCAAAGAGACAACATTTTGGTACTGGCATCTTAATGTATTTCACATTACAATGAAAAAATTACAAAGGCTGAATTCTCCAAAATGTGGCAATTTACTGTAGGCCTATCCTATTTGATAATCCAGGATTCATATTTACATTTTGAGGGGTGCTAGCCCCTCCTGTGTCCAGCTTGGAGGGTTTGTGTACACACAAACATTGTAAGCCATTCACAATGAATGGCCAGTTGTGAGTGTTTGACCTAACACAAACATTGAATGGCATTGACATTGAAGACGAAAGTGAGGACACAAATTGTGATTGGCCGGTATGAGATGATCTATGACGATGTCTGATGATAAGAGCGCCCCTCACTTCACACAGGTGTGATTTTTAATGTGTTTTCAGTAATTGGTTGACATGTTTTAAAGAATTGCATATCCCAAAGAAACAAAACAATTAAATAAGACAAGAAATGGGCCTTAGACAGAACTGTACAATATGCAGTTGTGTATGAGGTATTATTAACGAATAAAGAATATTAAAGAGTGATACATTGTTTTCATGATGTTCACAAGTGGCTACATGAGTCTGTATTACAACTAGTAGCGCCTACATGAGTCTGTATTACAACTAGTAGGGCCTAAGTAGTATAGTAAGCCAGTTATCCCTGTGGAAACTTTTTTGACACCTCCCGAAACTGTAGCTGTTGGCTGGAAACTTTCGATGTCCATGACTGGTACTTTTTAATACCAGTTTGGTACTGCTACATGGATCTGTATATATAGTCACATAAGCACTTGTTAATACTTTTCATTGGTTCAACATTTATGAAATGTACACACGCTTAACCACTTTTACTTTCAAAGATTTTCCTCAAAATAGCATATTATGTATTTATATTGGCCATATGGCGTCTATCGCCCTAAACAAACATTAAAAAGTCCATAGACTTGGCTGCCATATGACATAATCTTCAAAAGCCATGCATTTGACGGCCTATAGCGCCCCTAAGAAAAATCATAAAAAGTTGAAATATGGAGAATAGGAGGTTTCTGCATGCGTAGAGGTCGATTCGGTGTTTCTAGTATAAGAATGGGTTAAGAGGATCCTCGTCATCACGGCGACAGGGGAAGGCGCGGACCACCTTTGCGATGCTATTGGCCACGTCCACAGAGCTGGCAGCGATGACCTTCCGGGACATCATGTCAAACTGAGACCCTGAGAGAGATATACACACATGACACTGAGAGAGAGTACCACCACACATGCCTGCCTGTCTGCCTGTCTGTCTGTTGTGCTTACCATCGGTATCCATGACGACGCCTCCCGCCTCGGAGACGATGAGTGTGGAGGCAGCGATGTCCCAGCAGTGCATCCCGATGTGGTAATATGCATCCGCTGCTCCTGTGGCTATGAGGCACATGTCTACCGCTGCTGTGCCTACCGCACGCACACTGACACACACACACACACACACACACACACACACACACACACACACACACACACACACACACACACACACACACACACACACACACACAGGAATTCATATTACATCAACATTCTAAGAAAGTGATTTTATGAATGCCATTTTTAACCATGAGCCTAAAGCTGGAGAATAGCAGCTCTACATGCCCACAACAACGCGTGTTGCATCAACTGTTGCTGCTGTTCTGTCCTACTGACACTTCTGGCAGTGAGGAGCCCCCACGGCCCCACCGGGAGGACGTAGAGTCTCCACCGTACTCCCGCCCAACACTCCCTGTTGACAGGTGCTGCAGCCCGTAGGCATTCATAGACAAATATCACCCTCCCCGCATCCGTGTTTCCTCCCCCGAACACAGGCCAATGGGCTCAATGCACACTGACACACCATTTTAGAAAGAACTTGGGCCCCTTCTGTTTTGTCGAAACTCAGAAGTGCAGAGTTTGCTGCTAGGCATCTTCCAACATCACACTCTGGTAACTACATCTCCCAGAGTGCACCAGCAAGATGGCTGCTCGTTTGGCTGAGCTGGAACACCTGAAAAGGCTGGAGGGAGCATTCAAACAAACTATACACCAGAGACAAGAAGCAAGATTTACTCGGCATGTTCCAAGTCCAAAGACGCCAATGGTCAGTGATATTATTTTGTCTTAATCAGTGATATTTGTAAATACTGCTTAATGTGTTTAAAATCTGGCTTTAATGGAATAATGTATTTAGTAACTGCTACAGTTTGGATTGGAGAAGGACCACATTGCAGTATTTCATGTTATGATTGGAAGCTTTCATTTGTGTTTCAAAAGTATAACTTTACAAAATAAGACAAAGTTAGAAATGATTTACTTGAATAATTTAAAATACTAACTAAAATGTGAACAGTTCATGTTTCACTGTGTTAAAGGTTTAAAATGCCTAGTTGGAAAAGAGCTGAGCTACAAGCTCAAGGATCAGCTAATTATCTAATTTCTTTATTCCAAGTGTTTAAATGGTTAATTTGAAATATTTAATTAAAATGGTTCTTAAAATGACTTTGCTAAATTCGTTTAAAAGTCCTTTAAATAAGGCATTGGATTGCTTAAAATACATTAATTGTTTAAAATATTGTTTAAAAACAAGACTTGAAACTAACCAAATCAACAAATGAAGCCAACTGTGCACAGCATGAAAAAGTTGGAAAATAAAAGTTGAATGAGTTGGAAATCTTGGAGTTGTTTCCTTAATGTCCTTTGGAGTGGAATTAGAGTTTGACTTGACACCTTCCCTACTTCCTTAACAGGTGTTATACTATACCATTATCAATGATACTAATGAAGGCTCTGTTCCTTTCTGGTCAAACAGAGTCAGGGTGCTGCATGCTATTGTACATGTTGGCTAGCTCACTAGAAACACTCCCCTGCCCCATACGGCTTTGTAACTCTGAGTTACTTATGGTCCGGGGGTCCTTGAAATTAAACAGTTTGAGAACCACTGTACACTAAATGAACAGAGCCCTAATTAGTATAATGGGTGGATTCAGATTTTACGGGGGCCAGTTTCGAATTGCAGCTGTCCGTAGGTGCCCTTTGAGAGCGGTTTTGAACTGTGCCACCTGAGCACCCCTGCATGGCGATATACTGGTAGTCACACTTTGCGGTTGTACATAAGGTGACATCATAGTTTCAGTAGGATTCTCTTACCCATGGATAGGTAGCTTAAGCAGTTTGTAGATGTTGGAGGTCATCGTTAACAGGGACAAATCATCTCTCTCTGCTCCGATCTCTGTCACCACTACACACTGATGGATGTCTGTTACACACATGCACGCACGGCATGCAGGTTAAGAAACAAAGTTGGACCACATGGACTCTGAAAGACAGACAGACAGGCTTTTACTCCACTACATTTATTTGAAAACTTTACTTAATAGTTACTTTGTAGATTTTGATTATTATAAACATTTCGGCCCTATATATTTTGGCCATTTGAAAATGGCAAGCTCACAAGCTTACTATTGACCATATGCATACCGAGGTCATCTTGCCATAAGTTGGCAGGGTGGTAACTAGATGCAATTTGAATTTCCCATTGACAGCCCATACATCCAAACAGAAAAGTCCTATCTGATTGTATTAAACAACGTCAAACTCAGCCAACATTGCAGATGTACGAAAAGCTTTAATTAGCTTCTTTCTAGTGTTCGTTTCATAAAGATCCACTACAGACATGTTATGAGCTACTTTCTTTCCTTGCAGGTGATTATTTTTTAAGTGTTGCAGTTTGAAAGTGCTCGTTGGATATCACTCAACTGCCCTGCATACCACCTGGTGTGCAAGCATAAGGTTGCGGTGTGCAAGAATAAGGTAAATTGGTCGCATTGCGACACATTTTGATGCTATTCTCTAATTATTTTAAGTATAAGTATGGCCTGGGCCATGGCTCAGTGGTCCAGGCACCTTGACTGGCAATCTAGTCTGGTAGTGTGCCGCAGGTTCGACTCCCGATCCTGACCTCCCTTACTGCATGTCTTCCCCCCATCCCTCTCCCCATTTCCTGTCCGCCTATACTGTAAAAAGAAATATATATATATATTTTATATTAAATATATTTAAAAACGTACTAGTACTTTTACTTTTGGTACTTAAATAGATTTTGATGCCAAGTAAAGTTTGAATTCCAGACTTTTACCTGTAACAGAGTATTTCTATAATGCAGTATTGGTACTTTTACTTTACTTTTACGTAGCACTGGTACAGTAGTTGGTAGATAGGAAGGTAGGTATAGGTACCTTTCTGGTGAGACACATGTAGAGGGACTCCGTTCAGAAAAGCTCCTTGTCCTCTCTCAGCACTGAACATCTTATCTTCGACACAGCTGTACACGATGCCAAACTCCACCTGAACCACGCCACACAACCAAAGAATATACACCACCTCCTGAACCACGCCACACAACCAAAGAATATACACCACCTCCTGAACCACATCACACAACCAACAGAATATACTCCACCTCCTGAACCACACCAAACAGGTGGTTACCGTTGATAGTAGCCTACTAATGAAGGCTCTGTTCAATTCTGGTCAAACGTATGCAGGTGTGGATCGTAAGCGTGCTGTCATGCAGTTAAAGTTAGGGTACTTTTTCCACCACTGGTGTTGTGTTATTAGTACTAACTCCAACTCCAAGGACACATTTTTATACTTTATACGGCTCCATGGGTTGGTCCACTTTAACATCTCGCATCTCTGTAATCTTCCATCTTCCAAATCTTTCCTAGTTCAGATTCCTCTCAACCTAAATCAAAATCCGAGGTTGGAAAAAGGACTATTTCACATTTTGGGCCTCGGTCATGGAACGACCTGCAGACCAGACTCAAATTGGCTCCTGTGATTCATAAAAAAACTTTGAAAAGGATTAGCATGGACGTACTTATACCAGAAACTTTTCCTGCTTAGCCAATTTTAAAACATGTTTTTAGGTTTACTGGTCCCTCTCCCGATCTGTTGTTTTACATTTTAATTATGTTTCCCTGAGCTTTCTAGGTAGTTATACATATGTCTGTCATTGTTCTGTATTTGTAATTGCTGGCAATATTTGTAATAAATATGCCTTTTGGCCAGCTCACACTCGTAAGGGAGACAGTCACAATGTGTTTTTTACTGGTGGTTTAGTAGTGTCTACCTGTTTGTTGACAGCGAAGGCAATAGATATGGCTACGAAAGGAAACCTGCAATCAGAATGAAAGGAAGACATGAGGATGATTGTATACATTGCATTTTGTGATCTGCAGTTGTTTTACTATCTTTGATGTGAATGAAGGATTGACACTATACCCCTTTGAACTGAGCACAACACTAACCCAACTGCCCAGTGACAAACGGAATAAGACTGTTGTACTGGTCAGCTCCCAGTATAACAATATTAGACTGTGGTTGTACTAGTCAGCATGAGCTCCCAGTACAACAGTATCAGACTGTGGTTGTACTGGTCAGCTCCCAGTACAACACCATTAGACTATGTTTGTACTGGTCAGCTCCCAGTACAACAACATTAGACTGTGGCTGTACTGGTCAGCTCCCAGTACAATAGGTTGTACTGGTCATCTCCCAAAAATGTTGACATATTATTGCTTATAGCAGCTGTAATTTTAATAATAATAGTGTTGCAACCTGTGAACAAAGTTGACGGTTCCATCGATGGGGTCGATGATCCATGTTGGGCTGTCAGTCAAAACCACCGGCTCCCCTGCTACTACAGACTCCTCCCCTATAAACCTGAGGGGTCAAAGGTCAAACTCCCATGAACCTGTGAGGTTAAAGGGATATTGATTATGGAGACTTTCATTCATGGATTGAAGTCCATGAAGAAGTCATGGATAATTGATTTGTGTCTCCATAGTGAACCACTGTGCTGGTCATGAAATTATTAGTAATGTGACAAAAACGAAAAATATCCCTGAATTCAAGTCTCCATGGAGAGAGTAATAGTATAGTAATTATGGAGGTGAACTATACATTTAAAGGTTAAACACTAGAGACTCCTCCCCTATGAACCTGAAAGGTCAAAGGTCAAACACAAAAGCATCGCATGACCACTTCCTGTTCCTAATACATAGTCTCACATAGCCAGACTACTAGATTCCACAGTCTCGGACTACACCTCTGTAGGCAGGCAAGCAAGCAGGCAGACAGGCAGACAGACAGACAGACAGACCGAACCTGTGATCAGGGTATGTCTCTCTGATAGAGGATATAAGTAGGTTTTCTACATTCTGGTCAGTCTCAGTCACCAGGTCAGCAGGAGAACTCTTCAACTTGACATCTTTCTGCCGGTGGAACCCCTCCAACACCATCTATAATAATAATAATAATATTAATAATAATCACACACACACACACGCACACGCTCGCTTGCACACACACACACACACACACGCGACAGACAGACCGACCGGTACCTGACTAGCGTCTCTGGCCAGATGAATCCCAAACTCCAAACATTCCGTCCATTCTCCCATGATGCAGCGCAAACCCCTGGACGTAACCATGGAAACCACAGTCAATAACAACCACAAATAATCCATAATCTCCATGTGTGTAATAATCAACGAATAATCACCATCAATAATACTGAGAGTAATCAGAGGTTTACCTTCAGGTGAATTCAGCTGTTCCAGACACACTTTTACCTCACTCAACTTTATACATGCTGCTCCGGAGTCAGACCACACCCCTCTAGCAGCTGTCACCCAACCAGTGGTACTGGGAAGTAAATAAGTACATTTGCGTATACTTCTAGGAAAACAACTCACGTTTCGCTGGTGTCCCCCCTTCCCAGCCAATCAGAATAAAGCACGTACTGTTCACCCCGACAACCAATCACTGAGCACTAAACAGTCATGTGTAGAACGTGGAGCATGCAGCAGATGTGTGTGTGTGTGTGTGTGTGTGTGTGTGCGTGCGTGTGTATGCGTCTGTCTGTCTGACTGACAGACCGACAGACAGACAGATGCATATGCACGCACGCACGCACACTGTCTGTCCGAGACAGACAGACAGACTTACAGATGCATACGCACGCACGCACACACACACATCTGCTGCATGCTCCACGTTCTACACATGACTGTTTAGTGCTCAGTGATTGGTTGTCGGGGTGAACAGTGCTTTATTCTGATTGGCGGGGAAGGGGGGACACCAGCGAAACATGAGTTGTTTTCCTAGAAGTAGTATGCAAGTAAAAAGTATCAATGTAGTATACTGTGTTACAAGTAAAAGTCTTGCATTCTAAAGGTTACTTGGGTAAAAGTACTATTGCATCAAGGTGTACTTATGGTACCAAACATAAAAGTACTCATTATTATCCTATTGGAAAATGTAACAATCAGTAATCAGTTCATCGCTTTATTGTTGCAGCTGACAAAGGTGGGGCTGATTTTAAAGACTTCATTAACCTGTTATAACCTATAATAATGATTAAGATCATCCTACAATAATACATCATATATATATATATATATATATATATATACACAAAAAGTTAAGAGTAAAGTTTCCAAAAAAAAAACACCGGGAAGATGTTTTGAAGCCTGCATGTCAGTAGAAAAGTTAAAAAAAGACTAGCAGAAAGTTTTCCAGCATATAGTTACCCATATCCATTTGTGAAAAGATATTTGTGTACATAGTGGGAGGCTATTTTAAGATCTTCTACTTGTGTCAGAGATTTGTTTTTCTTTAGGTCACTGAGTTGTGTGTGTGTGTGTGTGTGTGTGTGTGTGTGTGTGTGTGTGTGTGTGTGTGTGTGTGTGTGTGTATATATATATATATATATATATATATATATATATATATATATATATATATATATATATATACTCTAACATTACAAAGATGCCCAGAACATCGGGATGACATACTCATACTTTAATGCTAAGTATGAGGTATAAAGTACAGCAGCCTTGTGTTCCTAAAACAGAAAGATTGGGTATTGGGTAAGACTGATGGTGTATCTTTCAGGACCTTTCACTGCTTTGTCTCAACCATTACTCAATGGCTCTGGTCTCAGCCACCATTTTTTTGAATGTTGCCACTACTGTTGGAGCAGCCATAAACTACACAGGTTCATCCCGATGTTCTGGGCATCTTTGTAATGTTAGTGTTAGTAAAAAGCAGGTAAAAGAGTAACGTTTGAGGCAGAATAACATCAGTCACTTTTCCATTCACTGTAGTAGAAGCTTGGTGCGGGGAAACTGCAGATGTGTCGTCTCCGCCTACAGGAAATACGTAGGCTGCGACCATGAGACCCGTTACGGAATCGGTCCATAGGCTTTTTTAGCAGACCTTGTATTGAACTGTACTTGCCTGTGATTTTTTGAACTGTTGAAGTATTCAATTAATCAATCAAAGGCAGGATGATTCAGCCTAGTAGCCTATAGTTAGGCATAAGTAAAGGGCCAAAGGCAGATAGGAAACCTTAAAATATGACTTAGGCAAAATGCTATAGAGGCTATTAGGCTAACGATAATCAATTATGCTCAGACAGAACCTCATTGTTGCGACATTTAACATTGAAACCCTCCTCAACATTAACACTACAAAACTAACACACTAACAAAAACAGACAAAAAAAGGGGGAGGGGGAGCAAAGAAGTGACAAATTATTGAAGGACTTAAGACATTTTGATACCTCCAAAAAGAAAGAAAAGATATGCTTGTCAGGGTGGGGGGTCCCCAGTTCAAATAGGATCATTTTAGGGGGTCCCCAGTTTAGGGGAGGTCGCTGCCTGAAAAGGTACCACTGATTTAGTCTTCACCCCAGTAAGGTGAGGAGCATTACCAGGCCCATGAACTGAGTGGACAGAACCAGTGGAGTGAGGAGCTTCCACACGGGCCACAGCGCCACGTTCACGCTGAATGACGCTGCAGTGAAGGCCGCGACGGTGAGGGGCACGACAGCGGGGTACTCCTCCTCGTAGCGCCGGACTCCCCTGAACCACTCCAGGTACACGACGCAGAATGCGCTCAGACACAGGCAGACAGCGAGGAGCGCCACGCCCACGGACAGCCATCGGCGCTTGACGTCGTCGCTGTGCAGGACGACGTAGACAAAGTCCACGCAGTAGGTGACGCAGACAGAGGCGAGGATCCAGAAGACTGAGTGTCTGTTGATGCGAGGCAGTGGTGTGTCCTTCTGCTCCTCTCTGACCTTCTCACCGAGCTCTCCGCCAGACTCCTCTTCCTGCAGGAGAGAGTGGGCCTCTCGCTTAAATCTGTTCCTCAGAGCCGTCAGCTGACGGTCACAGAGCATGTTGGTTAACTAGTTATCTGTCTATTGCTTAACAGTCTGTTGGAGAGCATGTTGTTTAATTGGGTATTTATCACAGAGCATATCTGTCAGAGAGGTTAACTGGTGAAGAACCCGCTGGTAAAGTATTTGGAGGCCGACCTATACATCCATCTGATGTCAGAGCTATGGCGTCAGACATCTCCACATTTGGGCACATTTGGGCTATGGGTTTTTTTGGGCCCAATGACAGCGCCACAACAGGCCATTATATGAACTTTCAGGAAATCCCGATTTCCTTAGTAGCTTCACAAAATATCTGTCTGACTGCCCCCCTGGTAAATACTTAAAGGAATGTATATAGGCACAACATAATTACATTCTTGACCTATTATCATCTGCCAAATGTATGCGTATTACAGGACTAGTTTTTCTTAATTAAATCTGATGTTATTATATCCCATAACGAGTGGTAGGCTACAGGTGAAAAGTTTCAAAGTTGCCAGGGCTCTGGAGCAAACACAGAGGGCACAAGCAGCATGGTACTTGGTGTCGCTGGACCACTGGGCACTGCATCACCCACCGGATAGACGGTGGGTGATGAGAAATAAACAGCTCAGCATGCAGGGACCCCTGGCACCTTGATATGAACATGTTTGCTCTAGCTGATCACTACTGTAATTTATTGAGAGCTCTTTATTCACACATTGTGAGCTTGTAGATCGGCTGACAGAAAATAAATACTAAAATTTGGGTCAGTACTGATAATGAGGGTTTAAGTATAGATTTAGGTATACTTAACGTATATTTTGATGCCAATACTTTTGTACATTTCACATGTATGCTATTCAGACGGGGTGCAAAGTAGCTACTCAGGCCATTCACCACAAATAAGGACGTTTCGATTTATTGAAATATGAGTGCATGTGACTAGCCGTATGTTTTGGGTTATCTTATTGTGTTCTCCTGCCCAGGAGTGAACACAGGATCTGTCCTATTGGTTACTGCATATCACTGCACTGCTAGCCTGGCTATAAGTAAGACTCATATCACACTGTCGTCGGTCGGCAGGCAATTTATTTTTTGCCAACGGCTGATTTACGTCTGGCTTATTAGCTAGGCTAATGAAAACCTGCATCTCCCGTCCGTCAGTTATAGTCACCCCACGCCTGCATATATGGTCAAGCCTTGTGACATCACGCCTCCATATATGGTCACGCCTCGTGACATCACGCCTCCATATATGGCCAAGTCTTGTGACATTACACCTCGTTAAACGTCACGCCACCATATACAGTATGGCCATCATGATCTCCAATTCTTTAATATGAAGATCACGACACTGACCTCATCTAACCCTGGATAACCATACATGGAGAAGACTGGATCATCACCAGAGCCAGCCAACAACTCTACATCTGACCTCAAACCCTTAGATCTTCATATATGGAGCTGACCTGTTCTGACATTCCATATGTCGATCCTTCTCCAACCGTCCTTCCTGTTCTGACATTCCATATGTTGATCTGACATCATCAAACCCTGTACATTATAAGATATGCTCCATATATGACAAGTACAGAATTCATTCCATAATTGATGCCAAAGCACCAGCACTCGTCCAGCAGTCTGCTGTCACCCAGGCGGATGCATGGACCCATAAAGGAGAGGTCGCTTCTCGCCCTCAGGGCGTCTTGCTGGTTTATTCAAGTTAGATTTAGCTAATTGTTTATCGCCCAACATAGCTTGTATTTGGATATCCTCAGTGCTCTCGCACCCTTGATGTAAAGATTACCATAGTTGGTAGTACAATACTGACATCATCGACCCCACATCAGCTGGAGACATCAACTTTACACGACCAGAATTCCATAGGCCTATATGGAGCTGACCAACACATACGGCTGACATCAAACACTCCATGGGTTATAGCTGACTCATTCTGACATCACCAGCATGGCTACCCCGACCAGCTCAGCGGCACGGTATAAACGGGGCAGAACTCTCCTAGTGTAATAGATTCAACCAACCAACTCTCCACTCTTATGAGCAACCTTCAAGACCTTTGACCTCTAGACAACCACACTCAAGCACACTCCAATTCCCATACAAACCAAGGTATCTGGCCTTACATCCCAGATTCAACCCGACCTGTGAGCAGCTTGTGAATTTTGTGGACCCCAACAACAAAATGAAACGACTTACCTCATGCTACATAATTAACTAACTGCAAGGAAGGATTACCTTAAATGTCTTCTATATTGATCAACAATGTATACAAGATTGTTTTATTCTGTATATCGAGCTCTAAAGCATGCAGTTGAGCTATGTGTGTTACCAATGAAATGTGACATACCTGCACTGACTGTTTTAAGGGTTGTAAATGGCGGAGTCAAATCCCTTAGCATGAGTCCAATAAACTACTGTGAAATGAATGATTCTCTTCCTCCTAAGCAAGATAACAAATGTGACTCGTCAAAGAGCAGCAAGGAGAGTCTTCTGGATCTCCTGGGGGCTTTGAAGGTAGATGTTACTACCAGCAAGAGGAAGTTTAAAAACACAAAAGTCCTTCAAAGTTCTACATCCACCCCCAAGCCTAAGCCAGCAGCTATGGAGAGCACGGAGAGTATGTTTCAAAAGGCCACAGAGGAGGCATCTATCCAGAGTCATATGTTGAATCCTGATCTGGTTGCTGCTGCCACAGCCGCTGCCGCCACTCTACCAAACCAAAGCCAGGCCAAATCTGAGCTTCTCGGACAACTGAGGAAACATGAGGCAGTTGCTAAAGCCCAGAAGAAAGGGGAAGTTAACAATCTAGGTGTAATCATTGCTGACATGAAAGTGGGGAGAGGACCAAACAGACGGCATCCTCGACCAGCTAATCAGATACGCTTTGATGATGATGGGCAAGGGTATGTATATGACAAAGGCATCACAGCTGAGCTGAATTCCGGATGGAGAAGGAGGACCCTGTTTTCAGGGAAAATACTTGGCATCTTCTCCCCCTCTGTAGACAAAGAAGCTGAGGCCGCAGTAGCGAGGCCAACCCTATGGGATGTTGACTTTACTAATCATATAGTTCTGTCAACAAATCAATCACCCCGCAATGCTTTAGAAGAAATGATTCAGTGGACCAAAGAAGGAAAACTGTGGGAGTATCCAATCAACAATGAAGCCGACATGGAAGAAGAGATGAGTGTCCCGTTCCATGAGCATGTTTTCCTGGATAAACACCTGGAGGGAGGCTTTCCCCAGCAAGGGCCCGTGCGTCACTTCATGGAGCTTGTGGTGGCTGGTCTGGCCAGAAATGCTCATCTGACAGTCCAACAGAAAAAGGATCACATTTCATGGTTCAGAGACTACTTTCACCAAAAAGAGGATGTCCTAAAGGAGGCTGATGTTTACCTCAACTGACCTGGGTTAAAAAAAACTGCAGTTCCTCAATGTTAATAGTATTTGTAGTAGATAACAGTAGCACAATTTTCAAATGTGCACCCTTGGCCAGAAAAATAATGAAGTCTGTGTGTTTGACTAGATTGCTGGATTCCTACAATGCCCATAATGCTTTAGTGCACTTCCCCTCCTTGCTGTATGGAGGTGTGACTTTGAAGTGAGACCACATTTTTCATGCTTCACATGACCAAAGTTTTTGGTCATGAACATAGCATCATGACTGTCTAAAATATAAAAAAGAAACATATTACGCACATAAAAACCCCAGGAAAGTGTTTGTGTCCTAAACATCCTTCCACCCTAATGGAAAGTGGGTACACAACCACATGGCCGTTTATCCATTCGGCTTCTCCGACCAAACCACTCCGTTACTTAGCATCATCTCTCCATGCACAAAAAACTGCATGCCACAGGAATTCTACTGCACTACATTGCATCCATGCAACTGGCATATTTACTGTACAAATCTTGCTTTTGACTGCCACACTGTTATTGCGCAACATTTCGCTGTGATGCAAATTACATCACAATTTCCACATTCACCCCTCCCCTTTCACACACACACACACACACACACGCACACGCACACGCACACGCACACTACAGTACAGTACAGTAGCATACAGTACAGTACATCTTAAATAAATACTGCAACCAGATATCATCATTAAGGAAAGTTTATGCATGTGTGATAGGATGGTATTAAGATAGCCAACTACGCCACCTGGGGAATTGCGCCCCAGGAGATATTTTACTAAGAATAACACTGAACACCCGGAGCACTTATTGACTCCCCAACACAGATTCAGTATACAATATAGGCAAGGCAGGCAGAAACGTGTGTAACCAATATACAAAATACATTTTTTAATTAATTGGTCAGCAATATAAACAATTAATCGAGCAAGAAGACATTTCATTCATCAATAAATAGCAATTTTAGATGTATCCAACAGGGTTAAAGTGCGAGTGACTATAAAGTGCATATAGCTAGGGATATCACACGGCTACAAGCCAGTACTGGGGGGAGGAGGGGAGCTGGGCAGGATCACCTGTCCAGGGTGGTGGTAATAACACAACACAACAAAACAAAACACAGCAACTCAAAATAAACCACAACGAAATAGTAAACTAAAGAGAAAAGGGCATTACCACTGCACCACTGGACGGCCGTCAACTGCTCCAGCGTAGCTTGTCCCCAGCACCGGTCCTGTAAGGAAATATATAGCAGCATTTAGTGGGAGGTATTCTAAAATGACAGTAGCCTATTCTCTTCCGTCGTATCCAAATTACAATGATATAGTGTGTAATATGTGTATATATATATATATATATATATATATATATATATATATATATATATATATATATAAATAAGCCCAGATACTAAGGGAATACAATATAATAGAGGAATAGAATTAAACCCGATATGGGTGAACCAAGGCCCAGACTAGGCGACCAGCAATCCAACAGCGAGGACCAAACATGCTCTCTCAAACATGGCGGTACATGAGAGTGGGTGGAAGGATCAGCAAAGCAGCAGGTTTAGTGCTGGCCCTGAAACACAAACGGCCGAATTAAGATACTACTTAACTACAAGTAAGACGCGCGAACGCGGGAAGCGAACACAGCTCGTAAATTGCAATAACAATTACTAGTACAAGTACTTTTTAAAGTTTTTTTTTAAGTTCTCTCTTTTTTATTATTATTATTATTTTAAATGTTTTTTTAAGATTTAATTTTAAATTTTTAAGTTAAGTTTTTTGTGTGTGTGTGTGTGTGTGTGTGTGTGTGTGCGTGTGTTTTCTTTTGTGTGTGATACAGCTGCGCCCTCTGGTGGTGGGCCGATGGTGTTACAGCGTGACACAGACACAGACAGAGTTTAGGCCAGCTTCTATAGTTAGTGCTCAATCTCTATGTGCTCAATGCGTTCGCAACTACAATTCAGGCAAGAACTGAGAGGCGGCGGCACACATTGAAACTTACAAGCTGTAATGAGGGCGCCAACGTCGCTCCGGTTCAGTATCTATCCTTTTATTACTCTACGGTCCCCTGCTGTAGAGCGTGTGCATGTGCACATCTTGTTACGGGGCGGACCGTTTTTTTCTCCAAATCACTGAATGCTCCTTTAAAAAGCGCTTTGACAAAAACCTCCTCATGCTAATGTAGAACTCCATATATGGATATAGACGACTGGCATCGTCCTTGTGACAAGCATCTAGCCGACTGGCAGTGTCATCGTGACAAGCATCCAGCCAAGCCATATATAAAGAGTGTTAATTATACCCTTGAGTTTAGCGACATTCAACCTTCAAGTTCCTTGACCAGCTCTCTCTCACCAAGAGAGACTCCATCACCTTGATCCATGATACGAGTCAGGATATTTGGCCTTTTTATATAGAGATGCGTGCAGCGGGATCTAGACATCTCGGTTAAGTTCTTACCAGACACCAATGCGGCTTGTTCTAGACTCGAACAAACAGTCCCTTTTGTGTAGTATTTTATAACACTAGGCCTATATTGCTACTTTAAGTTAAATACAAAAACTGGGTAGGCTACTTCTTCCACCACAAGACAACTTTACAGCAGGGGGCGTTGTGGCCGCTCTCCCGCAGCGAAGAAGAACACAGCGTCTCATCTGCGTCATGACGTCAGCGTCCCTTGGATAACAGTAAAGATGGCGGAGTGCTGAGGTTATGAGCGACAAACAGATGTTTAATCACTGACTATAGACTATAGATTATAGCTGATCGATCAGACTGGTTGGGTTATGGAACGGACAATAGTTATTTCTCTTTGATTATCGATCAGGATGGCTCATCGATACCTGCGTTTATCACAAGGATTCAGGAACATTCTGAGGTCCCTGCTACCTCCAAATGTCACCACAACACGACAGGTAAATTATTATTATTATTATTATTATTATTATTATTCACCTGAAAACGAATTTAGCAGGAGGAAAATATTTTATATTTATGATGTGTGCATGGGAGCAATTTAATTGTTTTTCATTGATGTTATAAACATCAATGAACAGTGTATGAGCCTATATATGTTCACATACATTTAAACATTAGACCATCCGAACTTTAAAGATAATCTTGTACTGTTCTTCAGGCGTACTTTGGGTGACAAACTGTTCATTTGAGGGACAGAAAGTGTCGCTTGTGTGGGACAAGTGGGATTTGTTGGGATTAGAAACGTATTACTTAAATTGCTATTAAATGCCTTGATGTCATATTAGACCATAGGCAATATTGCCTATCATTTTGTTATTACACCCCTTTGGAGTCTCACATCTAATCTTGTTTTAAAATGATAATTTTGGTCATGGGTGGTATGGCCATAGCTTGGTACTGTAGCAGCCTATAGGGCAGGGGTTCTAGGGGATATTTCTCATGTTAATTTAACAGGCTTAAAAACACATCTTATATGAAAAGAGACAATGCGAGAGCTTCACAACAGAAAGCCAACTATATGGGGATTAACTATTAGGGCATTTGGAGTTTTGGACACTGGTGCCTGCCAGTCACAATGTGGGACAGGGTCTCAATTTGTGGGACGCCTGAAAAGTCTTAGAAATGAGGGACTGTCCCACTCAAAGGGGGACATCTGGTCACCCGTGCTGTGTTGTTTATCACATGAGATAAACATAGAACAAATAGTTATGACATGTGTTTGGTAGATTATTATCAATTGTAAATTTGTTACAATGCTTCTTGGCAATAAATTATACCGTTGGAAACGGAAAGCCTGTTTATTTACCTTTTAAAATATCATTTGTGGGATTATGAAGCATGGAACAAACACCCGCACACTGTCTTCCAATGCAGTGACCAACTTTTATTTAGGGAAACAGTCTGACCTAATGGTAAGCCTATCGGGTCAAACCAAGAAATGACATCACTCACTTACGGTGACCGGTACTCTCATGTGGTTATGAGTTTGGATTATGAAGCATCAAACTTTTTCCTTTTTCCTTATACTGTTGTTTTGTGCTTCACACATGAGACTCATATTTAGCGTAATTTTGGGTTAGCGTAACCCAATGGATAGAAGGATATTAAACTGGAATGAGCCTGTTTGCACTTTGCAGTTGACAAATATGACCCTTGCATCGTACTATAAATGCACCACGTCTCTTAGATGGGTGGAACGGGGCATGGATCTCCAACTTCCATTGTTACCGACTCGGTAACAATGGAAGTTTGGGTTGTGTAGTAGTTACCGTGCCATGATGCAACTCCAAATACGTGGTTGTCAAACCTTTTCATTTCAAGGAGCCTGAGTTTGATATGCATTAGACCATTGGACCCAATAATACATTACAATATGCCTGTAAGCCTTGTAAGGGTCCAATTGGTTCCATTTATTTTGTACACTCAGAGTTACAGACCTGTAAACGGTCCACTTGGTTCCATTTGTACACTCAGGGCTGTATTTTGCGTGTCTTAAGTACCAGGTCTTATTCCCTAACTTGAGTAAACTAAAGACCTGGAGGCGTGATCAATGCCATTTGGCTATTCCGAGTGGCCAAAGAGCATTGATCACGCCTCCAGGTCTTTAGTTTACTCAAGTTAGGGAATAAGACCTGGTACTTAAGACACGCAAAATACGGCCCTCAGTCTTACATATTATCATATGTATATGCATCGTATATGCCTCCTGCATTATGTTCAAATTCAAAACAGGTCATTGATTGATTGAAACTTTTATTCACAGTTTGTAGAATGGGTACTGTTCAGCTGAAAAGTACAGGTCAATACAAAGTCTGCTACGAGGATAAACCAGAAAAAGCACTAAGACTTGTTTACAAAACTTTACATCAGGGTCCTCCATTTTCAATTAATCAGAACATTTAAAGACATGTCAAATATACACACAAAAATCATCATACAGTTGAAGAATGTAAACAAAAAGGAAAAATGTGTACAGTGTGGAAATATAGGGGTGTGGGGGGACTTTGACATTTTTTCAGGGGCCTGTTTCGAGATACGTCTGCAAGTGCTCTTTGAGAGAGGTTTTGAAGGAGTCTAGGGATTCACATTTCTTTATAGCTGTTGGTAGAGCATTCCACATTTTAGTGGCATAGGAGCTAAATTAATTTAATCCCTTGTTTGAGCCGAATCTGCGTTGCAGATTGTTGAATTCCCTCTGTTGTGATTGTGGACTTCGTTGACATTAAGGAGTGTTTGACTGTACTCTGTTGTTTTTTACATTTATGTTCAATAAACTATTCAATCAATCAAAAAAACATGTGGTTGCTTAAATAAGTCATCACCCAACTTTATTGACATTACAGGATACAAGATTATTGTGGGCTCTCAGTCTGTGACTGTACTATTTGCAATTTGCATATTATATGGTTTATATTATCTGCCATATAATGTACAAAATAACTGAGGGGCAGTGTTGCTTAATCCTGCAGCAACAAATACATTAAACTGATATATTTCATTATAATGCTTGTTTTGTGTCTGTGTAGTTACCTGTATGGAGCCAGCAGGGGGCAGCATGTACCAGTGTTGTGAGAGACTGCAACACTCACTGCTCTAAACCTCCCAAAGGTACAGCACACACACACACACACACACACACACACACACACACACACACACACATCAGTGCTATTATGCAACATAAGTATACAGTTAATACGTGTGTGTGCGGGCACGAGCGCATATCTCATCATGACATGGTTAGTCTTGTCATGTCCATCTATATTGACTGTTAATGTATTTATATCTTCAACCGTTTTTAAATTGACCCAATTGACCATTATTATCATTGTCATTGGTGCAGCCTTGTGTATGGGCATTTCAATACAGGCAAGAAATGTCCAAAAATGTAATTATTCTATTATAAATAAATAGCAACAATAGCAGAAATCTATCAGAATAAATAAATGCATGCATTTATTAATTGACAGTAACTTTACTTCCTCTGTAAGGCTTTGAGAAGTATTTCCCGGACAGCAAGAAAACTCCCCAAAACGACGAGACCAGAGGTACCAGAACAACACAACACACAATGACACACACACACACACACACACACACAAACAGTACTGATGTTGTACTGCTACTGTTGTGTTTCTCTGCCAGACTCCAAGCCGCCTGACAGCCCGACAGCCAATGAAAAAACAGCAGCAGGAGGAGAGGGCGGGGCATCAGGAGGAGGGGGTGGGGCATCAGCAGGAGGAGGCGGGGCATCAGGAGGAGGAGGCGGGGCATCGGAAGGAGGAGGCGGGGCATCAGGAGGTGGTAAACGAGGAGGACGAAAAGATGACTCGAACTGGTACAGCCGTATGCAGAAGGTATTGATATTTGTAATATAATTATTGTTATATATTAATTGAATTAATGTATTATTACTCTTACTGGTAAGTACAGCTGTCCAGAATGTATTATTATTATTTTATATTTCTTTCATTAATTTATTAGGACGTGTGCAGAAGGTATTATTCTTTTATATTTATTCTGACTCTTAATTGAGTACAGACGATCTCATATTGTACTGGGTGGATTTATTACCATGGAACTAACTGCAATGCATTAATTCGGGCAAGTACAGATCATGTTCTACTTGTCCAAAGGTCATGCCCACTTGCCCAAAATGTGGTCCGTGCATCGAGTACCTCCCTAGGCAGACGCTCGAGAAGCATCCTAAACAGATGCCCGAACCACCTAAGCTGGCTCCTTTCCAGGCGAAGAAGCAGCGGTCTCTCCTGCGTGACTGAACTTCTCACCCTATCTCTAAGGGAGATGCCAGCCACCCGTCGGAGAAAACTCATTTTGGCCGCTTGTATTCGCGACCATGCCATACCTCAATTTGTATGCCAAATACCTACATAGCTATGAATATGACTATGGGTTCACACTTGACAGATATCTTGTGTTGTGTTTATAGACGGTTGCGTCCCCTCTCAAATGATCACTTGTCCGGTCGCACAAACCGGAAACAAACTCCACCTGCTTAAAAGTTTATTTTACATGCCACGGGCAGGTGGGGCGTCCTTCGAAACTCTATATAACTTGTACAAGGACGTGCTGTGATTGGCCAGTAGCCACTTTGAGTGGCATTTGGAGAAAACGCTCTCGCCAGAACATGATTTACTATTCTGTGTCTATCGGGTCGCAACTCGAACGTTCGACACAGCAACTCGCTCGGTGGTGTCACACGTGGCTCAAGTTCGCTTGAGCCGGCGGGCCTCTGTCGCGGTCTAGTCCATAGAGTTATATATTTAGGTCTAGTCCGCAGTTGTTGTAGGCAAGAGGCACTTCTGCGTTGGCCACAGAAGCGGTTATAAGCACAACCGGTATAGAGTTTCCAATGTAGGCACTGGGCAACCCTTAGTGTCAACACCTGTGTAGTATTAATACTAATAGTATTAGTAATATGAATGTGTATGTTGCTGTGTGTTTGTGTAGGGTGAAATTCCTTGGGATGATAAGGAGTTCCGTCTGTACCTGCTGGGTTCCACAGCCTTCTGGACAGCAGTTGCATATTATTCCTTCTTCCGGGACGGAGGGAGAGAGGTGACGTGGAAGGACTTCGTCAACAACCTCCTCTCTAAAGGAGTGGTAAGGGAATGTCTGTATGAACTCAATCTGAACCCATTTAGACATGTTACACTTATATGTTGTACAGCTGGGACCGTCGCTGTTATCGGGCAGAAACCCACTTATTCGAACCTTTTGTGTTTTGTTTCGTAAATTATTACCTTCTTGATCATCCTACAGTGTCACTCAAAGGCATCAAAAGTAGCAGATCCGCAAGCTCGAAACATGGCGCAAAGCGACACATTTTGAGGTTGTAGATCTGCTGAAATGTAACAGTTTTAGACATATGAGGTTTCCACCCGACAAGAGACGATAGATATAGACATAAATCCTAAAAACGTAGTTAGGTCCGATTTAGAAGGCGTTTCAGAATCAGCCATAGGTCTAAATGGGTTAAGATTATGTACTTAAAGGGATAGTTCACCCCTAAAATGATTCTTTTTTTTCCTATCAAGTACTCACCCCATGGAGAATTCATGGATATTTTTGTTTGTTTTTGTTGCATTCCTAAGCCAATAATTATTTTGATGACCAGCAGTGTCTCCCCCATGGAGACACAGAGAGTCTTCTTTGTGTCTCCATAGGGAACCACTGCTGATAACCTATGGTGATAATAATTGAAGTAATCAATGGAAATAAAAGTCATTTTGGGGGAGAACTATCCCTTCAAAAGTTTGATTCATAGTTGAGCATTGAGCTTGTAGATGGTGGTGTGATGCACACTAAAAAGTTTTGTGTTTGTTTGTGCAGGTTGATCGCCTAGAAGTGGTGAACAAACGCTATGTCAGAGTGATCTTCTCACCGGGGAAGAGTCCAGTGGACGGGGTGAGAGTTTACAGCATGCTCTATATCAGCGAGCGCTTCTCAATCATTTGATATGTTTTCGTGCGCGGGCCTAGTGTTGATTTTGACAGAATTTCTTTATTTCGTTTTGGTCATTTGAATACATTTTCATTTAGGTTTTTAGTCACATTTGGTCAACTGAAATGTTTTAGTGTTGGTCTATGTTCCCTTCCCCTGATGGAGGGGAAGGGAACTGGTTGGAATAACGTGTTCCTTCCACGCTGTGTCCAACCGGGGAAACTACCCCCTTATTTTACCCTGGTAGTCAGGGGATGTAATAAAATCGGAGGAATACATTCTTTACCACTTTTCTATGATGATGACGTCTATAGCCGATTCTAGCCCAAAAAATAAATAAAAAATGCTTGCAATGTATTCAGCAGCCATCAACCCCCCTAGTTTAACACATGCTTCTTAGCAGAATGTTGAAATTTTGCCTGCATATACAGTAGGTTGTTAATGATACCCAAACTTTCAGCAGCTGTCACAGCTGTCTCATAATATTCCCTGAATATGAGTTTCGGGGAGATACACTGGGAGATCATCCATCTCTCACATGGTCTCATAATAATAATAATAATAATACTTTTCCCAACATTGGCAGTATGGATACTATTACTACTACTACTAATACTACTACAAATTTAATTATTTTCATTTTTCAGCAGTACGTGTGGTTCAACATCGGCAGTGTGGATACGTTTGAGAGGAATCTGGAGAGCGCTCAGTATGAGATGGGCATCGAGGGAGAGAACAGACTGCCTGTCGTCTATTCTACTGAGAGTGATGGGTGAGAAATATTACAAATGTTTATATTTAAACAAACTTATATTTAAACCCCCACCTGAAAATAAACTCGGCACAACAAGTCTGAAAACCTAACTTTGGTCATTTGTCCCCTTTAATTCACCCATCTCCGATTTCGCCTTTTGACACCTATTTTCACAGCACCCTCCAGCCTCCACCAGATGGCAGTGTGGCGCCTAATTAGTTAATAATACCAATTGTTTTTGTATTTTATATCGTTTTTATCGTTTATCGTTTATTATTCACCTTTACAATCAGGTATAGCTTGTAAGGATCGGCATTCCTGGAATGAGCAGCACAGCATAATGTGTGTAGTGCCTCCAAAGAATTTGCCAAAATGGAAAATGTTTGGTATTCACCCTTGCTTTGAGTTGCTTAGTGCAGAGGTTCCCGGCCACTGGTACACGGAGCAGTGCCGGTACACGACATGGGTGCCACCAGTACGCAAAAAGACGGCAGGGAAATTCCTTGTCTGCATCAGTCAAATCCATGGTTACATAGGTTTTTTCATGTTGTATTTCACCCTATAGGGTTAATAATAATCCTCTGTGTTCCTCTCCCTCCAGGACCTTCCTACTGAGCATGCTCCCCACGGTGCTCATCATTGGCGTCCTGCTGTTCATGTTCCGGCGGGGCGCACCGGGGGCGGGGGGACGCCCAGGTGGGCGGGGCATGGGCGGTCTCTTCAGCGTCAGCGAGACCACCGCCAAGGTGCTGAGGGACGAGATTGACGTGAAGTTCAAAGACGTGGCGGGATGCGAGGAGGCCAAGCTGGAGATCATGGAGTTCGTCAACTTCCTGAAAAACCCCAAGCAATACCAGGACCTGGGAGCCAAGATCCCCAAGGTAACAATTATTATACTAATTATTAGTTAATTAATACAAGTAATGACAAGTAATACCAGGACCTGGGGGCCAAGATCCCTAAGGTACAATGAACTTATTATACTATTCATTTATTTATATTTAATCGTGTATTTATACTATTTGGTAGTAATGGGCTGTGTGCAGTAAATCATATTTTCTTTGCCTGTCAGTAGATTCTATGCTAAGGTTGGCCACAAAATATTTTATATCACAACATAACAGAACTTCACGT